>NC_087358.1:971409-1271409 GCF_030014295.1 Loxodonta africana | reverse complement strand
CTATTCCAAACGGAAATCATAGGATCCAACTTATTGGAATGGACTTCTCTTTGCAATGAACAATGACAACAGAGAAGAGAATGTCTTGCATAACTGAGAATCGTTAGATTATTACTTTCAAAAATTACTGCCTGAGTATCAGATGATCACAAAGACGACTGACAACCTACAGAAGACGTAAGGACAGTATGTTCCTATGTTCAATTTTCTTAGAAAGAGCTGAGGAGAGAGGGTAAGAGGAACCACTTGGAAAGGCAGAGCGTCCGCCACACAGGCGGGCTTCTTCAAGGGTGTGTACTCTGTTTAGCACTGAGTTTACTCGTGAGCCGGGTTTAGGCTCAGCTTCTTGATGTCCCTGCACATTGACTCATTTAAGGCCCGGCTGGAAGGGCTGAATCAAGAAATGCCAAATGCAAACAGCATGTAGGGCTGTGCACGTGTGCCCCGTACCAGCTATAGAAGCTCAGATAGAGTATTTAGTCCCCTGGAAACAGGAATGGCTGCATCGCATACGTCCGTTATTTATCTGTAGCTTTTTTTTTCTATCTGAAGCTTTGCTGTAACCAAAACAGGAGTCGGGGAAGACAATGAACACTCATGGGAGGAGTCCCCCAGGCAGTCCTGCTTCTGAGCATGAGGTACTGTGAAGAGCACAGACTCCTGGAACTCTACCTCAGCGCAATGTTCTGTGCCCAGAACGGAAAAACGCTGCAAGTGATTTTCACATTTGAATACTGTGCTAAAATTTACATGCTCTGAAAAAAAGGGCATTATTAAAAAACTCAAGTAATCTGGGACTTGCAATATATTTACTCCAGAATATGACGCCGGGAAGTATGAGGTTTCATTATTTCCCTGCCCAATTTAATCTTTGCCTAGAGCTGCTACCGAATCCCATGTAGTATATGTCTGTATGTACAGAACAGGAAAAAATACGCCCTGTGCAGCCACATCAATAAAATGGTAAAAGTTAAACAAAAAACAAAAAAAAACTTTTAACTGTAAGGACAGAAATTTCTAAGTAGCAAGACATGGTGACTTGGGTGTTCACAGCAATTCGATTTCGCTGAAGAACTTACTGCGTAGGCTCTCTGCTCTATCCTGGTTTTCATTTTGGTCTAGTATGAGGATCTACTGGATTTTTACAGAAATAGTGAGCTATACCTTTTCTGCCAGTCATGTCCTTCCCCCCTTGAGGTATTTTCGTAAGCATGCTATGCTAATTTTTTATGTATTGCTGTAAAAAAAAAATTTGTATATTGCCTTTGTGAAAATACCTGGGGGCAGGGAAGGAGGGCGAGGTGGGACAAACAATGTGTAACATACGGATTTGCGTAAAAATAGGACACAGTGTTCCAGTCTCTCTCAGCTTCCCTTCCCTCCTGGGTTCTGGCAAAAGGACACTGTGGACTCTTTTCTTGGAGCCAAGGAGTTTGCATTGGCAAGAGTCCAGTGTCAGAGAGGTTTTTTGCTTTAAAAACAAAAAAATTATGAAATTAATATATACTGTGAGATACCCTGGGGCTATGGAATAATGGTGTGACTGCCAGGGAAATGAGCTGCAAAAACACATAACATATATAAGCCCCAAACCTCCTCTCCCGGGTTAAGTGGTCAAGCTGCCTAAAGAAATGACCCGATTCTGCTGTCTCTGGGTGGACTCTCCTGAGAAACGCCTGTCTCTCAGGAGGGCTGCTTTTTAAAACAACGTATAGGTGGGTATTTTAGATGCTTACTGCTATGACAGACACGCCGGCTGCTGTGCTGTTTGGCTTGGGGCCTGTGTTGAAATGCTTCTTTATCTTCCCGGCTACTGACAGCTGGTGTTCATTTTCTGGGAGGCCATCATCCTGGTACAAAAAAGAAAGAAAGGAGAAAAAGAAAAAAAAAAAAAAACGAGGTAAATGGAAAATGAAGCCAGAGTCTTCTAGAAACAGGCGAGCGATCTTAAAATTCAGAAGGTGTCAGAGATAAGCCAGGCACCCTTCTCATTAACACAGCTCTGGCAGCATTGCACAGAGTTTCCTTCGCTTCCCTGTCTGCCCTAAAATTAATTTACTCTGTGTCATCTGACCCTCGGAGGTTTATTGCCAAATAAAAGAAAAATTATTTCTGTTCTGGGTTTCTCATAAAAATCTATTTCAATCATGGCTCAAGGAACATATATCAAGGAGCAAGTTAATCTGGAAATCCAAAAAAAAAAAAAAAAAAAATCAATGTAAACATCTTTTCTTTCTCCCATGACTCCAAAGTTTTATCCTCTTAGCTGATCAGTCAGACCCAGTGCCAAGGAAACTGACAGACCTGGGCTTGCGCACAGCCAGTAAATAAACTCAAGCTTGTTCCACAGCTTCTCAATCCGCCATTCTATAATCCCAGACAGGCTTCCAGGCAGAAAGCTCGTCCTTAAGTTCTAGACCATCCTCGCTGCCTTCAAAGTATCTGCTCTTAGGACAAAGCCCACCTGGGCACTCACTAACTAAGGCTTCTGCTCTCTGCTGGGCCACCTGTGAGGAAGGCTGGACAGATTGGTCTCCTTTGCTAAAAATACTGTTACGATAAAAACAAAAACAGAACAGGACCATAAATGTGTGCTGCTACTCACTCCCTCATGATGAAAAGGCTGCCTGCCCTGGAAGGTAGACACTGGGTTGTACTCACTACAGAATCCCCAGGTCTTAGCTGAGTGCCTTGGCACATAACCAGGAACCAGCTGCTGTCAGTTCCCACCATGCTGGCTCCACGGGGTCAGGGTAGAACTGTGCTCCATGGGCCTCTCAATGGCTGATTTTTCAGAAGTAGGTCACCAGGCCCTTCTTCTGAGGTGCCTCTGGGTGGACTCAAACTTCCAAACTTTCAGTTAGCAAATGAGTGCATTACCTGTTTGCACTACCTAGGGATACCAGATGCTTAAAAAACATTTGTGGAATAAATGAATGAATGGATAATAAAGTGCTTGTAACTAATTGTTAAAAACAAAATTTCTGGCAAGACGCCTTTCGCCACTCTCCTTGCCATCATTTTCCACGTATGTCTTGGCTCCATCCAGGAAAATAAACTTGCTGCTTTCCAAGCATGAAGTGCTGGTCCAGCCAAATGGGATTTACTCTTTTTTTTTTTTTAATGTTGTTGAAAATATACACAGCAAAACATACACCTTCAACAGTTTCTACACGTGCAATTCAGTGACGCTGATTACATTTTTCAAGTCGTGCAGCCATTCTCACCCTCCTTTTCCAAGTTGTACCCCCCACAAACTGACTGTCCCCCAAGATTCCTATCTAACTTTTTGAGTTGCTGTTGTCTATTTGATCCTATATAGATAGATTTTAAAAGAGCGCAATGTTCAAGGCAGACATCCTTTACTGTTTAAGCTAAATTGTTGTTTGACTGAGCAGCCCTGGTGAGGCATTCGTTACCTAGGGCTTGGCTGCTGACTCAAGGGCTGGCCATTTGAACCCACCGGCCACTCCTTGGAAGAAAGACGTGGCAGTCTGCTTTCATAAATATTTGCAGCCTTGGAAACCCTATGGGACAGTTCTACCCTGTCCTATAGGGTCGCTACGAGTCAGGATCGACAAGACGGCATCAGGTTTGGTTTGGTTTTTGGTTATTGTTTGGTTTAAAGAAGACTGCAGGGGATACTTTCGGCTTAAGGTTTAAAAATCCTCAGGGCAATAGTTCTAGGGATTTATCCAGCCTCCACGGATCCAAAAGATCTGGATTCCAACAGAATTTGAAAAGCTGTTCTCCATTTTCCTCCTTTTCATCAGGGTTCTGTAGAATCTTTGACCAAAATGTTGAGCGATGCGATTTACTCCTCCTTTCAGTGTCTGACCATCCATTTATTCAGCCTGGATTAACTGTGTCACCACAGTGGACCAGACACTGTCGTCAGTCATGGGGAAATGACGGTGAGAAAACAGGCCTGGGCAACACTCTTATGGACCGTGTATCCCTCTTCCTTCAAACGTGGGTCCAAATGACCTGTTCCAAGACATTGTTTTCTTCAATTAAACACAATCCACAATCCATTCTAATGGCTCTTTTGTAAACCTTTAATGTTTTCATTATATCCATTTGCACCATTCTTTTTGATGTTGGGTATATTTTACATGTAAACAGAATCTGAACCCGTGCCCTTCAATACCTCATCTTCCTGTTTCCTGGAGTCTTTAATATAAGCACTCGGTTCAGTTCCCTGGATATAGGGGATACTCACTTTATGGTATCTTTTAGACTGATTTACTAATGACTGTTGTTGTTGTTAGCTGCCCACAAGTGGGCCTCTGATTCATGGCAACTTCATACACAATGGAACAAAATGCTGCTGGACCTGCTCTGTCCCCATGTTCGGCTGCAGATCAAACCACTGTGCTCCACAGGGTTTTCATTGGCTGATTATCGGAAGTAGAGTGCCAGGCCTTTCTTCCTAGTCTGTCTTAGTCTGGAGGCTCCACTGAAACCTGTTCAGCATCACAGCAACACACAAGCCTCCACGGATAGATGGGTGGGGGCTGCACATGAGGTGCACTGGCCGGGAATCGAACCTGGGTCTTCTGCATGGTAGGCGAACACTCTACCACTAAGTCACCGTTGCCGCCTATTAATGGCTAGAAGAAGGAATAATTACTATTTCATCAAGTCACATCTGTAAGCAAATGTGGAAGGACGAGATTTTCCAAGGACACAAGAGTGCATTCAATCCTAAGATGTGGAAAGGATCAGGAATAAAGTGAAAGGCAACAAGAGCCACAGCGAGGTGATACTTGGGGAGGAGACAGAGGCAGTGACCCACGAAGCACCTCGAACATCGAGGTCATGTTAGGGATGTGGGGGATGGGGAGAGAGGGACAGAAGAAGTGACCCACGAAGCACCTCCAACATCGAGGTTACGTTAGGGATGTGGGGGATGGGGAGAGAGGGACAGAAGAAGTGACCCACGAAGCACCTCCAACATCGAGGTTACGTTAGGGATGTGGGGGATGGGGAGAGAGGGACAGAAGAAGTGACCCACGAAGCACCTCCAACATCGAGGTTACGTTAGGGATGTGGGGGATGGGGAGAGAGGGACAGAAGAAGTGACCCACGAAGCACCTCCAACATCGAGGTCATGTTAGGGATGTGGGGGATGGGGAGAGAGGGGACAGAAGAAGTGACCCACGAAGCACCTCCAACGTCGAGGTCATGTTAGGGATGTGGGGGATGGGGAACAGAGAGAATCACCACCTACCAGGACAAAGTAGGACACACTGTGTCAAACAATAAACTTATCAACAAGATGAGAAAGCCGTCATGAGGTACTGCAGCCTATGGCTCAGTCGGAAATACCAGAGGGGTTCAGTGACGAGGACGTGTTTTCAGCTGTGAAGAGTCTCAGTGGAATTTATGAGGATATGGGGTTTGACCTGGCCCTTAACGATGGCAGGTTTTGAGAGGCAGCGAGGAGGGAAGGAGATGTTTTTGTGTACATGTGTGCGTATGGGAAGACCCAAGGCAGGTCTGCCAAACAATGAGTCAGCCCGTTAATCTCCTGAGTTAAGAGTTTATGTGGGAGAGTAATGGCAGGGACCAGTCCCTAGAGAACGACATTAAGCTTGGTAAAGCAGAGGGTCAGCAAAGGAGAGGAAGACCCTCAACGTGATGGACTGATACAGTGGCTGCAACAATGGGCCCAAACCCACCTACCATTGTGGGGATGGCACAGGACAAGACGGCATTTTTTTCTGTTATACCTGGGGTCACTATGAGTTGGAACGAACTCAATGGCACCTAACAACAACAACAGCTGGGAAAGCTGAAGGAACGGGAAGAGATTGGTCAATCCAAGGATGGAAGCCTTAGTTTAAACTAGAAAAGAGCTGAGCTTTTTCCTACGAGGGACGTGAGCATAGGAAGCATGAAGGGCTGCCCTCTCTTTGTTGTTGTTAGGTGCCATCAGTCAATTCCAACTCATAGTGACCCCATCCACGTGCCCCGATTTCCCAGGCTGTAATTTTTTGGGGAGCGGATTGCCAGGTCTTTTCTCCCATGGAGCTGTTGGGTGAGTTCGAACTGCCAACCTTAGGGTTAGCAGCTGAGCACTTAACCAGTGGGACACCAGGGCTCCTTGACCTCTGTTTACAGTGCAGCATCCAGCTTCCAATGACAAGCGAAAGAGAAGCTGCAAGATAACCATGAAGAATTAGTGAGAATCGCGTGGTCCAGAGTCTAAACCACAAGGTGGACCCACTGTCATACGTAAAACACACTTTTTATGGTGGATGATCCAATGGCCCCTTGGAATTTAAGTTAGAATTTTAGAGAGTATTTGAACATTCAACAATGGATAAGATGAAGTGCCTTTATTGAAAGTCTTACGGATATTCGTGTTGTTTCCTTGGAATGGTTTGGGGCTCCGTCTGAAAGAAAGAGGACAGAATGATGGACTGTTGCCACCTAGGGGCCAAACAAGGGGTCCTGGTAGCACAGTGGTTAGGCGCTCAGCCACTAACAGAAAGGTTGGTGGTTCGAACCCCACCAGTCATTTGCAGGAGAAAGACCGGGCAATCTGCTTCTGTAAAGATTTATAGCCTTGGAAACCCAATGGGGGCAGTTCTACTCTGTCCTATAGAGTCGCTATAAGTTGGAATCGACTTGACAGCAATGGCTTTGGTTTTGGTTTTGGTATGGGCCAAAGCTCACTGCTCATCGTTCCTTAACTGCAGGCCAGACTACTGCTGGCAACGTGAGTTACACGAGCTTTAGATTATACGTGGGTTACACAAGCTTTACATTACACGATAGTTTTAAAAACATCATCAGGAAGCAGGTCAAAGGAAGGCTTTTCTTTTTAGGGCCAAAAATATGTTAGCATATTTGTAGTCCCCAGATAAGAAGCTGGTGGAAAGGGGGGGTCGGAAGACAGGAGAGAAGAGTAATGGGTGTGAGGGCAGGGAGGGTGTGTGGAGATGAAGTAGGGTGCCGTGGGGAGGTCAGGTTCACCTCTTTATCTGAAGCAAGACGAAGTGAAGAGAGAAGGGGTGAATCCTGATCTGAGGTGGAGAGAAGTTAGAATGGAAAAGCGGGGAGAGGACGGTGAAGTGAATATTTATCGTTACATGGTGCTGTGCTAACAATTTCCACGTGTGATTTCCTTCATCCTCAGACTACCTTCTAGGACATGCACTACCAGCCCATTTTGCAGATGAGCAAACTGAGGCTCAGCAAGGTTAAGCAATTTGCTAGAGTTCACACAGCTGGAAAGTGGCTCAGTCAGGACCGCACTAGCTGGGGGCACTGTGCTCATTCTAGCACAGCCAACTGCTCCATCCGAAGGCCTTCACTAGCCCAGCATCCGGCCACAAAGGGCTCCATAAATGAGAAATCAAAGGACAAATTGCATCATCCTTTCCATGATAAAAGTAGCACTTTGGAAAAGGAGAATGAGGGCTGGGGCTGAGTGAGGGGCTCAAACAAAGACTGTTTGGGCAGGCCACCGCCCCTCTGTCAGTTTGTCACTGGTCTGTCAGCTTGTCCTACTGCGGTGACTTGCCTGTTGCTGTGATGCTGGAAGCTATGCCACTGGTATTTCAAATACCAGCAAGGACACCCATGATGGACAGGTTTCAGGGAGCTTCCAGACTAAGACAAGCTAGGAAGAAGGACCTGAATGATCTACTTCTGAAAATCAGCCAATGAAAACCCTATGGATCACAAGAGACCAATGTCTGATACAGAGCTGGAAGATGAGCCCCCAGGTTGGAAGGCACTTAGAATGCACAGTGGCAGCAACAATGGACTGGAGCACACCGACGGCCATGAAGATGGCGCAGGATCGGGAAATGTTTTGTTCTGTCGTGCCTCGGGCCGCCATGAGTTGGAGCCTATGCAATAGACCTAATGAGCCTGGGAATCGTTTGGAGGTCAAAAAATGGAATGCTGAGTAATTCTGGGGGCCCATCGGAATGAGGTTAGGGACATCTATGCAAGGCAGAGACCTTGTGTCCACTCATCTGGGTGGGGCAAAGGGGCCCATTAGGGCTGGGGCGCTATGATCCCACAGGTAGCAGTTGGCAGTGGAAGTCCTGCTGAAGCTGATGAAATGAAGTTGTATTAGGTCAACCAGCGTGGCCTGGAAGCAAACAGGAAGAAGACAACACAGTGGGGTGTTCGTAGAAGCACCCTCTACTTCTACTGCCTCTTTCTCACTTCTCCGTCACCACCATCTTAGCCAGAAATTTACCTTGCCCCGTCTTACGCCATCTTCACAATCACCGGTATGCTTGAATTCGTTGTTGCGGCCACTGTGTGTTTTGAGTGACTTCCAGACACACAGGAGAAAGACCGGGCAATCTGCCCTAGGGGGCTCATCTTCCAGCACTATATCAGACAATATTTCGTTGTGATCCATAGGGTTGTCATGGGCTAATTTTTCGAAGTAGGTTGCCAGCCTTTATTTCTGGTCTGTCTTAGTCTGGAAGTTCCACTGAAACCTGTCCACCATGGGTGACCTTGCTGGTATTTGAAATACCATAGCACGGGACCGCTGCATTCTCCAGCTAAGTCTGCTTCCTCATCACGCTCACAATGTATTTCTTTATCATTCCCCAGCCCAGCCCTTGTCCTAATCTTCTATCAAGTCTCCCGGAGACTCTTAGATGCTGGACCTGGGGGTTCAGGCCTCCAGCTTTAAATTTTCCTGAAGGAAAGGTTGAGCTTCCCTCGGGTTATTAGTTCACATTGAAGCAATGAAAAGTAGTGAAACAAGCCTCACCAGTTGTCAGAGCTGCTTTTGACTTTATAAATCTTTAGATATGGCAGGATTTTTTTCCTAGTGAAATAAGGTGTCTCGGCTAGAGGAGGTTAAACACACACATGTGCACACACACACAAATAGACATACGCACACCCCACAGCAACTAAAACGTCTGCATGTAGAGTTTTCTACACACGTTTGGAGGCTTTGAGCCTAATTGGATTAAAAGACATAAACAACTGACTTTGTAGGGAACGAGTCTGAACCGGAGCCATGCTGATTGATGATGGAGATTTAGCTAATTTACTGTCTTGCAGCCATAAAATAAATACGGCTATTAAAAACATACATTTTTATGTTTACATCTTTATTGCCATTATTCACAATAGATCATGTGCCAAAAATGTGCTATGAATTTTCTTAACGTGAAAACCTGGCAGTATTTTACAAATAGAGGATTATTACCATACGTTCTGGTTTGGGGGGGGTTGTTCCCCAAGTTTGACATGGGCTGGTTGTGGTTTGAGGTTAGTGGGGTTTGATTTAGACATTCCCATCCACCATTTGGCAGAAAATTGCAACGGACACGAAAGAAACTAGCTCGCAAAACAGAAAGAGCATTCACAGCTGTCTGCAGGACACCTGGACTCCTGGTCTCCATTTCTCTAGGGGCAGATAGGAAAAAGGAGCCCTGGTGGTGCAGTGGTTATAGTGCTCAGTAGCTAACTGAAAGGTCGGTGGTTTGAATCTACCAGTTGCTCCGCAGAAGAAAGATGTGCCAGTCTGCTTCTGTAAAGATTATAGCAATTCTACCTTTTCCTATAGGGTCCGACTACAGGTTAGGATTGACTCCACGGCAATGTTGTTGTTGTTGTTGTTAGGTGCCGTCGAGTCGCCTCCAACTCATAGCAACCCTATGTACAAGAGAACAAAACACTGCCCGGTCCTGCACCATCTTCACAGTTGTTGTTATGATTGAGCCCGTTGTTGCAGCCACTGTGTCAATCCATCTCGTTGAGGGTCTCCGTCTTTTTCGCTGACCTTCTTTACCAAGCACGATGTCCTTCTCCAGGGATTGGTCTCTCTGATAACATGTCCAACGTACGTGAGACAAAGTCTTGCTAACCTTGTTTCTAATGAGTGTTCTGCTCATGCTTCTAAGAGGGACTTGTTTGTTCTTCTGGCAGTCCATGGTATATTCAATATTCCTCGCTAATACCATAATTCAAAGGCATCAGTTCTTCTTCAGTCTTCCTTATTCACTGTCCAGCTTCCACATGCAGGTGCACCTTTGCCCTTAAAGTGACATCTTTGCTTTTTAACACTTTAAAGAGGTCTTTTGCAGGAGATGTGTCCAATGCAATGTGTTGTTTGCCTTCTTGACTGCTGCTTCCATGGGGTTGATTGTGGATCCAAGTAAAATGAAATCCCTGGCAACTTCAATATTTTCTGTTTATCACGATGTTGCTTATTGGTCCAGTTGTGAGGATTTCTGTTTTCTTTATGCTGAGGTATAATCCATACTGTAGGCTGTGGTCTTTGATCTTCATCAGTAAGTGCTTCACGTCCTCTTCACTTTCAGCAAGCAAGATTGTGTTATCTGCATAACACAGGTTGTTAATGAGTCTTCCTCCAATCCTGATGCCACATGCTTCTTCATACAGTCCAGCTTCTTGGATTATTTGCTCAGCATACAGATTGAAAAGTATGGTGAAAGGATAAAACCCTGACGCACACCTTTCCTAACTTTAAACCACGCAGTATCCCCTTGTTCTGTTCGAATGACTGCCTCTTGATCTATGTACAGGCTCCTCATGAGCACAGTTAAGTGTTCTGGAATTCCCATTCTTTGCAATGTTATCCATAATTTGTTACGATCCAGAGTCGAATGCCTTTGCATAGTCAATAAAACACAGGGAAACACCTTTCTGGTATTTTCTGCTTTCGGCCAGGATCCCTCTGACATCAGCAATGATATCCTTGGTTCCACGTCCTCTTCTGAATCTGGCTTGAATTTCTGGCACTTCCCTGTGGATATACCATTGCAGCCACTTTTGAATCATCTTCAGTAAAATTTTACTCGTGTGTGATATTGATGATATTGCTCAATAATGTCCACATTCTGTTGGATCACCTTTCTTTGGAATGGGTACAAATACGGACCTCTTTCAGTCAGTTGGCCCGGCATCTATCTTCAAGATGTCTTGGCATACATGAGTGAGCACCTCCAGTTCTGCGTCCATTTGTTGAAACATCTCAACTGATATTCCGTCAATTCCCGGAGCTTTGTTTTTCACCAATGCCTTCAGTGCAGCTTGGACTTCTTCCTTCAGTACGATCGGTTCTTGATCATATGCCACCTCCTGAAATGGCTGAATGTCAACCAATTCTTTTTGGTACAATGACTCTATGTATTCCGTCCATCTCCTTTTGTGCTTCTTGCATTGTTTAATATTCTCCCCATAGAATTCTTCAATATTTCAGCTTGAGGCTTGATTTTTTTTCTTCAGTTATTTCAGCTTGAGAAATGCCGAGCGTGTTCTTCTCTTTTGGTTTTCTATCTCCAGGTCTTTGCACATTTCACTAAAATACTTTACTTTGTCTACTTGAGCCATCCTTTGAAATTTTCTGTTCAGCTCTTTTACTTCCTCATTTCTAATGTTTTAGTTACTTGACACTCAAGAGCAACTTCAGAGTTTCTTTTGACATCCATTTTGGTCTTTTCTTTCTTTCCTATTTTTTAATGACCTCTTGCTTTCTTCATGTATAATGTCTTTGAGGTCATTCCACAACTCATCTGGTCTTTGGTCATTAGTGTTCAATGCATCAAATCTATTTTTTAGATGGTCTCTAAATTTAGGTGGTATATACTCAAGGTTGTACTTGGCTCTCCTGGGCTTGTCCTTATTTTCTTCAACTTCAACTTGCAAAGGAGCAATTGATGCTCTGTTCCACAGGGCTGATTTTTATTAGTCAGCATGGAATACCTTGGTAGATCATCCAGGCTTTTGTTTTTAATTCTTCCTTTTTTTTTTTAAACACTTTTTTCTATTATAGTAAAAATAACTGCTTAACCACTGTGCCACCAGGGCTCCTTACATAAAAAACCCAAACTCACTGTCAATGAGTTGATTCCAATTCTTAGTGACCCCATGTGACCCCGACTGCCCCGCAGCCTTTCTGTGGTTGCTATGAGTCAGAATCGACTCAACAGTGGGTAATCTTTACGACAGCAGATTGCCAGGTCTTTTCTCCCAAAGGAGCCACTGGGTGGGTTGGAATTGCTGACCTTTCAGTTAACAGGCGAGCGCTTAACCACCTGCGCTTCTTATCAGTAAGATAGCAGAGGTCACGTATACCCAGGGGCACAAGGCTCATACTGAGTCCATGACAAACACATGAGAGCTTAGTGTACTTTTCCTGATGAACGGTTACAACAAGCAACTTCTGCGGACTGGAGTTTTGGACCCCACTGTCCTCAGGCTCTCTGTCTCATCAGACGTTGCCTTTTCAGTTCCAAACGCACTGGGTGAAGGGTCACGACATAAGAAAATCAGGACAAATGAGAGCATGGGAAGAGCTTTTTGACTGTTTCCTTTGGGTTTACATAGTTATTATTACATTTCCCCCTTAGATCAGCGTCCTCTGTGGTGACCAGACACAACTTGATTGCCAAGTGGGGAACATCTTGTTTTAAACCCCACATTTATCTATTTTGATGCCTTGGTGGTTCACTTGGTCTCAACCATGGCTGTGAACACCTACGAATTTTTCCCCATTATTTTGAGACAAAGTAACTAACCAGTCTTCTGACTTAGTTGCTCCATAAATTCCAAAAGTTAAGCAATCACTATATACATCAAGTCAAAAGAAGTTTCTTTTTCCTAAAACCAATATATTTTTCCCTGTAGAATCTAAGGTCTGTTTAAATTATACAAAGGTTTTTTGTTTTTTCATTTTAAATCTCCTAGATGATTACTTAAATGTCACCCTTGCTTTTAGGAAATTTTTTTCGGGAATGTGAGAGGGGAGTGAAATGATAGCAGATGTCTGGGTTCCCGAGGGAGCCGGGAATCTAATCACTCGGCAAAGTGGGACCATGTGTACAAACGAGCACCAGCAGAAGGCTACGGCCCAGACATGCAGCTTGGAAGACGAGCAAACGGGTTTTCCAAAGGTAATGAGCGGGAGTCTTCTTCCTGTCATTTCTTTACCCCACCTGTGCTGGGACTTCACACACATGAGGCGTTTGGGTCGGAACCGGGGTAAGAGCTGATGCTGATCCCAGCAGCACTGCAGCTATTCCTGTGTTGTGAGCAAAATGTGCTCAAGTTCACAAAGTAATTTTACAGCAAATACCCGTATCGTGCTGCAGCTAACTGCGGGAATTCCCCCTCCCACCTCCTCTGAGATTGGGCTCTGGCTCATCTTCCTCCGGGAAGCCTTCCATGGCTCCCTCCCCACAGAGGTGTGCCAAGGCCGCCCTAGCCCCGGCTGTAACTCTCTGGTCCCATCAGGTCCTGCAGGGCAGGACTTCTCATATTCACTGTTGTATCCTCAGAGCCTAGCAGGCCGTGATCTCCCTGATTAAAATGAATTTAGAAATATAAAATGGTCATTCACCGTCCACAGGGAGACCCGGGTTTGATTCCCCTCCAATGAGCCCCACGTGTAGCCACCACCCGTCTGTCGGTGGAGGCTGGCGTGTTGCTGTGATGCTAACAGGTTTCAGCAGAGCTTCCAGACTAAGACTAGGAAGAAAGGCCTGCTGACCTACTTCAGAATATCAGCCAGTGAAAACCCTGTGGGTCACAAGGGTCTGGTCTGAAACTTATCGCGGGGACGGCGCAAGACCAGGCAGCGTTCTGTTCCAATGCGCGTGGGGGCTGACTCCAAGGCAGCTAATTACCACAAATTTGTGATCTATGGTTCTCTTTCCTCCATAGCTCTTAACGAGCCTTCTAAGGACACAGTTCAAATTCAGACTTTCCAGTTTATTCTGTGTGGTCACCTTGTTGCGACTTTTCCAGGGTTAACATACACCTGGACAGTTGTGGACCATGGGCTTTTAATTAGCATACAGGTTAGCCAGCACCACCTGCTGCCACCGAGAGAGGCCGCAGCTGGCTTGTCCCCTTCCGCCCTGCACACCCCAGGGAGAGATGCCACGACCTAGGTGGGCGGCTCTGGAAAGGCCGCTGACCTGTGTTAGCAATCGTTACCGTGACCATGACGTACATGTTGCTGTCTTTTACACTACTCACAAGGGGCCCTGGTAGCGCTGTGGTTAAGTGCTCAGCGGCAAACAGAAAGGTCAGCGGTTGGAACCCACCAGCTGCTCTGTGGGAGAAAGATGTAGTAGTCCACTCCCGTAAAGATTAAAACAAAAAACCAAACCCAGTGCCGTCAAGTCAATTCCAACTCATAGAGACCCTACAGGACAGAGTGAAGCTGTCCCATAAGGTTTCCAAGGAGCAGCTGGTGAATTCAAACTGCCGACCTTTTGGTTAGCAGCCAAGTGCTTGGCCACTGCACCACCAGGGCTCCCCCGTAATGACAGCCTTGGAAACCCGCTGGGCAGTTCTACTCTTTCACTTGGGGTCGCTATGAGCTGGGATTCACGTGACAGCACACGACAACACAGTATGCTCAGGGTTTTCATATTTCATACGTGTCCACAGACAAGACTTGAGGGCAACTGGTCGTGGAATAAGGATGCCTGGCTGCTGGCTCTGGCTCAAGCACAAGATTGGCTGCTTTGAGCAAACATACCATAGGCTCAGTCTCCTCATCTGTAAAATGGGTGCAATTATAACCACTCTGCCTGTTTCATAGGTTTGTTACTAGGCTTCAGTGCAATGCCTCCTAACCTTTCCCATTTCATGATGTTGTTGTATGCTGTCGAGTTGATTCTGACTCATATCGACCCTATAGGGCAAGGTGGAACTGCCTCACAGAGTTTCCAAGGCTGTGACCTTTATGGAAGGAGCCCTGGTAGCACAGTGGTTAAGTGCGTGGCTGCCACCTGAAAGGTTGGTGGCTCAAACCCACCAGCTGCTGTTTGGGAGAAAGGTGTGGCAGTCGGCTCCCGTAAAGATTTACAGTCTTAGAAACTCTGTGGGGCAGTGCTACTCTGTCCTACAGAGTTGCAATGAGTCAGAATCGACTCAAAGGCAATTGGTTAGTCTTTATGGAAACAGATCGCCAGGTCTTTCTCTGCAGAACCGCTTGGTGGGCTCACACTGTCAATCTTTCAGTGAGCAGCTAAACGCTTAAATGTTGTACCACTAGGGCTCCTTCTCCCCACTTTATAGAAAAGGCTAATTTCTGCTGAGCAGCCTGGAGTAAAAAAAAAAAAATTTTTTTTTTTTTTTTCTGCCTGCCCCCACCCCACCGTCCCAAGGGCTGAGGGCTCATATATAGCTCTGCTACATGGGAAGGCTGAGGCAGACATTAACCACTTCTCCACAGGCTCTCACATTCCTATAGTGTCTCCTTGTCTGATTCTAAGCACACCCCACTGGGACTGAGGGATCAGGTTTAGGTATATGAATGAGGAACCAAGGCCCTTGACCACTGGGGAGCAGATGTGTGAATGAGGAACCCGGGCCCTGACCAATCGGGGGGCAGGTGTGTAAATGAGGAACCCGGGCCCTGATCACTGGGGGGCAGGTGTGTGAATGAGGAACACGGGCCCGACCATCGGAGAGCAGGTGTGTGAATGCAGAACCTGGGCCCTGACCATCGCGGGGCAGTTGGGTAAACGAGGAACCTGGGCCTTGACCGTCGAGGGGCAGGTGTGTAAATGAGGAACCCGGGCCCTGACCATCGGGCAGGTGTGTGAATGTGGAACCTGGGCCCTGACCATTGGGGGGCAGGTGTGTAAATGTGGAACCTGGGCCCTGACCATTGGGGGGCAGGTGTGTGAATGAGGAACCCGGGCCCTGACCATCGGGGGGCAGGTGTGTGAATGTGGAACCTGGGCCCTGACCATCAGGCGGCAGG
Source organism: Loxodonta africana (assembly GCF_030014295.1). Classification (NCBI taxonomy): domain Eukaryota; kingdom Metazoa; phylum Chordata; class Mammalia; order Proboscidea; family Elephantidae; genus Loxodonta; species Loxodonta africana. Next base: position 1,255,667 of record NC_087358.1, on the reverse strand, counting down.
TGTGTAAATGTGGAACCCGGGCCCTGACCATCGGGGGGCAGTTGTGTAAATGAGGAACCCGGGCCCTGACCATCGGGGGGCAGGTGTGTGAATGAGGAACCCGGGCCTTGACCATCAGGGGGCAGGTCATGGGGAAAAGATGCCAGGCTTTGCCACTTTATCACATCGTCTGCCTCAACACTGCAGTTTCAACCATACTGATCCTCAAGAATTCATTATTTTGGGAAAAAAAACATTTGACTCATCACCAAGGTGACAGTTCAGAGATGTGGACCTACACTTTCTCTTCAGCTGACTGCTATGACATCCAAAGCAACAGGGAGGCTGCAGGACTTACGTCCCTAAGCTCACACTTCTCTGCCTGTCCCTGTCCGTGTCCGTGTCCATGTCTGTGTCCGTGTCCCTGTCCGTGTCTGTATCCATATCCGTGTCCCTGTCTGTGTCCATGTCTGTGTCTGTATCCATGTCCGTGTGTCCCTGTGTCCCTATCTGTATCCATGTCCGTGTCCCTGTGTCCGTGTCCCTGTCTGTGTCTGTATCCAAACCTGTCTGTGTCTGTGTCCCTGTCTGTATCCATGTCCGTGTCCTTGTCTGTGTCTGTGTCCGTGTCCGCATCCATGTCCGTGTCCCTGTCCATGTCCGTCTATGTCCGTGTCCCTGTCTGTGTCCGTGTCTGTATCCATGTCCGTGTCCCTGTCTGTGTCTGTGTACCTGTCCGTGTCCCTGTCTGTGTCCGTGTCTGTGTCCCTGTCTGTGTCTGTATCCATGTCCGTGTCCCTGTCTGTATCCATGTCCGTGTCCCTGTCTGTGTCTGTGTCCCTGTCCGTGTCTGTGTCCCCGTCTGTGTCCGTGTCTGTATCCATGTTCGTGTCCCTGTCTGTCTGTGTCCCTGTCCGTGTCTGTGTCTGTATCCATGTCCGTGTCCCTGTCCATGTCTGTGTCCCTGTCTGTATCCATGTCCATGTCCCTGTCCATGTCTGTGTCTCTGTCTGTATCCATGTCCGTGTCCCTGTCCATGTCTGTGACCCTCTCTGTGTCCGTGTCTGTGTCTGTATCCATGTCTGTATCCAAACCTGTGTCTGTATCCAGGTCCGTGTCCCTGTGTCTGTGTCCATGTCTGTGTCTGTATCCATGTCCGTGTCCCTGTCCGTGTCTGTGTCCACGTCTGTGTCTGTATCCATGTCTGTGTCCCTGTCTGTGTCCGTGTCTGCGTCCCTGTCTGTGTCTGTATCTGTGTCCCTGTCTGTGTCTGTGTCCCTGTCCGTGTCTGTGTCCCTGTCTGTGTCTGTGTCCTTATCTGTGTCTGTGTCCGTCTGTGTCTGCGTCTGTATCCATGTCCGTGTCCCTGTCTGTGTCTGTGTCCCGGTCTGTATCCATGTCCCTGTCTGTATCCATGTCCGTGTCCCTGTCTGTGTCTGTGTCCCTGTCTGTATCCATGTCCGTGTCCCTGTCCGTGTCTGTGTCCATGTCTGTGTCTACGTCCGTGTCTGTATCCATGTCCGTGTTCCCGTCTGTATCTGTGTCCCTGTCTGTGTCTGTATCCATGTCTGTATCCAAACCTGTGTCTGTCATGTACTCTGGCAGTAAGAGCCATTAAGCCTAATCCTGGGGCTTCAGGTTCCTTGTCTGTCGGAAGAAATAACAATACTTGTTGCTGAGTGCTGTCAAGTCAATTTCAACTCACAGTGACCCTATGTGACAGAGTAGAACTGCCCCATAGGGTTTCCTAGGCTATTATCTTTACAGGTTCAAAAATACTTACATACTTCGGACATGCTATCAGGAGGGACTAGCCTCTGGAGAAGGACATCATGCTTGGGAATGCAGAGGGTCAGCAAAAAAGGGGAAGACCCTCAAGAAGATGGATTGACACAATGGCTGCAACAATGGGCTCAAACATGGCAACGATTGTGAAGATGGCACAGGACCGGGCAGTGTTTTGTTCTGTTGTACGAATGTCACTATGATTTGGAATCGACTCGATGGCACCTAACAACAACAACAATAATAAACTTCACAGGAGCAGATCGCCAGATCTTTTCTCCTGCAGAGCTGCTGGGGGGGTTCAAACTGCCAACTTTTCTGTTAGCTGTTGAGTGCTTAACCATCGCACCACTAGAGTTCCTCATAACAATACTACCTAGGTTATGGAGTTCTTGGGAAGAACGCAACCACTTAATGTCTGTATAGTCCAGATGTGTGAAGTTAAAGGAGTGCTGGGCAGTTCAGCAGTCTGTAAGTGTTGGTGTTAGCTGCCATCCACTCAGGGAGACCCCACACGCAACGGAACGAAGCACTGCCCCACCCCGCGCCATCCCCGTGATCTGTTGTGGATCTGACCACTGGGTCCACAGGGTTTTCAGAAGCACATCACCAGGCCTTTCCTCTTAGTCCATCTTTAGTCTAAAAGCTCCACTAAAACCTTGTCAGCGTCACTGCAACATGCAAGCCTCCACCAAGAGTTGGCGGCTGTGCCTAACGTGCCTGGTCAGGAATCCAACCTGAATCTACCGCATGGAAGGCAAGAATTCTACCACTGAGCCATCAATGTCCTCTTCGTAAGTATCAGCTCTTATCATTATTAATCAAAACAAATCTTATCCATCATTCATGGAGAGATGCAGGGTTAAGTTATAATGACTCTGCTCCGGAGGATTTCTCCGCTAAAGAAGCATCCTTGGTGCCTTGTACTCAAGGAGTGGCAGTAAGGGCCTCTGGTGGTCTCAGAAACGCAGAGCCTCCAAGCTGGGGAATTAGTCTGCATTTAGCAACATCTCCAGGGAATCTGTGAGCACTTTCAGGTGAGGTCACCTGGATGCGTGGCAGAAAGAGCTGTAAGCAGAACTGCTTCAGGAGCTCAGCTCTCTCACGGGGGAGGATGCTGTACAGACCTGGACCGTATTGTGGGGTTGGTGGCGTGGTAGCGACGGCGGCCACGTGCACAGTTAGAAGCCGGTCCCGGCCACGTGCGCGGTTAGGAGCCGGTCCCATCTGAATCAAACGGGAAGCTTTGTGCAGCCACCGTGAGAAGGGACGGCAGCACAGAATTGCCTGCGCCCAGGGAACACGTCTGAGATCCTGCAGCTATCCTGGCACAGCTGAGTTGGGGGAACAAACGCAAATCACAACCCTTGAGAAAGGAGGCGGCGTCATCAGGAAACCTGCCAACAGTTTGCAGAAGGAAGGTGAGGAGTGATTCCAGGGAGGGAAGGCAGCACTCACATTGACCCAGGGATGCTCCAGAACCTGCACGGCTGAGAACCGCTGACCGACATCCACCAGCAGCATCATGGTGATGAGCTCCTGTGGGGAAGAACACAAGACCCCGTTCAGCTAATGCTAAGGCAAAAAGTTGGGGGGTTTTAACACGCGTATGTTCTCTTGTGGTTTGGAGAAGCACTTGTAAAAGCGTTGTTTTTGGTTGCCCTGAGTGGATTCTGATCAGGGCTTCGAGTGGGTTCATTCTGGTTGGAACCCCTGCTGAGAATTTGCATGTCTAACAAGTTCCCAAGTGATGCTGCTGGTTAGGGACCAAGTCTGAGAACCTCTAGAAGGTGCAGCGGTTCTCAAAACTGACCACACGTGAGGGCCTGTTGACACGTAGACTCTGATTCAGTGTACGAAAAGAACCTGTTTGAAGCCCTGATTCTGACTCGTGGGGACCCCACGTGTGTAGGGTAGAATTGTGCTCCGTAGGGATTTCAACGGCTGACCTTCCAGAGGGAGCTTGCAGGCCCTTCCTCTGAGGCATCTCTGGGTGAGTCTGAAACGGCAACCTTGTCGCAAGTGATCAAGTGTTTAGTCATTTGTGCCAGGACACCTTACAAAAACTCTAAACCTCGAATATATCAACTGATCTAACCCAGGGCTACCTGAACAGCACCTTCAGAAGTTAAAAGAAAGGTTTCAAACATTGGGTTGATGGAAAAAATAAAAGGAATTAATATTAAAATCAATTACTGAAAAAGAGAACTTTTCAGTAGAAAAGAAACAAATTATGTACATTAAAGAACTAACATTCTTTTCCTTGTTTACGATCTTGTACTTTAAATAGATTGCTAAATTATGTAGAAATCACATTAAAAAAAATTTAAATTATATCTTCAGCTTTGCATTTGAAAGGAAAAGTGGGTTTTTTTCCCTCCTAACTGCAAGATGACATGCTTAGATTGGAAAGAATGGGAGGAGATACCACATGCTGATTTGCAAACAGAATTGCCAATGGAAACTACCCGTTGGCAGTCAAAGAATTCTAGGAAATGGGTTAAAATTGCTTAAAAATCCCCAGGCCAATCAATACAAAGACAACAGAACTTTTAAGAGATACATTACTGAATAGTTCTGAAATTAACGGGATGTCTCCACGAGAACGGGTGGATTTGGACTATGAAATCACAGTTTGGTGTAATTTGTCAAATTTGTCAACTTTGCACTGGATGTTCCCATGTTACAAAATGGCTCCATCTGTGTTACAGGTTGATCATGTCCCCCTAAAACGTGTGTTGAAATCCTAACCCTTGCAGCTATAAATACGAACCTGTCTGAAAACAGGGGTTTCCTCTGTTACGTTCACAAGGTCACACCAGAGCAGGGTGGGTTCTAAACCTAGTCGCTTCTGAGTTATACAAACAGCAGAAGAGACACGCACACAGCAAGTGCCTCCACAAGCCCAGGAGCGCCAAGGACCGCCAGCGGCTACTAGAAGCTGAAGGAGCCCTGGTGGCACAGCGGTTAAGTGCTCAGCTACTAACTGAAAGGTCAGCCGTTCAAACCCACCAGCGGCTCCTTGGAAGAAACCTGTGGCAGCCTGCTTCTGTAAGGACAGCAGCCTTGGAAATCCTACGGGGCAGTTCTACTCTGTCTATAGGGTCACTACGAGTGGGAATTGACTCGACACCAGTGGGTTTAGTTTTGGTTCTAGAAACTGAAAGAGACAAGGAAGGACCTCCGCCTAGACCCACACCCTGAACGTGGACTTCTGGCCTCCTGACTGTGAGAAAATAAATTTCTCTCCTTGAAAGCCACCCACTTAGGTTCTATTTATTTATTTATTTTTGGTTGTTGTTAAACTAGTGCCAGGGAACTACGACAATATGCTTTATGCAGTCTCCTACCTACAGGGGTTCTGACTACCTGGTGGTGGTTGAGTTATTTCCATTCATCTAGAGATTCTATCTTAGCTTTCCTCATTCCCTTTCGACTGTGGGCCAGAACTTACTAAAGCAACTCCTGAGTGTGATGCCCGTGTGCCAGACGCCGGGAGTGGCGTGTAGGAATGGTTCTTTGTGGTCAATGACTCCAAGCCTCCTACTCTGGGGAGACAGCTTTGGTTGCTGGGCAGGTTTTGAAGAGCGTGCCTGCCAGTGAGGACATGTCCATCCCACCCGACCTGTGCACCCACATCTCTGCCTCTCTGTGGCTTTCCCCGACACCTCTAAATGTCCCACATTTTCCTAAGTTTAGCGGCAGAGTGGTGGACAGCTAAAGGAAAGGAGAGACTGGCCCTGAGTGCATCATTTTCTATGGAAAGTGGCCAGCCCTAAGAAGTTGGGTTTTAAATTATCTTCATACACAGGACAGAGCAAAGGAAAGGCATATACATTGCACAATCAAAAGAGAATTATTTCTCAACGTCAAATTTTCAAAAAATTTAAGCCAGCCCTTAGAAACACAGTTTAAAAGGGACCAATTAAAAAGTGTACTTTTTTTCCCCCAAAGTTTATTAATATCTCGGTGTGAGGTGTTTTACACTTTTCTTAGAGGACAGCTGTCAGCTAAAGGAACACCGGCCGCGAGCTTTGTTCCTCTCGGTCTTTAAACCCTGGCTGTCCTTCAAAGGTGAGCTTCAATCAGAGATCCCCCATCAAGTCTTTCCTCGGACTTTCTCTGCTTTGATTGATCGATTCACTTATTCGTTTATGTGTCCACTATACACTGGGTGCCAGTTACGTCCCGGTCACTGTTCTGGGCGCTGACGACACAGTAACGAGCAGAGGAGACAAAAGGTCTTGCCCTCATGGAATCTGCCTTCTGGTGGGAAGAGACAGAAACTATACACTGCCTCCATGACATCATTCTACCTGGCTACCCACTACAGCCATTATTCACCTAGCAGAACCAGGTGCCCCGGAGTCGAGTCTGATGCGTGGCAACCCCACGCACTGGGAAGAGACAGAAACTATACACTGCCTCCATGACATCATTCTACCTGGCTACCCACTACAGCCGTTATTCACCTAGCGGAACCAGGTGCCTCGGAGGCGAGTCTGATGCGTGGCAACCCCACGCACTGGGAAGAGACAGAAACTATACACTGCCTCTATGACATCATTCTACCTGGCTACCCACTACAGCCGTTATTCACCTAGCGGAACCAGGTGCCTCGGAGGCGAGTCTGATGCGTGGCAACCCCACGCACTGGGAAGAGACAGAAACTATACACTGCCTCCATGACATCATTCTACCTGGCTACCCACTACAGCCGTTATTCACCTAGCGGAACCAGGTGCCTCGGAGTCGAGTCTGATGCGTGGCAACCCCATGCACTGGGAAGAGACAGAAACTATACACTGCCTCCATGACATCATTCTACCTGGCTACCCACTACAGCCATTATTCACCTAGCGGAACCAGGTGCCCCGGAGGCGAGTCTGACGCGTGGCAACCCCACGCACTGGGAAGAGACAGAAACTATACACTGCCTCAATGACATCATTCTACCTGGCTACCCACTACAGCCATTATTCACCTAGCGGAACCAGGTGCCCCGGAGGCGAGTCTGACGCGTGGCAACCCCATGCACTGGGAAGAGACAGAAACTATACACTGCCTCCATGACATCATTCTACCTGGCTACCCACTACAGCCATTATTTACCTAGCGGAACCAGGTGCTCCGGAGTCGAATCTGACGCGTGGCAACCCCACGCACTGGGAAGAGACAGAAACTATACACTGCCTCCATGACATCATTCTACCTGGCTATCCACTACAGCCATTATTTACCTAGCGGAACCAGGTGCCCCGGAGGCGAGTCTGACGCGTGGCAACCCCACGCACTGGGAAGAGACAGAAACTATACACTGCCTCAATGACATCATTCTACCTGGCTATCCACTACAGCCATTATTTACCTAGCGGAACCAGGTGCTCCGGAGTCGAATCTGACGCGTGGCAACCCCACGCACTGGGAAGAGACAGAAACTATACACTGCCTCCATGACATCATTCTACCTGGCTATCCACTACAGCCATTATTCACCTAGCGGAACCAGGTGCCCCGGAGGCGAGTCTGACGCGTGGCAACCCCATGCACTGGGAAGAGACAGAAACTATACACTGCCTCAATGACATCATTCTACCTGGCTACCCACTACAGCCGTTATTCACCTAGCGGAACCAGGTGCCCCGGAGTCGAGTCTGACGCGTGGCAACCCCACGCACTGGGAAGAGACAGAAACTATACACTGCCTCCATGACATCATTCTACCTGGCTACCCACTACAGCCGTTATTCACCTAGCGGAACCAGGTGCCCCGGAGTCGAGTCTGATGCGTGGCAACCCCACGCACTGGGAAGAGACAGAAACTATACACTGCCTCCATGACATCATTCTACCTGGCTACCCACTACAGCCATTATTCACCTAGCGGAACCAGGTGCCCCGGAGGCGAGTCTGACGCGTGGCAACCCCACGCACTGGGAAGAGACAGAAACTATACACTGCCTCAATGACATCATTCTACCTGGCTACCCACTACAGCCATTATTCACCTAGCGGAACCAGGTGCCCCGGAGTCGAGTCTGACGCGTGGCAACCCCACGCACTGGGAAGAGACAGAAACTATACACTGCCTCCATGACATCATTCTACCTGGCTACCCACTACAGCCATTATTCACCTAGCGGAACCAGGTGCCCCGGAGGCGAGTCTGACGTGTGGCAACCCCACGCACTGGGAAGAGACAGAAACTATACACTGCCTCCATGACATCATTCTACCTGGCTATCCACTACAGCCATTATTTACCTAGCGGAACCAGGTGCCCCGGAGGCGAGTCTGACGTGTGGCAACCCCACGCACTGGGAAGAGACAGAAACTATACACTGCCTCCATGACATCATTCTACCTGGCTACCCACTACAGCCATTATTCACCTAGCGGAACCAGGTGCCCCGGAGGCGAGTCTGACGTGTGGCAACCCCACGCACTGGGAAGAGACAGAAACTATACACTGCCTCCATGACATCATTCTACCTGGCTACCCACTACAGCCATTATTCACCTAGCGGAACCAGGTGCCCCGGAGGCGAGTCTGACGTGTGGCAACCCCACGCACTGGGAAGAGACAGAAACTATACACTGCCTCAATGACATCATTCTACCTGGCTATCCACTACAGCCATTATTTACCTAGCGGAACCAGGTGCTCCGGAGTCGAATCTGACGCGTGGCAACCCCACGCACTGGGAAGAGACAGAAACTATACACTGCCTCCATGACATCATTCTACCTGGCTATCCACTACAGCCATTATTTACCTAGCGGAACCAGGTGCCCCGGAGGCGAGTCTGACGCGTGGCAACCCCACGCACTGGGAAGAGACAGAAACTATACACTGCCTCAATGACATCATTCTACCTGGCTACCCACTACAGCCATTATTCACCTAGCGGAACCAGGTGCCCCGGAGTCGAGTCTGATGCGTGGCAACCCCACGCACTGGGAAGAGACAGAAACTATACACTGCCTCCATGACATCATTCTACCTGGCTATCCACTACAGCCATTATTTACCTAGCGGAACCAGGTGCCCCGGAGTCGAGTCTGACGCGTGGCAACCCCACGCACTGGGAAGAGACAGAAACTATACACTGCCTCCATGACATCATTCTACCTGGCTACCCACTACAGCCATTATTCACCTAGCGGAACCAGGTGCCCCGGAGTCGAATCTGACGCGTGGCAACCCCACGCACTGGGAAGAGACAGAAACTATACACTGCCTCAATGACATCATTCTACCTGGCTACCCACTACAGCCGTTATTCACCTAGCAGAACCAGGTGCCCCGGAGGCGAGTCTGACACGTGGCAACCCCACGCACTGGGAAGAGACAGAAACTATACACTGCCTCAATGACATCATTCTACCTGGCTATCCACTACAGCCGTTATTCACCTAGCGGAACCAGGTGCTCCGGAGTCGAGTCTGACGCGTGGCAACCCCACGCACTGGGAAGAGACAGAAACTATACACTGCCTCAATGACATCATTCTACCTGGCTACCCACTACAGCCATTATTCACCTAGCGGAACCAGGTGCTCCGGAGTCGAATCTGACGCGTGGCAACCCCACGCACTGGGAAGAGACAGAAACTATACACTGTCTCAATGACATCATTCTACCTGGCTACCCACTACAGCCATTATTCACCTAGCAGAACCAGGTGCCCCGGAGTCGAGTCTGACGCGTGGCAACCCCACGCACTGGGAAGAGACAGAAACTATACACTGCCTCAATGAGATCATTCTACCTGGCTATCCAGTACAGCCATTATTTACCTAGCGGAACCAGATGCCCTGGAGTCGAGTGCGCTCCAGAGGGTCTTCAGTGGCCGGTTTTTCAGAAGTAGGTCACCAGGCCTCTCTTCCAAGCCACCTCTGGTGGACCTGAAACTCCAACCTTTCGGTTAGCAGCTGAGCGTGCTAAGTGTTTGCATAACCCAGGTATGGCATTTATGTAGACAGATAGATGTGGACAGGTGGCTAGACACTATGTCAGGTAGACGTGAAGGTATAGGTGCTGTTGTTATTGTTGGGTGCCATCAAGTCCATTCCAACTAATAGCGACTCCACGTGACAGAGCAGAACTGCCCATAGGGTTTCCTAGGCTGTCATCTTCATGGGAGCAGACTCCCAGGTCCTCCTCTTGTCGAGCCACTGGGTGGGTTTGAACCTTCAACCTTAAAAGTGCTACAGAGGCAAGTACAGCAGGCAAGGAGGGTAAGGACAGGTCTGCAGGGTCTAAGAGCTGCGATTTCAAACAGGGGGGCCAGGGAAGACTTCACTGAAAAGATGAAATTAAGTCAACACCTGGAAGAATGAAGGGGTAAAAGAGGCAGAAATCTGGGGTTTCTCAAGCCTGGGATGGGTGAGACAGCCAGGAGCCACAGCTGGGGAGGGGGGTGGCTCTCGATAGACGCTTGCTGGGATGACCACGAACAGACAACTCGCTGACTGAGAATACGAGTAATTACAACTATAATTTAAACAGAAATCACAGGTATAGTGGTTTTGTTCCTTGCACACAATGGTTTGGAATGGATAATCCCATAAGACACCAGGATATAAGGAAGAGGAAGGTGCCAGAAACCCACCTTGGCAGAGTCGGAGACATTGTCCCAGTACGGAGACGGGAAGTCCATTTGTCCCATCAAAATCTGGTCAAAAAGCACCTCCTGGTCATCGCCGCTTCTGCTCAGGTGAACAACAAAGAAAAAAACAACAAAAACCGAAACACTAAATCACAACTCCACGTATGTCTCCTTCTTCTTATGGGTGGAAGCCTGGTAAATGTGTAAAACGTGTGTGTTTAAGCAATTCCAAGTGTTCAATATGGAATTGTTCTGGCAAATTAAGAAAGCATAAGTCTTTAAAATTCTATGAGTCTTTAAAATTCATAATTCTAAAATTATGGAAGGCGTGTAACTTAGCATGCGCCACGTGGAAAAATCACAGCCACCACAAGCTAGGTTCTCATTGTGTTCTCCCTGTGGCTCCGTTGTGCAAGAGGACGGATGGCCACTCTGAAGGGAAAGAGGACCGCTCTGAAGGGAGAGAGGGCCTGTGGGTGCTGAACAGCAGGTCGCGGCCTTACCCATGACTGCTCTGAAGGGAGAGAGGGCCTGTGGGTGCTGAACAGCAGGTCGCGGCCTTACCCATGACCGCTCTGAAGGGAGAGAGGGCCTGTGGGTGCTGAACAGCAGGTCGCGGCCTTACCCATGACCGCTCTGAAGGGAGAGAGGGCCTGTGGGTGCTGAACAGCAGGTCGCGGCCTTACCCATGACCGCTCTGAAGGGAGAGAGGGCCTGTGGGTGCTGAACAGCAGGTCGCGGCCTTACCCATGACCGCTCTGAAGGGAGAGAGGACCGCTCTGAAGGGAGAGAGGGCCTGTGGGTGCTGAACAGCAGGTCGCGGCCTTACCCATGACCGGTCTGAAGGGAGAGAGGACCGCTCTGAAGGGAGAGAGGGCCTGTGGGTGCTGAACAGCAGGTCGCGGCCTTACCCATGACCGCTCTGAAGGGAGAGAGGACCGCTCTGAAGGGAGAGAGGGCTTGTGGGTGCTGAACAGCAGGTCGCGGCCTTACCCATGACCGGTCTGAAGGGAGAGAGGACTGCTCTGAAGGGAGAGAGGGCTTGTGGGTGCTGAACAGCAGGTCGCGGCCCTACCCATGACCGGTCTGAAGGGAGAGAGGGCTTGTGGGTGCTGAACAGCAGGTCGCGGCCTTACCCATGACCGCTCTGAAGGGAGAGAGGACCGCTCTGAAGGGAGAGAGGGTTTGTGGGTGCTGAACAGCAGGTCGCAGCCTTACCCATGACCAGTCTGAAGGGAGAGAGGGCTTGTGGGTGCTGAACAGCAGGTCGCGGCCTTACCCATGACTGCTCTGAAGGGAGAGAGGGCCTGTGGGTGCTGAACAGCAGGTCGCGGCCTTACCCATGACCGCTCTGAAGGGAGAGAGGGCCTGTGGGTGCTGAACAGCAGGTCGCGGCCTTACCCATGACCGCTCTGAAGGGAGAGAGGGCCTGTGGGTGCTGAACAGCAGGTCGCGGCCTTACCCATGACCGCTCTGAAGGGAGAGAGGGCCTGTGGGTGCTGAACAGCAGGTCGCGGCCTTACCCATGACCGCTCTGAAGGGAGAGAGGACCGCTCTGAAGGGAGAGAGGGCCTGTGGGTGCTGAACAGCAGGTCGCGGCCTTACCCATGACCGGTCTGAAGGGAGAGAGGACCGCTCTGAAGGGAGAGAGGGCCTGTGGGTGCTGAACAGCAGGTCGCGGCCTTACCCATGACCGCTCTGAAGGGAGAGAGGACCGCTCTGAAGGGAGAGAGGGCTTGTGGGTGCTGAACAGCAGGTCGCGGCCTTACCCATGACCGCTCTGAAGGGAGAGAGGACCGCTCTGAAGGGAGAGAGGGCTTGTGGGTGCTGAACAGCAGGTCGCGGCCCTACCCATGACCGGTCTGAAGGGAGAGAGGGCTTGTGGGTGCTGAACAGCAGGTCGCGGCCTTACCCATGACCGCTCTGAAGGGAGAGAGGACCGCTCTGAAGGGAGAGAGGGTTTGTGGGTGCTGAACAGCAGGTCGCAGCCTTACCCATGACCAGTCTGAAGGGAGAGAGGGCTTGTGGGTGCTGAACAGCAGGTCGCGGCCTTACCCATGACCGCTCTGAAGGGAGAGAGGACCGCTCTGAAGGGAGAGAGGGCTTGTGGGTGCTGAACAGCAGGTCGCGGCCTTACCCATGACCGGTCTGAAGGGAGAGAGGGCTTGTGGGTGCTGAACAGCAGGTCGCGGCCTTACCCATGACTGGTCTGAAGGGAGAGAGGGCCTGTGGGTGCTAAACAGCAGGTCGCGGCCTTACCCGCGGAATGGGGGGAAGCCACACAGCAGGATGTATGTGATGACGCCGGCTGCCCAGATATCCACCTTGAGACCATATCTGGAAAAGTAAACGGTATTAAGAGTTAGCGACATCAGGCCGGGACAAATAGATGCCACTTCCATTCCAAACCAAAACCAAACAAAATAAAGATATCCAACAACACATCCTAACCCCAAACTTCATGGTTAAGAAGTGGTTAAGAAAAAAACTAAAAATTAAAATTAAACTACTGCATGCCTGGGTCCATATCCAAATATGGAAAGGTGAATGGTTTCAGAAAAAAGGGTTTATTATATTGTTGTTGTTTTGCAATATGAAATAGACTCTGATTCGCAGAGACCCCGTGAGGCAGAGAGCTGCTGCATAGGGCTTCCTAGGCTGTCATATTTATGGGAGCAGATCGGGTCTTTCTCCTGCGGAGTGGCTGGTGGGTTTGAACCGCAGACCTTTCGGTTAGTAACCATATCAGAAAAAAAAGTTTATTCTAGTCCCCTAAATTTTGATTAGCTCCCTAATTTTATAAACAACAACACTGACATGGAGAATATTTTCCGATTTATAAAGCACTGACATCTGCTATCTTATTCCACCCCCCTCCCCGACAACCTTATAAATCGGGCAGGACTTACACTTCTGTGTATACTTCACAGAAGAGAAAACTGAGGTTCAGAGGGGTAAGAAATTTCACCAAGTTCAGACAATTAGCCAGTGGCAGAGCTGGATGCCACCAGAAACTTCAAGAGACAAACCAAAGTCTCTTTCCACTCCCTTCCAGGCGGTCCTCAGAGTAAGTCCAAGTTCAAAATTGTGGCTAAGCCCAAGGTCACACTGTGTGAGGGAGGTCACTCAAATCTGATAAATAAAGAAGTCCATGTGACCTCAAGGAGACCTGGTGGTGCAGTGGTTAAGCACTCAGCTGCCAACCAAAAGATAGGCAGTTTGAACCCACCAGCCGCCCCGTGGGAGAAAGATGTGGCAGTCTGCTTCCGTAAAGGTTCCAGCCTTGGAAACCCTACAGGGCTAGTTCTGCTCTGTCCTGTAGGGTTGTTATGAGTCAAAATCGACTCGACAGCAACAGGGTACTGGACAAGTAAGAATTAAATTAAGTGGGCTTAATCAGGCCAGTTGCCGTGGAATCAACTCTGACCCACAGAGGCCCTACGTGTGTCAGAGTAGAACTGTGCTACATTGTAAGGTCTTCCAAGGTGCCTCTTGGTGGACTTGAACCTCCAACCATTCAGTTAGCAACTAAGCACATTAATAGCCTGCACTACCCAGGGACTTCTTAAGTGAGCCTATAGAGGGTCCTTAAGGAGCCCTGGAGGCGCAGCCGTTAAGCCGTTGGTTGCTAACCAAAAGGTTGGCGGATCAAACCCATCCAGTGGGTCCATGGGAGAAAGACCTGGCAATCTGCTTCCATAAATATTACAGCCTAGAAAACCCTAAGGGGCAGTTTACTCTGTCACTTGGGGTCACTATGAGTCGGAATGGACTCCACAGCTCCCACCAACAAAAACATAGTAGGCCCTTAGCCCCTCCTGGTTAACACACTTGGCTGCTAGCCAAAAGGTTGGAGGTTTAAGTCCACCCAGAGGCTGCTCAGAGAGTAAGTCCTGGTAACCTGCTTCCAAAAAGTCAGTCATTCAAAACCCTGTGGAGCATCGTTCTGCTCTGACACAGGTGGGTCAGGATGAGTCAGAATCAACTCAACGGTGGCTGAAACCGAATGCAAGTATTAAGCCACCCCCTTTTCCCACCTCAGTCTAGGGTGGACGTTTCCATTCATCTGGTTCTGCTCACAGAAACCAGCAAACTCTCAGCGGCCCCCTGATGCCTGAATGCACTTGTACGCCTCAGAAAAATCAATGGATCCCCTAGAGGGCCAATAGCGGGAGTGGGAACGGACAATAGGGCCACAGAGAGCAAAACCCGAGGAGGCTGCCCTCACTGCAAAGAGCAATGTCTGTTTCTTTTATCTCCAAAAGCGAGTTAATCACCACTGCTGTATGTTTCTGTTAGCCAGCACATTTTTTACCCTGGGGTTAATAACTGCTCTTCTACCTTTAACAAAGACCAAATGGAAGCCTTAAATAAGATTGCGGTAATTGGCAACTTGATTGGAAAAACAGAGAAAATGGCTCAACTGTAAAAGTTTAAAAAGAGAGAGAGAGAGAATGAAGGAAACCTGATGGCTCTTCTGTGCGATGGCACAGAGCAGCACTACCGCTGATACTCGTGTAGCAGGCTGGCTCTTTTTTAACTGCAGCACTTATGATAAACAGACGCAAGAGAACCACTCACCCGGTTTCAGCAATGATTTCTGGAGCCACGTATGTCGGGGTGCCACAGACCGTGTACAGGGGCCCGTCCACAATGGTGGCCAGTCCGAAGTCACCCAGCTTGAGGGACTTGCTGCCGTCTTGGTGTTCATACACCTCAAACAGAAATGAGAAGCTTAAAGCCAAGAGTGCAAAAGATTTTACTTTTTTAAATAACATTTTACTATGTTTTTTGTGAAGGTTTACACAGCTGTTTAGGCTCCCATTTAACAATTTCTACACAAATTGTTCAGTGACATTGGCTACACTCTACACAATGCTTGCGCGTTCTCATTATTCCCATTCTGGTGGTTTTGTTTCCATTCATCTAGTTTCCCCACCCCCTTGCCTTCTCATCTTTGTTTTAAAGCAATTGTTGACCTTTTGGTCAAAAGCTTTCTTAAAGAAACAAAGGTCATTGTGATATGAATCTAATGAATTTTTAACAAAAAGTAAAAAAAAAAAAAACAAATCAGAATTTTATCTGGTTCTGCTCACAGAAACCAGCAAATTCTCAGTGGCTGATGCCTAATGGTGTACATAATGCACGTCCTTCTTTGCTGTTGTTGTTATGAGGTGTCGTGGGGTCAGTTTCAACTCATATCAACCCCAGGCGACAAAGCAGAACTGCCTCCGTAGGGTTTTCTAGGCTGTCTGGTCCTGTAAAGATTACAGCTTAGGAAACCCTACGGGGCTGTTCTGCCCTGTCACATGGGGTCGCTGAGTTGGAGTAGACTCCAGGGCGCCTGACAACAACAATCTTGACTGGAGCAGATCACCAGGTCCTTCTCTCAGGGAACCCCTGGGTGGGTTCAAACTGCCAACCTTCCAGTTATCAGCCCAGCGGGCTGTGTCTTCGGATTCCTGCAGATGGGACCAAGCTGAACCCTCAGCAGGCGGCTGCTTGTCACAGAGTGGACAACACACTCACGCCAAGGGGGCTACAGGGCTACTAAAACGTGACGTGGATCTATACTTACCAAAATGAGCTATTCTTGAGACCTGAGAACAGCAGGTTAGAGATCGGTTTGCATAGAACGTTCAAGAAAGAGAAAAAAGACGTGCAAGGAAAAATTCCGTAAGAATACAAAATGTCAGCGCGTTTGTCGCTGGGTGGTAGGGTTATGGGAGACTTCTCTTTCCCTTTTGCTTCGCTATATTTGATGTTTTCTACAGTTAAAACTGATTCGCATACAAAATGAAATGCAAAGTTATCCAGTCTATGAAAATAATTACTTCTTCCTCCTAATACATGAGGCTTTTCAAATGCAGTTAGTAAACGAACAAAAAATCTGTGCATCTATTGAAAATCCTTTGTTTTCAGTGCCTCAAGTTTCCAACGCGATCTATTTACGTGTTTTATTAATAACTGACAGGGATATTAACGCTTCACTTCGCCTGTGGCGATCTGAAAAGTTTTATCACATGTGGAGTCAGCATTCTGTCCAGGCTTCCTTATGAAGGCCGTAAGTCTCCAATCCTTTTACCCAACAAACCACAGAAGGGGATCCATGTTACTGTGAGGGGTGTTTATACTCCTTTAATCCGAGCCCAAGATCAAACCAAATGGATCTGCTCTTAAAAGGAAAAAAAAAAAAAGAAAGTATCCCAAACAACTTCTTTTATTTCAAAGGGAAGATCAAAGGGCATCTGGAGTTTTGATTCACTGCCTTCTATTGGAATCAGAAGATTGGAAAGAGGGAAGGCCCAGTAAAAGGCTAGTGTTTCCAGCAAGGCTGATCTTGGGGAGGTGTTTCAAGGAAATGGTGGCGTCGACCATGTATATCCAGGTAACTCATCCAGCAGGTCAGGCCTTGCCATCATCTATTACTTCTTGAGCAGCTCGGACCTGCTGCACAGCAGTGCCCACGTGCACACCCCTGGAGTGTCGTAACCATTCACACGCCACGTCTGCCTTCCTTTCCAAGAAGCGTGTTCACGTCTCATCACACTTCGGGCTACGGTGCCAACGCTCGACCAGCTAATCTGCAGCCTCAGCAATGAGCACTCGGAACTAGCTGCTCTGGCAGAAGCCGGCAGTGAGGGCCTCCTTGCTGGAGAGACCGTCTCTCTTCTGGACCAAAAATACTCTGACGTCTTCCCCCTCCTCATAGCAAGGAGCTTTTGTTCGTCCTGATGCTTTGTCCATGATCAAGTTTGAGCTGCCCTTGTGAGGAGTCCAGAGCTTGTGAGGTCACCTGCATTTGAGATGTGAGGACAGAGGCAGCCAGGTGACCCTCACAGATGCTGCCTTGACCAGCTGTCATCTGGGGTGGACACTGTCCTTCCTCCTTTATGAAGCAGCTGCTTAGCCCTGGACACCATGGACAGGTTTGGATTTGGGATTTTGAGGCGTTTGTTGTTGTTGGGTGCCGTTGAGTCGATTCTGACTCACGGTGGCCCTATAGGACAGAGGAGCACTGCCCCATAGGGTTTCCTAGGCTGTCATCTTTGCAGGAGCAGACTGCCACATCTTCCTCCCAGGGAGCAGCTGGTGAGTTCAAACCATCGACATTTCAGTTAGCAACCGAGGGCTTAACCGCTGCACCACCAGGGCTCTTTTGGAAGTATTAGAACTGCAAAACACAGTATTGTCTCCAGCCTAGATGTTCTCAAAAAGCCAAGACAAACCTGTTGCTATCGAGTCAATTCCAACTCATAGTGACTCTACAGGACAGAGCAGAACTGCCCCATAGAGTTTCCAAGGCTGTAAATCGTTAAGGAAGCAGAGTGTCACATCTGTCTCCCGAGGAGTGGCTGGTGGGTTTGAACCGCCAGCCTTTAATTTAGCAGTCAAGTGCTTAACCACTGCACCACCAGGGCTCCTTGGAGGTTCTCAGGCAGAAGAAATCCATGAATGTAGTCTCTAGTCATCCACGTGCCAAGCAAATGCTCTTCATGAAAAGAAACCTGAGATGGAAACACCCAGGAGATGACTGAGTTTATCTCCCAGACAGAGCGGAGCTGTTTACGTCCCTAATTCCACTTGGTCTCCAGTAAACCTTACAGAACGCAAAGTAGCCTCTGTCTGACGCTCTGCTGGGTCCAAACAGTCGCGGGGCCTGCGTTGCGAGGCGGTGCAGATTCTGACGTATGTGTCCCCGTTGATAATTGTTTGAAACAAATTTTGTGGCTTTTCCCCTAAACACAGTGTCTGTATCAGCTAACTTCACTCGAGTGTGACAAGAGCAGATGTTGGGGGCCCAGTTGTGAGTTACATCTTCACGCTGAGCACGGCTGTACAGGTCTCTCAGAGGCAGCAAAGGTTTTATTTTAGAGCGTCCACATTTTTAAAAATAATTTGCTTTATTTATTTTGCTTGTTGGTGAAAATACACACAGCAGAATATACACCAATTCAACAATTTTCATGTGTTCAATTCAGTGACATTGATGATTTCGTTCAAGTTGTGCAGCCATCCTCACGCTCCTTTTCTGAGTCGACACTCCCCCATCAACGGAAACTAAGCGTCCCGTCTGATACCAGGCACCTGCGTTTCAACAGCAGTTCCATCTAACATACACTCATACGCCAACGTCGGTGACATTTAACTGAGCCATTTGATCCAAAGCCTCAATCCCCACCACCTATGCTGTAGGACATTTGTTGTTGTTGGGTGCCGCTGAGTTGATTCTGACTCACGGTGGCCCTATAGGACAGAGTAGGACTGTCCCACAGGGTTTCCAACACTGTAAATCTTTATAGGAGCAGAAACGTTTCCATAGCTAAGATAAAAAGCACTAAAAAAACTACCTAAAATAAAGAAATGAACGCTACCTAAATGTAACAATGCTTCTAAAATAAACCAAAACCAATTTAAATAAAACACGTAAACCAGTTGCCATGGAGTTGACTCTGACTCACGGTGACCCCACGCGTGTCCGAGGAGGTGACCCCTACTCACGGTGACCCCACGCGTGTCCGAGGAGAGCTGTGCTCTGTAGGGTTTTCAACAGCTAATTTTTCAGAAGTAGATTGCCAGGCCTTTCTTCCAAGGCACCTTTGGGTGGACTTGAACCTCCAACCTTTTGGTTACCAGCTGAGTGCATGGACCACTGGCACCGCCCGGAGACTCCAAATAAAATACACAGAACCTATAATTAAAACGTTCTATTCACCTCTTTCATCACTTCTACAATGTCCCCTTTTTCCGCTTTGGAAATTCTATAGTAGAACCGTCATAAACACAAAGAGGTTAAAAACAGCTCTGGCGGCACAGTGGTTAAGCACTTTGGCTGCTAACTGAAAGGCAGGAGGTTTGAATCCACCAGCCACTCCGAGGGAGAAAGACCTGGCCATCTGTTCCTGTAAAGATTACGGCCTAGAAAACCCTATGAGGCAGTTCTACTCTGTCATATGGGGTCACTGTGAGCCAGAATCGACTCAAAGGCAGCGGGTTGGGTTAAAGAAGTTCAGAGACGCTAAGGAGAGACACTAGGAGCTTAGAGACAAAAGCCTGTTACATGTAATTGAAAACATTTCTAGACACAAGCACATTAGAAATACTTCAACAAAGTGTTTTTGCAGGTGAAGAGGAGTCCAGGCCTCCAGTCTGGAACTCTGGTTAACTAATGTCAGGCAGGGCAGGAAGCAAGGTGTTTTCTCTGTCAACACTTTCGGAGAACGCTACAGAAGAATAAATTTCAGGGTTTCCCTCCTTCAATGGACGTACGCCCCTCCCTCCTCAGACCAAACCAAAAACAAAAAAAACCCTTAGCGACCCTACAGGTCGGAGGAGAACCGCCCCATGGGGTTTTCTAGGCTGTGATCTTCACGGAAGCAGACTCCTACATCTTTCTCCCGAGGAGCCACTGGGTGAGTTCGAACCACTCACCCTTCAGTTAGCAGTGAGCACTTTAACCCCTGTGCCACCAGGCTCCTTTTTCTTCCTCACGGCCAGTGGAGTAATGAGCCTCACAACCGGGGTCACCACTGGCGTCTGCCGCAACCTAAGCTGCGTTCACCCTCAAGTCTTACCAAGCCAATTACAGAGGGCGTGGGAGCCCCTTTACAGATGTAATTAAAACTTTGTTAAAGTCACAGATTGCTAAATACATCTGCTTCAAACACACACACGTCCTCCCAAAACCATCTCCAGAGAAGTTATTTTCCCAAATGACAGCCATAAATCTGCTTTGAACTACGTTTTTAATTAAAAGTTAAACATCTGAAAAGCTTCTAACAACCCTACGTTTAAAACGCCGAGTCCCAGGCTTTGGGGACTTTGAGTGGATCCGACTTTGTTCACTAGCATTGCTCTTCCTCCTGACGTCTCCGGGAAGGAACCTTAACAGGTGACCCAGACAGGTGTGGACAGCCAGCTCCAGCAACAGGGCTCTGGGATGAGCAGAACTTTTTTTTCCCTAAATTTTATTAATTTTGTTGTTGTTGAGTATAAGCAGAACTTTTTGTGATAACTGTATTTTAAACCCTTTATAAAACATGAAAGGAGCCGAGGTGGTGCAGTGGTTAAGTGCTCAGGTGCTAACCAAAAGGTTGGTGGTTCAAACCCACCAGCCGCTCCGAGGGAGAACGATGTCCCCGTCTGCTTCCACA
Organism: Loxodonta africana; assembly: GCF_030014295.1. Lineage (NCBI taxonomy): Eukaryota > Metazoa > Chordata > Mammalia > Proboscidea > Elephantidae > Loxodonta > Loxodonta africana. Next base: position 1,235,137 of record NC_087358.1, on the reverse strand, counting down.
AAGATTTACAGCTTTGGAAACCCTATGGGGCAGTCCTACTCTGTCCTATAGGGTCCCTGTGAGTCGGAATCAACACCACGGCAATGGGTTTTTTTGTTTTTTTTTTAATATGACCCACACATGAAGTGACAGCACATTACTTGTCAGCCGAAGAATTTTCACAATGTGAAATATAATTTAATGTTCATTTAATGTTCTGTACATGGTCCCCCACATTTTAAACATGGAAGACTACTAACAAGACGGGGATTAGTGCAGATCATCTAGTATGTAGTGCCTTCCCTGTTTTAACTCAGCAATAAAACTCCGTGATGGTACAATGCTAATTGAATGTGGCTACACGGAACTGTGGGCTGCCATATGCATCCTATTACCATAAAGACTGTCAGTATTTTGTAAGCTACCCTTGTGATCACTGCAGATGGCTACAGCCAGAGAAGTTGTTCTCTAGGGTTTATTATATGGCTATAAAGACATCCCGTGATCTGACAGACTAAATGTGTTCAATGGCAACAATTAGGAAAAGGTTCCAGTTAGAAGCTTGAGGCGCGTCCTAGCCAGAATAGGTACAGCGAAAGGTCAGGTGTGTAGGCATGTGGGCACACTGGTATTTTACACAGGATTTTTCTTTTTTAAGAAGGGCTTCACTTTTTGTTTCTTTTTTCACTTGTTTGGGATTTAGCACTGGCTGGGACTCGTGAACAGTAGTTGTTTGGGCATACACTTGGCTTCCCTTGGATGGGAAACTGAGACCATTTGGAAAACTTGTTTGAAGAATAAAAGATTTAATATATAATCACAAAATGCAGATGGTGACCATAAAATAATATGAAAATTCAGACAACCTGAAGCCAGGCAAACGGTTTCTGGGATTCCCACAATCCTGAACTAATCGCTGACTGGTATAACAGACATGTTGGCGCAAGTCTAGCTCTGGGTGTTGTGATGACGTCAAGGAAAACCATGCTGAGATGTCAGCGGATCAGTTATTAGCAGCCACTGAAGTATTTTCCCAGAGGAGTCCAGCAGGTAGTAAAAATTATTTCGTAAAATAGAATTGAACAAAAGTGGCGTGAAATTGACAAAACCATGGAAAAAGGTCGATGTACTTTTTAGCAAACATGGTACCCCTTTAAAAGGACATAGACCTTCCTCTAGTCACGGTATTTGGTCTCTGTGATTCTTTCTAAGGAAAATGGATTAAATTCCAATCTTTAAGAAGTGAAATATAGCAACATTTAAAGCAGGGCATTGTTCTGCAAAATGTACTTTCCAGTCCACATGCTTCTAAACTAAACCCCTTGGGGAAAAAAATTAACACTCTAAATCCCCATTTTATACTCACATATAAAATCTTTATGAAATCAAGAGCTTAAAGAACTAATAAAAGTTGTTTAGAAGTCAGAAAGGGGCAAGTCTGAAGAGTGGTAACGATGTTAAAGGGAAAATTAAAATCCCTTTTCAAAGTATTACACCAGAGAAATAGGGGAAGGAGGAGGAGTGGGTGGAAACACCAGGGACCTGACTCTCATGGTCACGTAAAAGCAGTCCTGAGCTGTCTCAAAAGGACTTCCACGTGGCTGCAGTTAGTTAGGCAAACTCTGTCAGGAACTGTCCATCCTGGGGTTTTGCTAAAACTGTGGAAACCCAATACCACTGCAATTTTAAAAATTTCATTCCGTTTTCATCACGCAAGTTACGTAAGTCACTGTGGAAAAACTAGAAAAGACAAATAATTAGAGAGGAAAACATTCTGGAGTCTAGATTTCCAGAGCTTTCTCTCTCCTGCTTTTCTTTTGCCAATAGACAATATGTCATGAACATCGTCCGAGTGAATAAACATGTATCTACGTCATCATTTCAGTGGCTGATGAGTATTTCAGGGTCTTAATGATCACACAAATACTTTGTTTTTAAGGAGTCCTGATGGTGCAATGGTTAAGCATTCGGCTGCTAGCCGAAAGGTTGATGGTTTGAATTCACCCAGCAGCTCTGTTGGAGAAAGACTTGGCTACCATATTTTTATGAAAATAACGTGCACCTTCCACATTTGTTTACAGCAACATGTAAAAAAAATTAGCATAGTGGTGCTTACAGAAATACCTCATGGGGGAGGGCAAACAAACCTAGAAGGCATAAGTTATTTGCATAAAAACACGATTGATGCCTGCTCGCACAAAGATCACAGCCTAGAAGGCCCTAGGGGGCAATTCTACTCGTCAGGTGGGGCTGCTGTGATCTGAAATTGACTTGATGACAACTTTGCTGTCAGCTGTCCCCCGCTCAGCCCCCAACTCACAGCAACCCCATGCGCGACAGGGTGGGTTGTTGTGACTCGCTGAGTGTTCACTGGCTGATTTCTGGAAGTAGATCACCAGGCCTAAAAGCTTCACTGAAACCTGCTCAGCATCATAGCAACACACAGGCCTCCACGGACAGACGGGTGCTGGCTGTGCATGAGGTATGTTGGCTGGAAAGGGAACCTGGGTCTCCCCACGAAGGTGAGAATTCCACCACGGAACCCCTGACCCCACACACCTACCACCACTGCCGTTCACTGAACAACGGGGTGTGCCGGGCGTCACACGGAAGACTTCCGATGGTCCCCTTTGATCTTCACAACAACCTATGGATTTAGTATTTCGCTGATATTTCAGAGATGAGAAACTGAGTTGCAGAAACGTCAAATAACTTGCCCAAATGTTACGCGCTCAGTAAGTGGCAAGGTCAGAACTTAAACTCATGTCTGCGTTCAGGGCCCGGGATTCCAACCAGGGCATTCTCCTGCCGCCTCCCCATCATGCTGTTATTTAACTGACCAATGCCCTGATGTCAGCTGTTCCAATATATTTTGATTTTTTTCCATACAGAAAAGCACAAGATGAACCCCCGCATAAATGCAGACACATCTGATTTTCTCCCCCTTAGGTTACATTTCTAGTCTGTGGGTGGCTCAAACGGGTAGGGGCTCGACTACTAGAAAAAAGGCCGGAAACCTCCCGGAGGCACCTCAGGAGGCAGGTCTGGAGATCCGCTCCTGGAAGGTCCCGGCCTTGAAAACCCCAGGGAGCCGGCCTACTCTGTCACGGGGGCTGCGGGAGGTGGAATTGACTCTATGGGAACTGCCAACCACAGGGTACATTTCTGGAATAGCCTTACTTGGTCTGAGGGTACACATGTCATTTAAAGCTATGGCCTTTCAGAAAAGCTCCGTTAAGTTTCTTTTCTTCTAACACATGTGAGATTATCGGTATCTTCATTACTTTGCCAACCAAACCACACCAGTCGCCATCAAGCCGGTTCCCACTCACGGCGACTCCACGTGTGTCAGAGTAGAACTGGGCCCCACGGGGTTTCCAAGGGCTGATTTTTGGAAGGAGATTGCCAAGCCTTTCTTCCGAGGCATCTGTGAGTACATCTGAACTGTCAACCTTCTGGTTAGCAGCCGAGCACTAAACCGTCGCCAGTATTATGTATTATTATTTTTAACCTTGGCTAGACCAGTAAGACTATGTCGTTTCAAGTGAAACCAACTGTATTATTTAAGTCCTTGGTGACAGGGATGAATCGTGGACCAGACAGATGCAGACCAACTAAGGAAGCACCCCTTACACCATGTCTTTTTCTCCCTGGTAGAATCACGGTTTTGAAGAAGGGCCCACAGGGAAAGACGTGCAGAGTGGAACATGACTGTATAAATAACGCGCTGGGGAAACGTTGCATTTATTCTATTTCCACTCAGTTTCACCCAAATTCTGAGAGCGGAACTTTCTTCCAAACACTCACGAAAGATCACCGAGCAGCCTCCACCTGGAAACTTCAGTGACCGTGCCACCTGTAGTAAAGGCTGCTTCATTTTCCAACAGGTCTAAGTGGTACAAAGTTTTTCTTACACCACGTCCACATCTCTCACCTGTCAGCGTCTGCCTTCTCTTCTGTTATACTTCAGTGCCCTTAAATGCGGCACGAAGAAGTTCTCCGTCTTCCACTTGGCAGCCTTTTGTGTTTTGGTGAGCACCACGTGCTTCTTCCTCCACCCCTTCTCTGGGCAAAGCCTCGGCCCTGCTCCCTCAGCAGAGGGACAATGCGTGTCATCAAGGAAGAGCACCCCCTTGGCGGTCAAACTCTCTGAGTTCACACTGAGGGCGAGCGAGGTGGTTCAGTGCCAGAAGTCTCACCTTCCACGCAGGAAACCTGGGTTTGATTCCCACTCAGTGCAGCCCCCACCCATCTGTCCCTGGAGGCTTGTGTGTTGCTATGATGGTGGACAGGGAAAGGCCTGGAGAGCTGCTTCCCAACATCAGCCAGTGGACCACAAAGGTCTGATGTGCAACTGATCACGGGGATGGCGCAGGGCCAGACGGCATTTTGTTCTGTTGTGCGTGGGGTCGCCATGAGTCGGGCCCATTCGAGGAGAGCTGATGACAAAGTCACATTTGTATTTTTGGCAGACATGTCCCACTGAAACTCACACTGAGCTCAGTCAGCAAACAGCCTGTGACCTGCCATCAGGCCAGGCCTTCCTGTTACTGCTCTCCTGTAATGACCGGTAACCTAAGTACCCCATGCCACTTAATCCATAGGGATCCATGCTTATCTCTAAAGAGGCTTGGTGGAGCAAACGGTTAAGCCTTCGCTGCTAACTGAAAGGTCGGTGGTTCAAATCCACCCAGCGGCTCCTTGGGAGAAAAATGGGGTGATCTGCTCCCATAAAGATTATAGCCTAGAAAACCCCATGGGGCAGTTCTCCTCTGTCCCATGGGGCCTCTATGAGTCGAAAATCAACTCAACGGCACCTAACAACACAACAACAGAGGGTCAAAGATATTTCTGAATCCCAGTTCTGTCCTTTGATATCATACATCTTCAGTTCGCTGGTGATGCTGATTTGGGTCAATAGCAGGCTCATGCAAGGTCGCTGGATCTCTTCCTTTGGGTGACCCCAACCACTAATCAACGCATTTCAGTGGCTCCAGTTCTGAGCATAGTAGGCTGACTGCAAATCCACCCAGCTCTGTTACTGCCCACGACCTCTACGTGCGGGATTCCTGCAGCCCTCCTCCTATCTACCAGTCTGGTTAGCTGTCCTATCCCAGAACGGAGTGACGACCACAGAGTCGAGGGATGAAAGCAGAAGGAAACCTGCTTCCTCGTAAGTTTGGTTTGAGTTGGAAGCTCAGAAGAGCTGGAGGCACCATCTTTCACTGTCACTTGAGGTGAAGAGGAGTAACTGCCATCCAGTCAGCCCCTGACTCATGGCAAACCCGTGCATAATGGGACTGGATCACTGTGATCTACAGGGCTTCCACTGGCTGATTCTCAGAAGTAGATCACCAGGCTTTTCTTCCTAGTCTGCCTTAGTCTGGAAGTTTACTGAAAACCTGCTCAGCATCACGGCACACACAAGTCCCTGCTGACAGAGGGGTGGTGGCTGCAGGTGAGGTGTGCTGTCTGGGTCTCCCGCATGGAGGGTGAGAGTTCCACACTGAGCCACCACTGCCCCAGGCAGCTGCTGTGCTGTTGCCTTCGAGTGGGCTCGGACTCACAGCAACCCCACGTGACAGAGCAGAGCTGCCCCATAGGGTTTCCTAGGCTGCCATCTTCATGGGAGCAGATCGTGGGGTCTTTCTTCCCCAGAGCTGCTGGGTGGGTTGACTCCCCAGCCTTTCAGTTAGGTGAGCGCTTAACCATTGCACCACCAGGGATCCTTATTGCTTGCTGCTAGATAAAACCAATTTAGTAAAAACAAGGGCCGTGGAGCCGTGCGTGTCATTGTGGGCAGCTAGGAGCAGGCGCGAACACCTGGACTGAGAGTTTCTGAACGAAATCTCTAACCCAGAGAGGCAGGTTCTCCCAGGGAGGGCTGCGGGTGGGGGGAAAAAGACTTTTGAAAATAAATTCTTGTTTTTTGAGAACATTACTGTGTTTATTTCTAATAAAAACTAGTTATGTAAGTTATATTTTTGTCAGGGAAGACTGTAAGTTGCTGAAGGAGGTCGTATCTGAGAACACATTTTCAAAGACCCACCCGGCTCCTGGAAGAAAACCAGGCTGCCCACCCGGCTCCTGGAAGAAAACCAGGCTGCCCACCCGGCTCCTGGAAGAAAACCAGGCTGCCCACCCGGCTCCTGGAAGAAAACCAGGCTGCTCCCGACGGTTTTTGCTGCCGTGGGTACCAGCCCGCCATCTAGTGGTGAGTCTTGTAAACTGCAGGCGTTCGACCTTAGTAACCAAAACCAAAACCTGATGCCGTGGAGTCCTATAGGGTCGCTATGAGTTGGAATCGACTCGACGGCAAAGGGTTGTTTTTTTAGGGGTGTGTATGTTTATTGCTGTGCCCAGTTCCTTCTAGTGCCTGGCCCAAATATTTCTTGAATAACTATTGACACTGAATTTCTGATTCCACTTAAGTGAACAGAGGAGTGGTGAGGAACGAGAGAAAAAAGGGTAAATGCTCCTCATAAAAGCAGTGAGGGGGGCAGTTTTTTATGTGTGTGTGTGTGTGTGTGTATATGTGTATACATATGGGTGTGTGTATGTGTGTGTATAAATATATACATGGGTGTGTATATATGTGTGTGTGTGTGTGTGTATGTATATACGTTGTTGTGTGCCCTCAAGTTGATTCTGACTCACCGTAACCCTATATGACAATGTAGAACTGCCTCACAGAGCTTCCTAGGCTGTAATCTTCTTTACAGGATCAGATTGCCAGGTCTTTTCTCCCACTGGTAGGTTCAAACCACCAACCTTTCGGTTAGCAGCCAAGCACTTAACCATTGTGCACCAGGGATCCATAAATACACAAATAAACAAGCATAAAAACAATCATGAAGGACGATTAAACAACTAGAGATGCTCTTTTAGAATGACTTGGCTCACTTTTCATGAGCTCCCTATCTCTGGGGAAACAGTGAGTGTTCTGCACACAAGTGAATCAGAATTTATATAGAGAGAGAGCGCCCTGGTGGTGCAGTGGTTACAAAACAGGCTGCTAACCAAAAGGCCCACAGTTCGAATTCACCAGCTGCTCCTTGAGAACCCTATAGGGCAGTTCTACTCTGTCCTATACAGTCGCTGTAAGTCAGAACCATCTCGACAGCAACGGGTTTGGTTTTATATGTATGTACATGTGTATATATGTATATGTATGTATATAAAAAACCCATTGCCGATATATATATGTATGTATGTGTATATATATATATATTTCACATTCTCAAATTAGAGAAGAAAGGGAAAAAGGAAAGAAAGAACTTTTTTTTCTTTTGGGGTAATTTCAAGTGAAATATGTCCAAGTGAGCACATAACTTGAAAAGTACCCTGCCAGTTGTAATTTTAGTGAAAGTGCACCTCTACCACCTTTTACGGCACTTGTAGAAACAGATAACGCTCTGGTGAGCAGCCAGCGAACAAGAACTACACGGCACAGAGCTGCCAAGGGGATTGGAGCTTCAGTTTTCAATCGCTGGGTTTTCAGAGCCTAGGGGAGCTTTTAAACAAAGATCCAGCTGTAAGCCTGTTCCCGCGACACCACCCTACATAATTCCGGATGTAGGAATAATGACTGCAGAAGAAGGAAAACTGCTGCCCTTTACAGGGGCAACTACGCAGACGAGAATGTTCAGGCTGCTTCTGGGATGTGGAATTCGAGGGTAATGAAGTCAGAGCTTGGTCATCTGACCTCAGCTGCCTTCACTAGCTGGCAGCTACAAGACTGCTAACATATTGCAAAGAACTAATAATACTCGCTTGTGTACTTCCTCCTTGAATGCCCGGCTTCCTTCCTGAATGTGGACTCCATGAAGGCTTGTGACTTTCTTGTTCCCTGGTACGGTCAGTATCTGGCACATGGCAAGCCCTCAATAAGCTCCTCTCCCTAATTCAGAGTTTATGTAGTCTAGATGAAGACCCTCAATGAGACGGACTGACACAGTGGCTGCAACAATGGGCTCAAACACAGCAACGACTGCGAGGGTGGAGCAGGACTGGGCAGCGTTTCATTCTGTTGTGCACAGGGTCACCGTGGATCGGAACCAACTTGACAGCACCAAACAACAGCTGGTTCAGAGCCTGGGTCTGGAGTAGGTCAGAACTGGGTTGGGATCAGGGCTTCGAACCGGTTCATTCTGGTTCAACCCTCTGCTGAGAATTTGGATTTCCACCCCAGATATACTGAATCAGAATCTGCATTCTAACAAGATCCCCGGGTGATTCCTATGTATAATAAATTTTGAGAGGCAATGCTCTACCGTGGTTCTCAGAACTGGTCTCTAACCAGCAGCATTAGCACCCCTGGAACTTGCTAGAAATCTCAGCTCTTCCACTGATGAGCTGTTTCACTTCGGGCAGTACCTCCTAGCTAGTCCAGTTTCTTTATCTGTGAAATGGGGCAGTGACAGAACTTGTTGTTGGGTCGTGGAGTCGCTTCTGGCTCACAGTGACCCCATGTGACACAGTACAATTGCCCCACAGGGTTTTCTAGGCTGTAACCGTTAAAGGAGCAGATCGCCAGGTCTCTGTCCCACAGAGTCACTGGGTGGGTATGAACCGCTGACCTTTGGCTTAACTGTTGTGCCCCAAGGGCCCCTTTTACCCCCATGGTTATTGTGAGGACTCAAGGGGGCCGAGCACAGAGGCGGTTCTGGATAGCAGCGGCCAGGCTCAGCCTTTATTGTGCACCAGGAACTGGGCCGCTCATCTGCTTTTGAGCGTCAGCTTGCACTGGAATCCCCCCGGGCGTTTGCTGTACTGCGGGTTTTCCTGCCCTGTCACCAGATTCTGACTCGGGAGAGCTGCAGGGGGGCCCACAGTCTGCATTTTTAACAGACATCTGGGAGTAATTCTGGCACAGGGGGTCTCTGGACCACACTTGGAGAAGCACTGCTTTAGAAAGAAAACCCTCACTTCCCGGGTTTCTGAAGGGATGGGCAAACGAGCAGGAGAGCTGGGATCCCATTTAATGCAGGATGCTTAGAGTTAATGAATAACTTCATCTTTGGGGAAGAAATTAAATAGATTTTATTAAAATTCCAGCCTGAACAGCCAGCAAAATTTATGTTACTCCCTTTTACCAGTGACAGCTGCCCCCTTGTGTTTTCAGCTTCGTGGACTCTCCCTCAAACTACGCTATCCCCATTAATTACCAGGCTGGGAGGACCCGCATTTGCTTGTGTGGAGAACTCTCAACGTTTCCCCAGTGAAAAGCAATACACCATGTGGTTCTAAAAAGAATGTCTCTGTTCTTTAATCTTTCTTCTTCATGATTATATTTATGCCTGGGGAGGGGGGCTGACGTCTTTAAAACCCATTCTGATTTATTTCTCTTGGATTACAGATCATATTACCAGTTACGGCTGTGCTGACCCAGCTCATGGGCACCCAGCGTGTATCAGAGTTGAACTGTGCCCCACGGGGTTTTCAAGGCCTTTGCCAGGCCCTTCTTCTGAGGCACCTCTGGGTGGACTTGAACCTCCAAACTTTTGGTTTTCAGCAGAGTGTGTTAACCATTTGCTCCATGCTGGGACTCCTTAGATCCTATTACTGAGGTGTAAAGTTGGGAGACTAAGAAATTCTAAAACGGCTTTCTTTTTTTTCCCCCCAAGTAACAACTTCGTAGCATAAAAATGCTATAGATAAATAATGTTAAGTGCGAACGCTCTTGGCCACGTAGCCGAAGGCGTTAACCGCAGCCTGGAGCTGTCACTCACACGCACGCCTGGTTTTTATTTGCTACTAAGTTAGGTGGTCTTCATGGCACACTCACTCTTACAGATCAGCCTAAGAGGCTAATTTCCAGCCAGACACACCGAACACCGGCTGGAAACTTGCCATGAAGATAAAATGTTTAAAAAGAAAGATTCTATGGAAGAATCCTGAGCAAAAGGGGGAAAACATAGAACAGAATTTCAAATCCTCATGGAATCCAGACTTCCTGGAGCCACTGAGGATAGACAAGCCCCTGAAACTATTGCCCTGGAGTATTTTTTTATTGCACTTCAGGTGATGGCTTACAGAGCAAATTGGGTTCTCATTAAACAACTGGTGCACATATTGCCTTGTGACGCTGGCTGAAAATCCCATGAAGTTTCAACGCTCTCCCCTTCTTGACCTTGGGTTCCCCACTACCAGCTTTCCTGACCCCTCCTGCCTTCTTGTCCTTGCCCCTGGGCCGGTGTGCCCATTTAGACTTGCTTTGCTTTTGGGCCTGTCTAATCTTTGGCTGAAGGGTGAACTTTAGGAGTGATTTTTTTTTTAGTACTGAGTAAAAAGGGTATCCGGGGACCAGACTCTCAGGGTTTCTCCAGTCTCTGGCAGACCAGTAAGTCTGGTCTTTTTTTTGTGAATTTGAATTTTGTTCTGCATTTGCCCTGAAATAATTTTTATACCTTAAACCAAAAATATCCCCTGAAGTCTTCCTTAAACCAAACAATAGTTAGCTTAGCCAGTAAAGAATGTCTGCCTTGAGCACTGTGCTCTTTTAAAGAACTCTCTATGTGGGAAACCCTGGTGGCGCGGTGGCTAAGTGCTATGGCTGCTAACCAAGAGGTCGGCAGTACAAATCCACCAGGCGCTCCTTGGAAACTCTATGGGGGCAGTTCTACCCTGTCCTATAGGGTCGCTATGAGTCGGAATCGACTCGAGGACAGTGGGTTTGGTTTTGGTTTTTGGATGTGGGATCAAATTGACAACAGCAACTGAAAGTTCAGGTAGGAATCTTAGGGGCAGTGAGTTTATGTCAAAAGGGAGGGTGAGGATGGTTATACGGCTGGAAGGATGTAGTCAGTGTCACTGAATTGTACACGCACAAACTGTGGGATCGGTGTACCTTATGCCGTGTATACTTTCAACAACAATAAAAGCAAAACAAGTTTTTAAAACGAAAGAAGGAAAAGAAATATTTGTACTCATTCCTGAGTGCTCGAAACTCAAGACGCCCTAAGGTGGCATCGCTCTTACCAGCAGGTTCTCCGGCTTTATGTCTCGGTGGACGATGTTGAGGCTGTGCAGGTATTTGATGGCACTGGCCAGGTTGTACAGCATCCCACTAGCGTCTCGCTCGGTGTATTTGTTGGTGGAAGTGATGGCATCGAAAAGGTCTCCTCCCTGAGAAGAGGGAACAGCCCGTTAGCAGAGGGGCCTGACAGACTGTGCAGGGACTGAAGAACGGACGACTGGTCTGGGCTCCCGGGGGCTGCCAGCCGCTGTGTCCCGAAGACCACAGACACTATGGTGATTGATCTCTCCACAGCGGGAAGCCAGCGGCGTCTCCTCCGGAGCAGGTGGCATAATCAGAACCCAAAGAAATGGAAACATCAGGCTTATTCCAAGCAGTTGTTCTGTATGCATATATACAAAAAGCAAATGGCTCGAACTAGTCTAGTTATAGTGAGGCTTATAAAGAGAAGAGGAGGCAGAAGAATAGAAGGCCAACCACTGGCTAATCTTAACATGATTGACTGACCCCTGTCCCCCCCCTTTACTGAGATCAGCTGGTATCCTGTCATGAGGTGGTCTCTGGCTGGGCTGCTAAAATTTTGGCCCTCAGTCCACCTGTGGAGCCCTGGTGGCACTGTGGTTAAGGGCCACGGCTGCTAACCAAAAGGTCGGCAGTTCAAATCTACCAGCCACTCCTTGGAAACCCTGTGGGGCAGTTCTACTCTGTCCTATAGGGTTGCTATGAGTCGAAATCGACTCAAGGGCTATAGTTTTCTTTGGATTTTATCCACCTGTGGGCAGGATACCTTTTGAAATTTAAATTGAGTAAGCCTAGAGTCTTTTTTCAAAAGGAACCCTGGTGGCAAAGTGTTTAAGCGCTCAGCTGCTAACTAAAAGGTCAGCGGTTGGAACCCACGAGCAGCTCTGAGGGAGAAATCCTAGTGATCTGCTTCTGTGAAGACTACAGTCTAGAAAACCCTTTGGGGCAGTTCTATTCTGTCACATGGGGTCACTTGACAGCAAAGGTTTTTTTTTTTTTAGTCTTTTCCATTAAATCATCAGGTAATGATTTTGTTGTTGACTGTCCTTTTCTAGCAGGAAGAGACAAATTCGTGTTGCTGTACAGCAGCTCCTGGTGGGGGGAGTAGGGGCACCAATGCCTTTGCAGTTTGGGTCAGGCCTTTTTTTTTTTTTTCACAGTTAATATTTGGTTCCATGGGTAAGAAAAAAAACCTTAAAATCAAAGATGTCTGTTATTCATGTTTCTCTTTGACAACCCCCAGACACCAGCACAGCCAGAGAGGAGGAGGCTGAGCTGGGTCCGAGGGCAAAGCCGGGTGGTGGCATTCCAGTACTAGGTGCCTCAGACCCATCCATGTTCAAACTTACAGTCCCAGACTTCCCCCAGTGAGGCAGGCAACCCTGCAAACAAACTGTTCTACTGCCTGTGGCATTATTCAGACACACACGTGCACACACACACACTCACGCATGCACACATGTGCACACCCACACACGCACACATATACACAAGGCACTCATGTGCACACCCACACACGGACATATGTGCACACACTTGCAGGCATGCACACACGAACACACATATATACACACAGGCACCCATGTATACACACGAACACACATACACAGACATGCGTGTGCACACACTCGCAGGTGCACACATGCACGCACATGCAGTCACACACACACACACAAGCACGCACGCACACATGTGCACACACACACCTTCATGCACACACAAAGCCCTCCATGGGAGTGGGCATTGTGTTTTCTTCAACAAAATTTGCACCTTTGTAAGGAGCAGAGAAGGAATTTAAAAAAAAGGGACCTGATATTGTCATTCCAAAGATGAGCCAGAAAAGGAGGTAGGAGGGGAGGAGGGTGGAGAAATTTCAAAGACAGTTTTCTAGGGTTGTTATGCAGCTGAACTTTTGTTTACCTCGTGCCTTGCTAATTTATTGTAATTTGATGACAGAGAATGATTTTAGGGTCCAATTTTAGTCCCATTTATTGAAAACCCTTGCAGAGAACTTGGGTCTGACTTACTAGCAATGTTCGAATCATTCCTGCATATAACGCAGCCACCCACTGAGGACAGGAGCGAGCTGTTCATCTCTTCGCTAAGGTCCTAAGGGGCCCCATTCTCTTTATAAATAGCAAAAACAAAATACAGCGCTTGTTCGCTGACGGTTTTCAAATCTCACTGTCTGGTCTGAAGCCTCTGCTGCTGCAGCTGCTGCCAAGTTGGCCCCTGGCTCTTGGTGACTCCACGCACAACGGAAGGAGACACTGCCCCGTCCTGCGCCAGCCTCATGATCAGTGGCTGACTCGTCCCTTGTCATCTGTACGGTTTTCACTGGCTGATTTTCGGAAGTAGATGGCCAGTCCTTTCTTCCTAGTCCGTCTTAGTCTTGAAGCTCCGCTGAAACCTGTTCAGCATCATAGCAACTTGCCAGCCTCTCCTGCAGACAGGTGAGTGGCCGGGAACAGACCCTGAGTCTCCTGCCTGGAAGGCGAGGACTCTCCCACTGATCCACCACTGCCCCTTGACGCCTGTCACCCTGGACAATCTCCGTTCTGTAAGGCATCTCCCACTGTCCGCTCAACCTCAGCAGTTCCCCAACCAAACCCACACTCTGTCTTCACAGTGAACTTCCTCCCTCTCGGCTCGCACTGATCTCCAAGGCAAGGCTGCTGTGCACAGTTCTGTGAGTTTTTCCTGGCCACTCCGGGAGGCAGGACTTTCACTGCGTACGGGAATAACACCACTGGAGTTACACAGTACAACATGTATGTGGCTGTGTATGGGGACCCTGCAAAGACTCAAGGAGTCCTGGTGGTGCAGCAGTTAAGTGCTCATCTGTTAACAGAAAGGTTGAAGGTTTAAACCCTCCCAGTGTCTCCTCAGGAGAAAGACCTGGTGATCTGCTCCTGTCACGATTACAGCCTGGGGAACTGCGTGGGGAACCGCGTGGGGCAGTTCTTCTCTGTCACATGGGGCCGCGCTGGGAGCTGGAATCGAGGGCACCCAGCAATACGCCGCCACCATGGTCCTGGTCATGCAGACCCCCAGACACCCTGTGATCTCCTTTCCTCTTCACCCTCCAAGACTCGGGGAGCCCTACACGTCCTCTTCCAGGCCTGTCTCGTATCCGTCCTCTGGTCCGTCCTCACCCACCCAGTGAAAGTTCTTGCCGCACAGACGTAAATCCCGGGACTGCTGTCATGGCGCCTCACGAGCAGCGCTGCTCCCACGACTCTTTACCCAAATGCCCCCAACAGCTCACCTCGGTGTTTCTTTCCCTCCTCAAGAAATCATACTCCTCTCCCAACGCCTGTTCTCCCCCAGCCTTCGACTTTTCTAATCTTATCTCTACCCAACCCCAAAGACAAGTTCCTGTAGAGTCAGCTCTGCGGCGTGGCGGCCCCACACGTCCGAGTGGAACTGTGCTCCATAAGGCTTTCGACGGCTGATTTTCGGAAGTAGGTCGCCAGGCCTTTCTTCTGAGGTGTCTCTGGGTGGACTCCAACACTCTCCAGCCTTTTGGAAAACAGCTGAGCAAGGTAACCATTTGCACCATCCATGGACAACACCACTATGTAGACTGGTGATTTTTATTTATTTTATATATATACACATATACACACACACACACATATACACACATACGTATATACATATGTGTCTGTGTAGTTTTTGTTTGGGTGACTACTTAACTCTTCAGTTAGATTAAAATAACAGAAAAGGCTTGAAAGAATATAAATTGATGAAAACTAAACATTCAGTTTTTTTAAATTACAAATCACAGAGAATTTCAAATGAACACAAATGTAGAGAGAAGACGTGAAATACTTTCACCAAGATTTACCAGTTATAGTTAACACGGAACACAGAACACAGTAGCCCCAGAGCTAAAGTCATTCCTGAAGCCCACCCTTCAGACAAAGATTAGACTTGACTATAAAACATAAAACAATACTGGTGAAGAGTGTGCTTCTTAGTTCAATTAAATACACGAGACCAGATGGGGGGCTCCTGTCCAGAGGCAGGATGAGAAGGCAGGAGGGGAAAGGAACTGGTTGGATGGACATGGGAAACCTGGGGCGGAAAGGGGGGAGTGTGCTGTCACATTGGTGTCACGTAACAATATGTGTGTAAATTTTTGTATGAGAAATTAAATTGAGCTGTAAACTTTGACCTAAAGCAAATTAAAAAAATGTAAAAACAAAAACAAAGGTGAGAAGGTAAGTGGGCAGGGAAACTAGATGAATGAACGGGAACAGAACAACCAGAATGGAAATACTAATGAGGATGCTTAAAAAAAAACAAACAGATTTAACAACTATAAACACTTAGCCACTCATGTATTCTACGGTTTCACAGAATTAAAGTGTAATTCTACATGACAGCATGATGATATTGCAACAATCTCTGACAGGTTGTAGACTGTTGACATGATTTTTAAGAGTGTATTATTTCTCTGTTATGTTAGTGACAAAGTTTAAAGCATGTTTTTACAAGAATGGGTGATACATTTGGATATAAACCTGTTGCCGTTGAATTGATTTCCACTCACCGCCCTACAGGACAGAGTAGAACTGCCCCACAGGGTTTCCAAGGCTGTAATCTTTATAGAAGCAGACTGCCACATCCTTCTCCCTTGGAGCAGAGGGTGGGTTTGAACCGCTGACCTTTCTGTTATCAGTTGAGCACTTAACCACTTTGCCACCAGGGCTCCTTCCTTTGCATATAGTTCATGAGAAAGTCGATCATTGTCTTCAACAACCACCACAACCACAATGACAATACTGGTAGCTAAGGTTTTGTATGTCACACAAACTGATGGAGCTGCTGTACAGGAGCCGTCTTTCTTCACCCCCACAATAACAGGTTGTTTTATTCTCAGTTTACATCTGAGGGAACTGAGGCACAGAGAGTTATACCCAAGATCGTGGAGCTATTTAGAGCAAGATAGGACGTGAACCTTCACAGTTCTAGCGGCAGTACCCTTAACCCTGTGCCATGCACAGAAATGAGAGACTGAAGTATAGTGCCTTGTAAACAAACCAAATCCTTCGCCATCGAGTCGATTCTGAATCACGGCGACACCTTGTGTTACAGAGTAGAGCTGGTGCCTTGTGTAATTTGTTCTCTTTTCCAAAACACATACCTTCACTAATTCCATGACGAGGTACAGTTCAGTCGGCACGTCCATCTCCTCAATCAGAAGAACAATATTGGGGTGCTTCACTCTTCTTAAAATGGATACCTCATTCTGTATCATGTGCTCCTGTCCAAGGGGAAAACCACCTTAATCCATACACACATAAAAACACACGAGGCAGGAACTCACGTGAGAAAAACCATCCTATCTGAGAACCAAGGGAGATGCTTTTGGTAAAACACAATGACTATCTTAGCTTCTAATATTCAGATGGCCTAGAATTTCCAAAAGATGTTGGAGGTCCTTAGATGATGCTTCAACATTTCAGAACCTACCACGATAACTGTAATTTCATTTAGAAAGATGGAACAAAATTCAGATAAAAAATCCAAGGAAGAAAACAAGCAAATGCAGATAAGGAGCAGAAGTAACATATAATCCTTACAAATAACTTCGATTTCAGGAATATTGGTAAGGCTGTATCCTAATCGTAAGTATATAACATTGTATTCCACCAAAACACAATGCTAAGGTGAACCTGTGTTTACCTAGAGTTTATCTGGGAGCTGATCTTTGTGTTTCTATCCCCCAAACACTTTGTTTTTAAAATATGAACTTTATACATACTTTGCCTCGACATTTGCTTTTCTTGATAATTTTCAGGGCATATTCCCTAGCCGTCGACCTGCAAAGAGAAAGGTTTTCATCTTATAAAAATCAAACTTAATTTCAAATCTACTGAATCACTCCGTTAAGGATTCATTTCTTACCCCACGAATCTGGCATCACGATGTGAGTATTTTCTAAGAGACTCTCTAGTCTTTGTTTTTTTTTTCAAAGAAACATGTAAAAGTTTGAGATCTGACCCAAGGGTAACATCCACAAATAGGCTAGCATAGAAAGAGCCTGAGCTGTTGATGGCGGCCTACTCGTAATGGAATACTTGTGGATAAAAACACTCTTTGGTCTCTACTCACCTAGAACAGCAGAGGAGGAAGGAGCCTCAGGAATTGGAGAAGGAAATGGTCTGCAGGTCTAACTGCCTCCATGAACAACGTCCATTGCCACGAGACCAGAAGAAATGGATGGTGCCCGGCTGCCATCAGGTTTTACTGCCTCCATGAACAACGTCCATTGCCATGAGACCAGAAGAGCTGGATGGTGCCCGGCTACCATCAGGTTTTTCTGCTTCCATGAACAACATCCATTGCCATGAGACCAGAAGAGCTGGACGGTGCCCGGCTACCATCAGGTTTTTCTGCCTCCATGAACAACGTCCATTGCCACGAGACCAGAAGAACTGGATGGTGCCCGGCTGCCATCAGGTTTTACTGCCTCCATGAACAACGTCCATTGCTATGAGACCAGAAGAGCTGGATGGTGCCCGGCTACCGTTACTGAACATTTTGACCGAGAACCACCAGATGGATCCTGATCAAAAGGAGGAAAAGTGTGGAACAGAACTTCAAATGCATGGGAAACCAGGCTCACTGGATCCACTGAGACTGGGGGAAACTCCATCTGTTGCCTGGAAATAATCTTTAAACCTTGTACAGAAACTATCCCATGAAGTCATTGTTAAGCTAAACAACAGTTGGAACAATTAATAAAGAATGTTTGCCTTGAACACAGCACTTTAGTCTTCTATATGAGCGTAAACCAACAACAGTTAATCTAAAACACAGATGAGCACTGTTAGGGACAGAGAGCCCAGATTAATGGTGATGAAACATTGTGGGAAAAGATGTCATGATGACACAATGTGAAGTGTGTAATCAATGTCATTGAACTGTTCACATAGAAATTCTGACTGGATGTATGTTTGGTTGTGTATATTGCCACTAAAAATAAATAAAATGTTATTAAAACAACAACAACAACAATAAAGTGCCATCCCAGACAGGGCCAGAGAACTAGGATGGAACTGTCTGTGATGCTCTGAAAAACCAAAGTAGAGATTTCCATTTATCACTTCCACCAAAGGGCTGAGGGGCTTGGGCCGCTGGTGAGATGAGAGGAAGATGGCTTAGCTTTGGATTCTCCATATTTGTCATTTGATCCTGTTTCCTTTGGATGAGTAACAGCAAAGAGACAGTAACTCAAAGGGAAAGGGCTGGTGTGGGGCCTGGGAGGCTGAATCCCACTCTACAGCCTGACGGGAGGCCACGCTAGCGGGTCATGCCCCTGAGCCTGCAGCTGAGGGCACAGAGCCCCGGTAGCACAATGGTTAAGCACTCAGCTACTAACTGAAAGGTTGGTGGTTCAAACCCACCCAGCATCTCTGCAGGGGAGAGACTGTCTACATGAACCACGGCCTCATCTGTCCTGAGACCAGAAGAACTAGATGGTGCCCAGCTACCACTACTGGCTGTCCTGATCAGGGCCACAATAGAGGGGCCCTGATAGAATGGGAGAAAACGTGGAACAGGGCCTCAAATTCCTGAAAACAAACAAACAAACCAGACTTACTGAACCAGTTGAGACTAGAGGAGTCCCAGAGATACTGCCCTGAGACACTCCTCCAACCTTGAACCAAAACTACCCCCAGAGGTCACCTTCTAGCTAAATAACAAACCGGCTCAGAAAATAATGACTATTACTCATAAGTACTGTGCTCCTTTAAAAAATCACCTATCTGAGACCAAATGATCAACAATTACCTTAAAACACAGATGAGAATGTAAGGGGGCAGGGAAGCTAGATTAATGGAAATGGAACAACCAGAACGGAAATGAGAATGTTCTCACATTGTGAAGAATGTAACCAATGTCACTGAACAATTTGTGCGGAAATTGTTGAATGGAACCTGAACTTCTGTGTAAACCTTCACCAAAAACACAATAAAATAGTATTAAAAAAAAAAATTACAGCCAAGAAAGCCCTGTGGGGCAGTTCTACTCCGTCACATGGGGTTGCCGTGAGTCAGAATCAACTCAACGACACCCAACAACCACAACAAAACAACAGCTGAAGGGAAAATGAGAGCAAACGTGGGCTCGGTGGCCTAGAGCTACAAGGAAAAAGGACTTCGTGGGTTTCCCATCTAGAATCTTACATAATAGGATTAAACACTTAATTAAATTTACCCATATTTTATATCGGACAAGGGGCCCTTGGAGGGACCAAAATTAGAATTGCAGGTTTTCATTCTTGATTCATTGAGAGCAGAACTATAAAGTCACATAATAAAATCCTTAATTACTTGAAGTATATATTTATAGGACAGTAGCTGAGTCTGGAAAACGAGTCTGAAAAAACAGGTGTTAGCACTAAATGTATACCAAAGAATAAAAATCCAACTGCCTGCTCTGAGCTGGGAAATGAAAGCTTTTGGCAAGAAAGAATATCCTTTCAGGAGCAGCCCAGTGCTTAACCGTTGTGCCACCAGGGCTCCTTCAGGGTACGCAGAAAGACGAACGTAGGGAGGCCGATGCACCGTTTAAGGCGGGTGGCGGCTATGGTATATGTGGGCCATTAGTCCTTTGGACTAATATTTTCCTTGTGTCTTTGGTTTTCTTCATTCTCCTTTGCTCCAGACGGGATGGAACCAATAAATGTACCTTAGATGGCCACTCACAAACTTTTAAGACCCAAGACGCTACTCGCCAAAGTAGGATGTTTTGAAAGTATGTTATGCCAATAGACCTGGATGTCCCGAGACCATGGTCCCCAGCCCTCGGCCCAGTAACTCGGTCCCTCAAGGTGTTTGGATGTGTCTACGAAGCTTCTATGTTTGCCTTGGTCAAGTTGTGCTGACTGCCCCCTTATTGTGTGTTGTCTTTCCCTTCACCACCTGAGACACTGGCACTGCTCACGACGGCTTCACTCAGGCCCTTCTTGTGTGACAATCACAAGTCCAGAGCCCGGAGGCTCCAAGGTGGAGGTGTCACAGTCAAGCCCTCTGTGTGTGCCCGACCTCTCCTCAGTGCTTCCTGGGCCCTGGAGGTTGCTCTGGAACCCAAAACACTCCACAGAAGAGCTCCAAAGCAGAGCACATCTCTCCCAGCTCATGTCACAGACCACCAACGTCCTTTAACATTTCTGCTGGGCTCCTAAGGGACCTCTGGTGGCGCAGCAGTTAAGCACTCAGCTGCTAACACAAAGGTTGGCCGTTCGAACCCGCCAGTGGCTCTGTGGGAGGAAAGACCTGGTGATCTGCTCCTGTAAAGACCACCCACTGCCATCAAGTTGATTCTGACTCATAGTGACCCTATAGGGCAGAGTAGAACTGCCCCATACAGTTTCCACTGCTGTTAATCTTATGGAAGCAGACCGCCACATTTCTCCTGTGGAGCGGCTGGTGGGTTTGAACCCAGACCTTTCCGTTAGTAGCCAAGCGCTTTAACTACTGTGCCACCAGGGCTCCTTCCGTAAAGACTGCAGCCTTGGAAACCCGATGGGGCAGTCCTGCTACACTGGGTCTCTGTCCCTGTTGGGGTGACCCTGCCCCTGCAGGTGGAGCAAAGCTTAAGATTCACCACCCCAGGGTAGCTTCATGTGGATGAGCTACCGTAGCCACAGAAGCACCTTCCACAGAGCAGCAAGGGGCCAGGGGAGCCAATAAATGGGTATCAATCAATCCACCAACCCTCATCATATTTGCGGCCCTTTCCAGACTTCCGAAGGGGCCCTGGTGGTGCAACGGTTAAGCTCTCAGCTGCTAACTGAAAGTTCAGATCCACCAGTGGCTTCACAGGAGAAAGACCTGGTGACCTGCTCCTGTAAAGATCACAGCCTAGAAACCCCACGGGCAGTTCTACTCTGCCACATGGGGTCACTGTGAGTCGGAGTCAACTCCACGGCATCTAACGACGACAACAACCAGGCTCTCAGCTCTCACAGGCCGTGGCTCTGTGCCTCTGAATCGGTGCCCCTGGAAGGAACAAGGCCTGGACCTTCCAGCCTGAAACCTCCTCGGCTCTCTTCTCGGCTCCAGGTGGTGGTATAGGGTGTGGGGACATGACTCTCAGGAAGTGTGGAGGAGCAGTTAGGGTGCCCAGCCCCCTCAGGAGCAGAGAGGGATAACTGGAAACGTCTAGACCCCAAGCGGCCCCCAGAAAGCCTGCATACACGTTCACTGAGGGGGCTGAGCCCACCCAGCTCTGAGACGAAGCTGCTGGCCGACCCGACTCCGACACACACGACCCCATGTGTGTCAGAGCAGAACTGTGCTCCAAAGGCTTGTCAATGGCTGATTTTCAGAAGTAGATCACCACCCCTTTCTTCTGAGGTGCCTCTGGGTGGACTCGAACTCCCAATCTTTTGGCTAGCAGCTGAGTACATTAATGGTCTGGCACCACCCAGGGACTCCACTGGCCCCCCAGCTCCCCTGATAAAACAAGCAATGGCCAAAGCAAAGCACTCCAAGTCTGACGCTGGGCCGGGCGGTTGGGGCTGTAACTTTGTAGTTGTCCCTTCTCCCACTAGTGGGTAACAGCTGCTATGCCTGACTAGGGTTCAAGATCCCAGGGGTAAACCCTTCACTGAAAACCCTGCCCTTTGGCCCACAGAGTGAGTACCTGGATCTTCACGTTGGTGCAGTGGTTAAGCGCGTAGCTGCTAACCAAAAGGTCAGTGGTTTGAACCCACCAAGCAGCCCCATGGCAGAAAGATGTGGCAGCCTGCTTCCATAAGGACTGCAGCCTTGGGAACCCTACGGGGCAGTTCTACGCTGTCGTACGGGGTTGCGGTGAGTTGGAATCCACCCACTGGCAATGGGATGTGTTCATGTATTTAAATACCATCTTTGCTGGGGTCAGTAGATACGCATTTCAAATCTTTTCAAGGTTGCTGTTGTACAGGTGGTCCTGGACTCAGGATGCGTTCCAGTTAGGAAGAACCCCACGTAGGTCTGTCCCATTTTTTTTGTACATCTTACTGTTAGTAACGTCTACCGCATACAATGTTGCAGCATGCAGCCTGCGGATGTCATCATATTGTAAGTTTATACGTAATGTTTCCAACCCCAAAGACAAGGATCAGATTTATAAAGATACTGATATAAAAGGCAGTAATGATGAAAACTGAAAAAAAATTTAGGTGTTCACTCAGGTCAGAATTGACTTACGACAGAGTTATCAGAGCGGAACCCGTTGTAAGTCGGGGCTCCCTGTATTTAATTTTAGGATTGTGCGCGTTAGAGACGTGAACTCCTTACAGGAACATTCTGACCTCTACAAATGTCGCCTCGAAAAAGCATAGGAAAACTGTTCGCTATGTCTTTTTAACAAAATTAAAAGACTTATCTCAAAGATTTGACAACTTTTTGCTGAGTACATTACAGAATTTTTTAAAAAGCCCTTAACGTATGGATTGTCCCCAGGAATCACCACAGTGTTCAGATCTGTTGTCAGAAGGGCTTTTCTTTTCTTTCTCTCCTTTTTTTAAATTTCTTTTTACATCTGGGGTTGAGACATTAACTTATTCCACACGTGCCGCAGACTGCGAATAAAGACACACAACGCTGAAACTTTTCTTTAAGCCGGTGCAAACCATACCCTTCTCACCTTTCCACGCACTCCTTGACAACGGCAAAATTCCCGTCTCCTATGGTCCTTCCGACTTTGTATCGCTCCGTTATTGAGGCGGGAATCTGGAAGCCTTCCTCCAGCACTTCTGTAAGAACCACGAGTCAGATTTCAGCGGAAGAGGAGACACAGGTGGTGCAAAAGAGACATTTGGAAGTAAGATCAAATAGACCAGAGCGGATTCCGACGGCTGTGTGGATTTCTGTACAGGGAGGCAAGCCCCCAGCCCCCGCTGACATTGAATGTCCTCAACAGTTTTTACTAAGATGGATGATGAACTTAAAGAAAGCCTATGGGCTCCACCCCACCCACAGAAGGCTGCCCCTCCTGTCTGCTGCAGTGGGGATTCAGGGAAGGAAGTTTGCTCTTCTCATTTCTTGCCAACTTGATGAATGGAGCGTTTACCGAACACCCACTGTGTACCGAGAAATGACATTCCCAAGTACGGAGCAGGAGGACAACCGGGTTCGGAAGACTGGTCTGCTTGGCGTGGTCCACACAGGCATGAAAACGTCCTGCTGCATGTGCGTACCTTGACTCCATCCCGAAACCAACACCTCCCTAAAATTCCTCAGGAACTAAGCGTGGGTTCCCGCCCCTCCCCAGTACCACCCTGCAGATTTCAGACAAACGTTATCACCAGCAACCTGCGGAGCAGATGTTGAGTTAAAATCGAAGGGTCTATGATGTCTGTGAACAGAGCCACTCTGTAGTTCCAGTGATGGTGTCGCCACTAACACAACGTGTGTCCCCTCTCCCCTTAAATGCGTTTTGAAATATCTTACAAATGCTTAATAATGCTTTAAATACGAGGTCGTAAAACTCAATAAGCCACACTCAGGTCACATAAATACGCTGGATAACCTTTAACTTTTTAGGGTGCAAAATGCCTTTTATAGCTGGGTTTTCAAATTTACATGCGTGAAGGTTATAAATCCTACATCTCCCTCAGGCAACCTGAACACTGAATGTGACGGAGGGCTCCTCACCTGAGCCTCAGTTATCCATGGAGACTAAAAAGTCCTTCTCATAATTAAAGTCACACCTGTCCTGGTGAAGCCTGTGTTCTCTTCTAGTCTGTTTGTTAGGGAACAACAGATAGGAGCATACGGTCACCAGACTACGGCTTTATGACCGCACTCGCATCTCAGGATTCCAGACTGGTGGGAATTTCTGAAAAGTGTGTACAAATGTGGGACTTTGGATGCCACTACTTTTACCTTAAGGAGGCCTGGTAGCACAACAGTTAAGTGCTCGGCTGCTAACTGAAAGGTTGGCTGTTTGAACCCACCTAGCGGCTCCATGGGAGAAAGACCTGGCGATCTGTTCCAGTAAAGATGACAGCCTAGGAGACCCTACAGGGCAGTTCTCCTCTGTCCTACAGGGTCACTCTGAGTTGGAATAGACTTGATGGCACCCAACAAGATGGGAGGGACCAGGTACCTATGACAATCCCCATTTTACAGAAGACGAGCTAAGATGGGGAGAGCTGAAGGAGCCAAGGAACTTGTCCAAAACAATCCAGCGAGTTAGTGAAAAAGTCCTAAAAGTGAACAGAGCCTGAAGAAACAATGGCAGCAATTACACGCATTCATCTCAGAAGTGGGCAAGACCTGGCCTCCTTACTCAGGACACGTGTGCCCTCAGAAGGTAGGAACATCCCCAAGTTAGGCTAACTCCCACTTCCTGTTCCCATGTTGCTGTTAGCTGGGGTTGAGCAGACCCTTGGTTCATGGCAACCCCACGTACAATGGAACAGAACGCTGTCTGGTCCCAGCCAGAGGGTGACTAGGCCACTGTGGCTGACTTCAGGAGGCAGATCACCAGGTCCTTCTTCCTACTCCATCTTAGTCTGGAAGCTCCCCTGAAACCTGTTCAGCATCATTAAAAAAAACCCATTGCCATGGATTCCCACTCACAGCGACCCCATAGGTTTTCAAGGCTGTGAATCTCTACGGAAGCAGACTGCCACATCTTTCCCCACGGTGCTGCTGGTGGTTTTGAGTTGCCTATCTTTTGGTTAGCAGTCGATTGCTTTAACTACCGTGCCACTTCCACTGACAGACGGGTGGTGGCTGTGCATTGGCCAGGAATGGAACTCAGGTCTCCTGCACGTTAAACGACAATTCTACACTAACCACCACTGCCTCCCTCCCTTTTGCATGGAATAGATACAATCTCGGGGTGTGTCTGTGTGGGGACATAGTCAATCCTATCTCCTTGTGATTGATCCTCGAGAGCTTGTCCATTTCTTTCTGCTTGAGAAGTTACATCTTCCTGGAGTACACTGAGCCAGCCCATCCCGTGACCCTTGTGCAAGACCAGCCCTCTTCTCAGATACCAAGTCAAAACTCATCACCTTCTCCGGGCCCGTCGTTCTCGTCCATTGAGCTACAGACTTTGGTGGACGCAAGTGAGGTAGAGGAGCCGCCATGCTGAGAGCTCTGTCGGGGAACAGAAAGAGAGTGAAAACATTGGGTCAGAGTGCCCAGCCTGAATCGCGGGAGAAAGTGGCACCCCCACAGGGAGGGTTCGCTCTTCACACTCAGATGGGGGTTCTTAGACTGGCTCAGGGCACCTCTCCCACCCTGTTAACAAATTAAAACATAGGTTGTGTGACTGTGTCAGGCCAGTCCTTGCAAATTTGGATGTTCCACGGCTTTTTATTCCTTGTTCTCACTGTTGAGGTTGTCCAAATCCGGCCACCTCACCTCACCCTTCCACACTCCCTCTGCCAGTGGACCTCAAGTATGGCGCCCATCTTCTCTCACCCACCAATTTTTTTTTTCTATTCCTTAATAGAAAAAAAATGTTTCTTCTGTTTGTTTCTATGGGGTATCCTAAAACATAAAGTCCAGCCTTACCATATCCTCAGAAGTAAGGTTACAGGGTGGATTTGTAAGAGATAAAGACGCAGCACTACACAGGTCAAAGTAGTGTGCTAAACGTTACATGATAAGGCTGAGGCAAAGTCAAAATAAACCTGGGCCTGTTGATTTCCTTCTAATTTCGGTGAACTTTGACCAAAGATTCACGAGGGCCAACAGGGTGCCAACTATATTTGAGAGCCTGGACTAGGAGCCAATACCAAAATTTAATATTATGATTAGCTACAGGCAGGACTGTAACAATGAAGTTTCCACCTCTGAATCATTTCCTTGAGGAAACAATTTGCACATTTGAGTGCTGTTTCTAAACAGTAAACACAGCTTGTCCTAAAAGATCTTCCTTCTCTTTCCCCGGGTGTCTCCACCTGGTTGGTCTGATGGGGGCAGGAGGCGGTGAGGGGCAGTACTGGCTCACGGTGGGCCATCTGTGGAGCGAGACAAGGGAGAGAGCAGCTGCAGCGGAGTTAGTAAGGAACAGGTGGCGAGAAGCAACGTTGACCCATTTCTCCTGGCTTACCTGTCTCCCTTCAACCTCCTCCCTTTCCATCCAGCCTTCCCTGAGGTTTTATAGCATTTCATGACGCCCAGCAGTATCCTGTGTAAGGAATTCAAAGATTTCCTCTTTCATTCAAAGACTAACAGAGCTGGGGAAAGTCTAGCTAAGTCACCGCAGGGCCATTCGAATCAACAGCCGTAGGAGATGTTCCTGGAGCAGCTGAGCACATTCACTGGTTGGTCCACCAGAGCTGCCAGCAGGCAGGATTCGGGGAGGCTGGAACCCACAGCAGCGGTGAGCCTAGCGGTTACTAGCGCACCTCTGAATACCACAGTTTGTGTGACGTGCTGATTATTTTCCATACCCTTCCCCCGCCCCAAAATACCACCCATAAGTCTGGTGACTTGAGCTACCTTCCGTCTTCTCTTACCCTCGTGACCAGTGGGACACATCTGTAACATGTCAGGCTGGGAAGAGGGACTGAGATGCTGACTTTCAGGCAGAGTCTGCCTTAGTGTGATGCTGACTAGGTAGTCACAAAGGACCCCGCTGTAGGCGCTGTAAACGTACGAGCTTCCAAGTCATCTCTGCTGACTTGTACCAACGCCTGTTTGTGAAAACCTTGGATTTGTAATATTGGGATATAGGGCTGAGACAAAGCAGGTTTATTACGTCAACGTCTGGAAAAAATAAACATTAGCGTGACCACATACTAGGGTGGAGGTGTGTGTATTCCAGCACAGTGACATGGTTGATTCCCCACGGCACTGCTGTCGCTGTAGATACAATGGTGTTCCACGCGGAAAGGAACTAAGCAAGTGTCTCGAATGCAGACCTTGTCTTCTGGGTTTTCTGATCCTTGAATTTCTTCCTGCAGCATTGCAGATGGTGTTTAATAACGTGGACGCGTTGTGGTTTGGGGCAGCAGGTGCTGTCTCGCCATGTGTGAGTTATATTTTAGAATACAGAGACACATTCTTTCATCAAGCACCCAGATTAATAGACTGGTAATGTGTTTCCCAGCAAAGAATCCCACAGCTTATGTGCTTAATTCCAAGAGCTTGTTCTTTTAATAAGAACATCACACACTCAATACAAAACTCTGACCCAAGTATACGAAAACATCTCTTTAAACTGTAATGTTTTATAAACTTGCTGGATATTATTTAGTAAACTGCCTTATAAACCAATGAATTGCATTTTCAAAAGTGCCACCAAATGTCTGATACTCTCAGCGCTTGCTACAATGCCAGGTGTGTTTTCTCTGCCTTATGAACAAAAACCCCTAAGGTTTTCACACTCTGGTTTAAAAAAAAAAAAAAAGGATTAACACAAGTCTGCTTACTTTTAAAATTGCTTATTTTCAACTTTAGGTTTAAGTTTATGAAAACATACCCCAAAGTCATTTCAAATCGCATCCCAGCTGAGGATAACAGATGACTGGCAGTTTCAAGGGAACAAAACAAAACAAAACTGCAATCAAGTACAAACAGGGTACTCTGAAAACTGAAAGTTCTCATTTTATTTCTTATGCTAAATGGAGTAAAATAAGTGTATTACAGCTCCACAGGAATGATCTCTTCTTTTCCCCAGAGGAGGAAGACAGCAGTTGGCACAGTATTGACCATCATAAAAACCAGCTGCTGAAAAGTCAACCCCAACTCGCAGCTACCCAACAGGTGGCAGAGGAAAGCTGTGTTCTACAGGGTTTTCAACGGCTGGCTTTTCGGACGTACATCACCAGGTCTTTCCTCCAAGGTGCCTCTGGGTGGATGCGAACTGCCCACCTTTCGGTTAGGTGAGCACATTAGCCATTGGCACCACCCAGGCGCTCCGAGATCATCACGGACTCAGAGAATTTCTGGTACTGGAATGGACTTAAATACTGCCTATTCCATCCTCTCCCATCCGGAGACCAAATTCCCTCCTAAGGTATCTCAGCTAGATGGTCTGATGGCCGCAGTGCAAATATCTCCAGTACTGAAGACATTCCTTCCTGGGATAGCCCTTTCATTGTTAATATTAGCCAAGGAAGTTCCTCCCTAACTTATATTGAAATTAGGTCTCTCTGCGTTGTCCACCCGTTGGTCTCAGCTGTCACCCAGGGTAGGTCTAACCTACTTTCCACATGCTGTGCTTTAAAAAATTTTAGGCGTTGGTAAATAGCTACTGAGCCCCTTCCCTGGCTCCTCTTTTTTTGGTTTGAATATTCTCAGTTTCTCAGCTGATCTTTAGGAGACAGGGCTCCAGGAGCCCTTCGTCCTTCTGTGAACACACTGGAGATGTCAGTATTTATCCTGAATGCTGGTGCTCAAAACTGAGCCTGACGTTCTAGGTGCACTCTCACCAGGGGATAGAGTATTAAATCACTTTAAGATCACATTGGCTTAGCAATAGCTCTGTAAGATTGTAAACTTATGCTCACAGCTGCACCATGTCTCCCTGTTCTGAAGTCTGGAGATTGGTGTTTTGGAGCAGTCTAAAACTTCATGCTCATTCATGTAAGACGTCATCTTTATTACATCATTCTAGCCTGTTACTTGTTTTGGATTCCGATTTTGTCACCTAAAATTCCTCTCTCTCTCGCTTCAATCACTTAAATGTCAGTTCCTATCATTGTCTATGTAATCAATAACAATGTGGAACAAGACAGACCCTACAGTACGCTACTCACAGTAAAAGTCTGTCGAACCGTGGTGGCTTGTGTTGCTGTGACGCTGGAAGCTCTGCCACCGGTATTTCAAACACCAGCAGGGTCACCCTTGGCGGGCAGGTTTCAGTGGAGCTTCCTGACTAAGACAGACTAGGAAGAAAGACCAGGTGATCTACTTCTAAAAAAACTGGCCAGTGGAAACCTTATGAATAGCAGTGGAACACTGATACAGTGCCAGAAGATAAGCCCCTCAGGCTGGGAGGCACTCAAAAAACGACTTGCTTCCTCCAAGTCAAGTCGACCTTAATTACGTGGATGGAGTCAAGCTTTTGGGACCTCCATTTGCTGATGTGGCATGACTTAAAATGAGAAGACACAGAGACAAACATCCATTAGAAATAGGAACGTAGAATGTATGAAGTATGAATCCAGGAAAATTGAAGATAGATATCCCTAGGCCTTAGTGAGCTGAAATGGACTGGTTTTGGCCATTTTGAATTGGAAATCATATGGTCTACTATACCAGAAATGACATATCAAAGAGGAATGGTGTTGAATTCATTATTAAAAAGAACATTTAGAGATCTATCCGGAAGTACAATGCTGTCAGTTATAGGATAATATCCATACATACGCCTACAAGAAAGACTTGTTAATACAAGTATTATTTTAAATTGCCAAAGATGAAGAAATTGAAAATTTTTACCAACTTCTGCAGTCTGAAATTGATCAAACATGCAATCAAGATGCATAGATAATTACTGGTGATTGGGACGTGAAAGCTGGAAACAAAGAAGAAGGATCTGTAGTTGGGAAACATGGCCTTGGTAGTAGAAATAACGCTGGAGAACAAATGATAGAATTTTGCAAGACCAACAACATATTCACTGCAAACACCTTTTTTCAACAACATAAATGGTGACTATACATACGAGAGGACCTCGTCAGATGAAATACACAGGAATCAAACTGACTACATCTGTGGAAAGAGATGATAGAGAAGCTCAATATCATCAGTCAGAACGAGGCCAGGGGCTGACTGTGGAACAGGCCATCAACTGCTCATATGGAAATTCAAGTTGAAGCTAAAGAAAATTGAAACAAGTCCACGAGAGCCAAAGTATGACCTTGAGCATATCCCACCTGAATTTAGAGACCATTTCAAGAACAGATTTGATGCACTGAACACTAATGACGGAAGACCAGATGAGCCGTGGAATGACATCAAGGACATCATGCATGAAGAAAGGTCATTAAAAAGACAAGAAAGAAAGAAAAGAACAAAACAGATGTCAGAAAAGACTCTGAAACTTGCTCTTGAACATAAAGTAGCTAAAGTGAACGGAAGAAATGATGAAGTAAAGGGCTGAACAGATTTCAAAGTGTGCCTCAAGAAGACAACGCAAAGTGCTATAATGACATGTGCAAAGACCTGGAGTTGGAAAACCAAAAGGGAAGAACAGGCTCAGCATTTTTCAAGCTGAAAGAGCTGAAGAAAAAAATTCAAGCCTTGAGTTTCAATCCTGAAGGATTCTATAGCGAAATTACTAAATGACGCAGGCAGTATCAAAAGGAGATGGAATGAATACACAGAGTCATTATACCAAAAAGAATTGGTCGATGTTCAACCATTTCAGGAAGTAGCATACCATCAGGAACTGATGGTACTGAAGGAAGAAGTCCAAGCTGCTCTGAAGGCATTGACAAAAAACAAGGCCCCAGGAATTGAAGGAATACCAATTGAGATGTTTCAGTGAACGAATGCAGTGCTGGAAGTGCTCACTTCTCTATGTCATGAAATTTGGAAGTAAACTACCTGGCCAACCAACTGGAAGATATCCATATTTGTGCCCATTCCAAAGAAAGGCGACCCAACAGAACTCAGAAATTATTGGTCAATATCATTAATACACATGGAAATAAAATTTTGCTGAAGATAATTCAAAAATAGTTGCAGCAGTAAATCGATAGGGAACTGCAAGAAATTCAAGCCGGATTCAGAAGAGGGCGTGGAACAAGGGATATCACTGCTGATGTCAAGGGGATCTTGGCTGAAAGCAGAGAATACCAGAAAGATGTTTACCTGTGTTTTATTGACTATGCAAAGGCATTCGACTGTGTGGATCATAACAAATTATGGAAAACATTTTGAAGAATGGGAATTCCAGAACACTTAATTGTGCTCATGCGGAACCTGTACATAGATCAAGAGGCAGTCATTCTAACAAAACAAGGGTGTGTGGTTTAAAATGAGGTAAAGGTGTGCATCAGGGTTGTATTCTTTCACCATCCTTATTCAATCTGTATGCTGAGCAAATGATCTGAGAAGCTGGACTCTAGGAAGAAGAACAGGGCATCAGGATTGGAGGAAGACTCATGAACAACGTGCGTTATGCAGGTGACACAACCTTGCTTGCTGAAAGCGAAGAGGACTTGAAGCACTTATTGATGAAGATCAAAGACTACAGTCTTCAGTATGGATTACACCTCAACGTAAAGAAAACAAAAATCCTGGACCAAAGAGCAACATTATGACAAATGGAGAAAGTACTGAAGTTGTCAAGGATTTCATTTTACTTGGATCCGCAATCAATGCCCATGGAACAAACAGTCAAGAAATCAAAAGACTCATTGTGTTGGTCAAATCTACTACAAAAGACCTCTTTCAAGTGTTAAAAAGCAAAGATGTCAATTTCAGGACTAAGGTGGCCTGACCCAAGTCATGGTGTTTTCAACTGCCTCATATGCATGTGAGAGCTGTCAATGAATAAGGAAGAGGGAAGAAGAACTGTTGTTAGGTGCTGAAGCGTTGGTTTTGACTCACAGTGACTGTAGGTACAACACTGCCCAGTCCTGAGCCATTCTCACAATCGTTGCGATGTTTGAGCCCATAAAGAAGAACCGATGCCTTTGAATTAAGTGTTGGCAAAGAATACTTTCCTATGGACCACCAGAAGAATGAACATGTCTGTTTTGGAAGAAGTAGAGCCAGAATGCCTAGAAGCAAGGATGGTGAGACTTTGTCTCATGTACTTTGGACATGTTATCAAGAGGGACCAGTCCCTGGAGAAGGACATCATGCTTGATGAAGTGGATGGTCAGCGAAAAAGAGGAAGACCCTCAATGAGATGGACTGACACTGTGGCTGCAACAATGGGCTGCAATATAGCAAGTATTCTGAGGACGGCGCAGGACCAGGCAGTGTTCGGATCTGTTGTACAAAAGGGTTGCTGTGTGTCAGAATAGACTTGACGGCACCTAACAATAACAACGAAAGTCATTTTAGCGATCAGCATGGTTCTTTGAATACTGTTTTTACTAACCCACCTAAACATATACAAACAGTGGTAGAACAAGGAGGCCTGTGGCACAGTGGTCAAGTGCTCAGCTGCTAACTGAAAGGTTGCCAGTTCGAACCCACCAGCTGCTCCACAGGAGAAAGATGTAGCAGTCTGCTTCCATAGATATTGTAGCCCTGGAAACCCTAATAAGCAGTTCTACTCTGTTTTATAGGGTTGCTATGAGTCAGAATTGGCTGCAATGGATTTAGTTTTGGGTTAGATTTTGATTATTATCCAACTTAATGGTTGTGAAAAGAGTAAAATGAAAACATGGACACTATTGTTCTTTAGAATAAACATGATGAGACTAAACTTTATTTCTACGGCCAAC
Organism: Loxodonta africana; assembly: GCF_030014295.1. NCBI lineage: Eukaryota > Metazoa > Chordata > Mammalia > Proboscidea > Elephantidae > Loxodonta > Loxodonta africana. The sequence continues at coordinate 1,202,777 of NC_087358.1, read as the reverse complement.
AGAGCTGAAAAACTACCACGTCTATTTTTGCCTGGGTATAAATTAAATTAACTGACCTAGCTGGTTTTTCTGAGCAGTTAAACCGCTTTATGGTCTACATGTTAATAAGATATTGTGTTTGCTTCACCCAATTTGCTAATTCTGAGGCATCCTTATAGATAGTACAAAATGTAAGTTATTTTATAAGTTTTTTTTTTCTTTTTTTTACTAACATCAAGGTATTTTCAATCTACAGAATCTAACGCGATGTGGTGCAGCTGGAGATGTGTGGTACTTGAAATGTCACCACCTTCAGGCAGATTTAAGGAGACCCACTGGGGCAGGTTGCTGGCACCTGGATGTTTGTACTGGACACCTTCGTAAAAGTGCTGTCTAAGTAAGAACACTTCCCACGCGGAGCTGTTTAGCTCTGGGATCAGGTTTCAGGTGGAGAACATGTCCCACTCTTTGAAGTAAGTGAGAAAGCTGACATAACAGCTCTATCCACATTTTACCAAGATGTATCTGGTGGCCACGTAGTAAAAGGCAGTTCATTTTAAATATAAACTGTCTGAGTTACTCCTGCCATTTGTATTAATGGAGTCATTTAGCTGGGGTCCATACCCATTAAGACTCTGAAAATGTTCCATTGATCCAATTGATTTCGTCAAGGTAAAAAAATCTCACAAGATAATCCTGGCTTGGGCTGGATAACTGTATCAACACCGATGCACATTTTGTCTTGGCATAGTTATTAACTTGTTAAATGACTACCAGTTTGGAAAACTGTAAAAAGTGAGAAACCAAGTAGTCATTCTCATATGATTTCTGGATCAACTACATAAAGAAAAGACCAAACAAACAACAACAAAAATATCCACTGCCATCGCGTTGATTCTGACTCATAGCAACTCAGATAAAGTAGGACTGCCCCATAGGGTTTTCTAGGCTGTGATCTTTGCAGAAGCTAACTGCCATATCTTTCTCCCGTGGAGTGGCTGGTGGGTTCAAACCACCAACCTTTCAGTTAGCAGCCGAGTACTTAACCATTGAGCCACCAGGGCTCCTTAAAGAAAAGACAACCAGTAAATAATTAACAAGCTCAAAGAGTTGTCTTGGTGATCATGACTTGAGGTCTACACAATCTGCAAAAATGGTCTCATATGGCAAAAATGAAATCATAACCTTGGCGTAGAGAACTTGAAACCCATGTGTATATAGAAAACCCATGCATTTGTTTACTGTCCAAGTGGGCACAGAACAGTAAGTTGACGGCACAGATCTGAAATAACTAACGTTGTTGTTGCTGAATGCCGTCGAGTCGATCCCGACTCACAGACCCTACGTGGCAGAGCAGAACTGCCCCAACAGGTTTTCTAGGCTGGGATCTTTATGGAAGCAGACTGCCTGGTCTTTTCTCCTGCAGAGCCACTGGATGGGTTTCAAACACCAACCTTTTACTTAGCAGGTGAGCACTTAACCACTGTGCCACCAGAACTCCTTAAATTACTAATAAGATTCTATTATTCAAAAGAAGGCATATGGAAACTCTTTTTCTCAAATTCCTTTGCATTCTTTAGTTTGCTCCACTGAAATAAACCATATGGGATAGGCAATCAATTAGAGCTAAAAATGAATACTGGAAAAACACAAAATGTTATTGTAAAGACTTGGTCAAAGTTTATAAAAGCCTGGAGACCTGCTGGAAACCCTGGTGGCACAGTGGTTAAGGGCTAAGGCTGCTAACCAAAAGGTCAGCAGTTCAAATCCAGCAGGTGCCCCTTGGAAACTCTATGGGGCAGTTCTACTCTGTCCTACAGAGTCCACTCTGAGTTGGAATCGACTCGAAGGCAATGGGTTTGGTCTTTTTGGGAGAGTTGTTATTACTGAGATCAGTTTACTTAGAAAACAGAAAAAATGAATATGGGAATATTGGCATTAAGCGTATCCTGCTGAAGCCAAGATTTCAAAAGCTAATGAAAGTAGTTACATCTAGATCTAACATCAAGCCTTTATGGCCCAGTCATTAAGTCACTTACTGAGGCCAAGATCGACGAATTCACCGTCGGGACCACAGCTGTGACTATGAGGCAGACATAGGGCCTTATGAGTTACTCATCAGAAAATCAGAGTCTGGAAAGGAACCAAGACATTTTGTAGTCCACCCTCCTCTCAATAAAATAAAATCCTCCCGCCATGTCTTCTTCAAATGGAAATCCGGCCTGTGACGAGGAAGCTCACTGCTCTTCCAGGCACCTGCCACACTGTGTTTGTTTTACACTCCACTCAGACTCTGTTGGTGCCATCCCGTCAGTTCAGACTCACAGCGACCCTATGTGACACAGAACCACATCACAGGGTTTTCTAGGCTGTAATCTTTATGGGAACAGATCGTCAGGTCTTTTTCCTGTGGAGCTGCTGGGTGGGTTCAAACCACCAAACTCTTAATTAACTCTTCAAGCGCCTAACCACTGTGCCACCAGGACTCCTTCCTAGTTATATTAAGACAGTACAAATACAATTTGGAATTTCATAGATTTTAAAACATCTCTTCCCAATCCCTCTAGTTTGTTCTGAACATTGATTACATTTAGGTTATCATGGAAATAATAAAAAGAACCTATTAAAACACACTTCAATTTTTAAGATTAAAAGAAATTTAGCAAACACAACACATCTAAACCCAGAATTTTGAACATCTGTAATAATTTTAATGTAAAATACGTTTCAAACTAGGCCAGCAGAATTTTCTGTTCTTCCTCATATCATGTAACGAATACATAAAACATATTATGGAGATTGTTCTAAACTGAAGTTGGAGAACCAAGTGTTTTTTATTATTTATTTTCTCTTCACTATTTATTAATTTTATTATTTAAATTACTTTACGATATATTGATTTATCTTCTATATTTACTTATTCAGTGCTTTAGAAATTATTTGCACACACATGCACACACATATATGCATACACCCACAGTTGCACACATACACGCAAGCAGACACGCATTTGTACACACACCCACTTGTACACACACGTGCACATCATATTTTTTCCCTGTAAATTAAGTGACCTCAAAAAGAACGTCTTCAAGCCCGGGGGACCACTAGTGTGTTTTTTTAAAAAGGCAAGGTAATTTATTTTCCAACCAGTTATCAGTTTGTCTAATTTGCTCTTCAGGCACCTCTTGGAGAAAGGTGTATTCATGATTTTAAAGTAATTAACTATAGCCAGATTCTTCATCGGATAATCTTATTTTGTTGTTACTGCCGGTATTTTCTGTTTAGGTGTCACGTGGTGCCACCTGGCAGTATCTCAGGTCTCAGCTGATAAAATTAAATCACAAGATTATCACGACAGAAACGCAGTTATGAAGCTACCCTCACACCACGCCCAGTCATCTCACTTTCAACCTCTGCTTGTCATTTTCTGAAAGAAACTCACTGAACAACAAGGCGGTTTTTCCTGTTTATTATACAGTTACTCTAAGGTGGTATCACAAAGTTATCTTCAGGAGGCATAGCATGGTTCTGCCTGAAACACAAGGTACGGCGTTTTACAGTGGAACCGCAGCACAAAGCAGTGGAACTTTTAAAACTGGGTAGTTCAATGAAACATTTCACCAGCCCTTAACTTAGCTCCAAAGCTCTGCTGATGGCTCAGGTTGTGAATTTCAGAACGTATTGCTGTTTAACACATTTTAACACTAAATTCCATTTTTTTAAAAGCACGCACCCAAGCAACTCAAACTGTAAGCAGTAAGTTATGTCAGCCTCTTTGTAAAAATTTTATCCCGATTTACAACATTCGTAGGGCATTTCAAGGCAAAGAGTCCTTAAAACAGACGAACTCAATCCCTTGTTTGCTAATGAGCATAAACTCAGCACACACATTGCAAGAAAATTAACTTTAATAATTCTTTGACTCTAACCTGTTAGCCACCCACCATCCTAGCTTCAAAAACATTTTGTGGCCATATATAATACAAAGGCCCATGTGTTACACACATCATTTACGTGATTTTGGAATTTATCTGTCATCATTACTAAAATGAACTACATTTTAAAGACACCATATATCATGCGCCCTTACAAATTACAGCCCGGGCCTCAGGTTTCTTATCCTTGCCACATGCATTACAGGCACAGGGTTACAAATATCTTCAGCTGACAGGATAACACGCTGCATCAGGCAACTGGCATGTTGACTTCAGTCTATCTCTAACGTTCACGCTCAGGCAAATACAGTTGTCACTAACATGCACAGCTAGAGATGGTGGCGAGACTCCCAAAAATATGCATAAGTGGGCAGTCAGAGTAACTCCACCCAATTAACACTTTCAAGTGTGTATATACTTATGCAGAGGTATATACATAGAAAAAGCAAATACAGTAAGATACTACTCAAAATACGTCAACAGTTAAGAACAGCGTTTTGGAAGAAAACACAGAATTGCCTTGTAAGTTACCTGGCTTTGCTACCAAACTTTCTTCACATCAGACGGCCTTTGGATGATCTCGTCTGTTTATCATTCAACGTAGTGCTCGACTACGCCCAACTCTATCAGTCAGTATTGCATTGCTAGTGAACATTGACTGACAGCCTCTCCACGTCACCAATACACACAATAGTATTTAATCGTTTCAATCACTTAACACCAGCACATGGCAATACAAGCATTACATGTGCACTTATATCTAAAATTTAACACAATATTTGTTCTTCAGTTTATTTGGATTTCAATTTTTTTTGATAAATCAGTAGTCTGAATATCTGGGGCCATTTTGTCACACTGGTTTTGCAGTTTACTTTTGAGCTTAAGTATGCCCCCCAAGATAGGCCACATTATGACAATTTATGACGTGAAGGCTTTACATACAAGTCCACCAGAGCCAGTAACTTATAAGGCTGTCACAAAGACCACACTTTTCTATTTAAGGACTACACACATATACAAATACTTACATAAGCACACCCACATACACGCTGAGCCCTGCATATTTCCACAAACACCCACACGCCTGTATAGATATATGGCCACGTGTAATCTGGGAGTCCAACAGTAGGAACAGATGGAATTATTTTTCAGGAATAGGAGTCTATATCCTCATTCACTTTTGCTAAGGAATGCAGCTTTTAGATGCAGTTGTTTTTAAATGACAAAAAAAATAAAAAGCTGGATCATGTATTTGCAGTGGACACAACCAAAAATTTCCCTGCTTGTTAATATAGGGAGCACACGTATTAGCCAAAATGTTGGTTCCAAATTTTTTTTTTTAAATGTAATTTGGTTTTTTCACAGACGGGTGGACCTGGTGCTTCTTCCAGGCGATGGTGGGATGGAAGCGCCGTATGTTTTTTTTCCACTGAATTGATTAAGCAGGACAAAGAAGAAACACGCCTCACCGCCTTCACAGCCACGGTCTCCTGAGTCCACACCTAACTTCACACTGGATACACGATTAGGTTTTGCACTTCTAAAATGCTGAAAGCAGGGGAATATTTATAGAATCTTTTCCTACAATGTTTAAGAGAAAAAAAAAAAAAAAGGCGAGGGCAAATAAAAAGTCTCAAACTTCCACTTCCAGCAGGATGTCTTCATGACACAGCTCAGGTCTACCAGGAGCATAAAAATGCCTGGCTTTGCCGGAATGCCGTCCTGTTCCGTAGAACAATTTAAACGTTCAGGGCCTGATTTTTAAAATGAGTCTTAAGTAAGTAAATCTTAAGTGCTTATAAATCACCAGCTTTGTTCCACCAATGAACAGAAACCTGCTGGTGTGCTGTGAAGGATTTTTTTTTTTTTTAATTTTTGTATTTCCTGCTTTAGTATAATGGAATTATGCTCCATAGAGGATGGGGCTCAAAGCGCTGTTTCCATCTCAGAGGGACTTGACTTTCATAAAGTAAGTGATATCTACTGCCCTGAACAGCCCTTTAATAAAAGTCATATGTCCAAAAGATTAACTGCTATGGGCGAGCAGTCCCCTTAGAACTGCCTAAGTGGAAAGCTGGCCATGATATCTATCGGCAATTAGTACAAGTTCAGTTCCTTTTCGCCGTGTCTAAACAAAGCCACGGGCTTCATAGCAACTGGCAATATCTGCTGTTTATCCAGAACAAATGGTGTTTTCGGACCTTTCTAGGCTGTAGTCATCCGTAAGATTGACAGGGCCGGGAAGTTAAAATTTTTGTAATTTATTTTTGTTCTGGCCCATCTAACCCCACCAGATTTCAGTTAACTGCTGCTTTCTTTCTGACAGTTTAGTCAAATACATACTGATCTTTTACGGGCTCAACTGTATTAAGTAATGCGTTTTACAAAGACAAAGCTAGGGCAGACACCAGGAGAGGCAACTTCACAGATGTTTATGGTTTCAGCTCAAACAAAGCAGACTTTGATCTCAGCAGGAGTCTCTGTCACTTCTATTGCAAACAGTTTAAAACTTGAAGTCTGGAGCAGGTATTACTATGAACTGTTCTTTCAAGATGGAATGGCTCCATTTGTGCTTCTCAAATAACCTGCCAGAGAAGCGTCTTTCTCTCCAATCGACTGGATAATGAGAAGCTAATTATTACGAGGCTAAGCTTTCAAATGCTGTCAGATAGACTGGATTTTTTCCCCTTTTGGTTGGAATATTTTATTCACTTGGAAAGCACAGTGATAACACACGTAAGTACAAACCAGATGGTACAATTTGCCAGTGGGACGGTTTATCAAGGAGATGAAGCGATAACAGAACAGTCTATGACAACTGAATTTCCTTCCATCTTGAAGCAAATATTTTGTTCTTTACGTTCAATTTTCAAGGAAAATTTGGAAAAAAAATTCAAGTAAAATTCATAAAAGCCTACAAATGGCATCATACATTCTTGAATTTATGACGTACTGAGACATGTCAAGCCCGCAGAATATCAAAACCACGCTTCACAAGTCTTAAATTGTTAGTGTTGAACTAGTAAAACTACGTGATCACTAGGACCATACACGTTACATTAAAATTTAGCATTCAAATTTTAAAATGATTATATTCAAGCAACGTTGACCGCAATATCTTAAACAGAGCACTCGAAGAGCAGAGTTAGTAGGTTAATGTTTAACAATGAGTTACTTAGCTTAACACAAAAGGAGTTTTGCATATGAATATTTCCAACACACCAGCGAATGGGATTTATCAGAATGGAGAAATCTCCATTTGGGTATTTGGGGCCCGATTTACAAAGCAGTATTTAAGAGAATTTTGCTTTTCAAAATGGCTTTCTGGAAGAAAAAAAAAAAAGAAGCACAGGCTTATTTTTTTTTAGGTCTGAGTATATTAAAAAAATGTGAAAATTTTCCTAGCTTCAGTTTTACAGGTTTGAAAAGTTACATAATGGTCATAGGGAAGAATCATACACTTCACAGCGATGCCATTGAACAAGTTCTTCATGTGGGCATAGAGCTGCTTATCTTCATGTTGTTTCCAACAAAATATAATTTAAAAAAGTAAAATATACTTGTCAACAAGAACAAGAAGGACCCCCAGTGCCTAATGTTAGGGTCTTCAAGAGCTGTATCTTTGACCCGATTTTTTCCCCTCAGATCTATCAGGCCATAGACTGACCGGCAGCTTCATCTATCATTCCAAGGAGAAAAAAGTCTACTTGAAGAGTTTTTATTATTTTGCAATTACAAACACCTTTAGAAAATTAGCAATCTAAATTTTTAAAAAGAATACAGCTTTAAAAAATATGTCCGCTGTAGTTGCTGTGCGCCATTGGGTCGATTCCGACTCCTAGCGACCCCACGTGACAGGGTGGAACTGCCCCATAGGGCTTTCTAGGCTATCATCTTTACGGGAGCAGATTGCCAGGCCTTTCTCCCGAAGAGCTGCTGGGTGGGTTTGAACCACCAACCTTTAGGTTAGCAGGCGAGCATTTAACCATTATGCCATTGGCTCCTTAATATGTCTGCTAGTGTCATTTTAATCTGCTTCATAGACAGTATAGAAAGATTGTATCTAGGTGTATAGTGATAAGTAGGAAGAAAAACTTGTCTACAGAAATTATGACTCTATACTGGTAAGTCTCTAGTGTGTTCTTGTAGTTAATATTGGGTCCATACATGACATTCATCTGGAGCCAGGCCTCACAAAACCTCAGCTCATGAGTGAGTCTGTGTTCAAACTCCCCCAATCAAATCAATATAAGAGATACTAGAAAAATCTCTCCTTTCAGGGCAAATGCCGTGAGAATAAAATGCCTGTACACCTATGTGTGTGTATGATTTGGGCTTTATCATTTCAAGGCATACAAAACTCTTTTGTGTATTTTGCTGTTAGACTCTTGCTTAGGACAAGGGAAACCTTCACCCAGTCACAAACCATATACATTGCTCCATTGATTCTTTTACACTGAGTCTCCTACTGAATCCAAATCATCCGAAGACAGGGGACGATACAGGTCCTGTAAGACGAAGGGCAGTATACATTTGTTTACTTGGATTTGTGGGTGGCCTGTCGCTCCTAAGAGAGCCCTGGAAAGCACCCTTGGCTTCTAACACCCTCAGACCTTTCAGAGTCACAAGAGCAGACAAAGGGAAAGATAATCACTGAGAAACCATCTGAAAAACCAGAGAACAAAACCAAACCCATTGCCATTGAGTCGATTCCAACTCCTAGCGACCGCACAGCACAGCGCAGAGCAGCCCCGTACAGTTTCCTAGGCTGTCATCTTTATGGGAGCAGACTGCCAGGTCTTTCTCCTGAGGAGCGGCTGGTGGGCTCAAACTGCCGACCTTTCAGTTAGCGGTTGAGCACTTAACCACCGCACCACCAAAACAGCCCTTATTTTGCCTGTCGGCAAGTGCACGCTGCTCCACTGCGCGTGAGCTCTTCCCGAGGTCTGCAGCGACAAGTCCAGGCGCCTTCCTTGGACATTGCTTCCCATTCTGGGTGGAGGAACTGCTTACGTGACAACATAACTTATCGGGAGCCCTCGCTGGTGCTCACGGCAAATGCCCCACAGCAGCCACTCAGCGTTTCGTTTGCACATGGCCTCAAACCAATAAACATCGCCTCTTCAAAATTTCGTGTGGAAGACAATGAACGTAAGACGTACAACCCTGTCTCTTCCCACTGCTCTTCCCCTTCTCCCCAGCCATTCGCCCACCACCTCCCCTCTCCTTCCCTCCACCTCCTGTGTTGCTAGCTCTCTGCTGGTAGCCAGGCAACCAGTTCAAATCTTCAAGAGGGTCTGGAGCCACCCACTCTTCCCCTCATCTAACTGATCAGATAATCTACCAAAGTCAGGGTGTGGGAGGAACGTTAACTTCATTCAACCTACACGACGCAACACATCTTCCCTGACGCACTAACGAGTGGGACCCAGAAAAGCACAGGGATGGAAAAAAAAGCCTCCAAGATCCACTGTGTCTACCAGCCAAGTGGTCTAGCCGGCAATTTTAATAGCAGTATTTTGGAAGAATGTACTAGTTTTTTTTTTTTTTTTTTTTAACGCATGAGACCAAATATACATTTTCTTATTTGCAAAGAAATGCAGCAAAAGTCTCAACATCCTTTAAAAACAGCGGATGCTCCTGTGTTTTTTTTTTTAGGAGGTATGGGGGGGCAGCCAACTCATTTTCCCCTGGCCACGTTGCTAAGCAACACAGGGGAAGAAATAGAAGTAGCTACTGTTTTCCAATTTGCGGTAACAAAAAAAAAAAAAAAAAGTTAATTCTTGGACATGTCTTCTTTTAGCACATGCTACCTATTTTTTTACCTATCAGGAAGACGGCCTGCCAGTGGGGAACGTGGGCCACATCTGAAAAGAATCTGTTTTCAGGGATATTCAGGCCCAGTTTCCTGGGCAGGGTTATTTGGTACAGCTGCCTACACACCACGATGAAGGCTACTCTCTCGGGACCAGAAGTAGCACCCAAAACTGAAACAATTGTGAGTGTCTCCATGCACGGGCACGGTACATGCACAGAGAACATTCCTTTACAGCCCAAATCCAAACACCTGGGAACCCAACAACCTTTGGATACATCTAGTGTCCTGCTCGTGACATGTGCTTAATAAATGTTTTCGGATGATGATAAACCCTTTGCCCCCCTAAAACAAATGGGAGTTGTTTTTTTTTTTTCCTCCCAAGTAGGGTGCTTGCATTGCTAACTGAAAAGGCAACAGAAGACTCTAAAAGGGGAAATTCTAATGACATAAAATGCTAGGAGCTGGACGAAATCTTCTGCCTCAATTGGACAAAAGCATAGTGAAGCAAAGAAGTCAGAGGGCAGAGAAGCTGATTCTAGCCTCGTTCTGTCAGCCAAAGGACAGCTCAGCTTTGTGTCACCAAGTGCGGGTCTCCACAACAGGCACACAGGGAGAGAAGCTAGGTCTGTAGCAGGATTCCCAACTAGTCTTTTAATCTCAGTAACTAAGCACGAGCTGCATCCATAAATCCCGAATCCGAGTTTAATTAGCTCAAAGGATGAGGACAGGACCTCTCCAAAGAGGTCCCTGGTGGCATAACAGTTAAGCACTCGGCTGCTAACCAAAAGGCTGATGGTTCAAACCTACCCAGAGACTCCACAGGAGAAAGACCTGGCAATCTGCTCCTGTGGATGACAGCCATGACAGCCTAGGAAACCCTTTGGGGAAGTTCTACTCTGTCACATGGGGTCGCTGTGTGTCGGAATCGACGACTTGACTGCAAACAACAAACAACTCACCAAGAATCATTTCAAGGGAGAGGGAATGCTCCGTGAAAGAGGTCTTCCTATGCCAATCCAGTGACTGGCCCTGTAGCTGGGGACAGGGCTGGGTGACGTTCACGAGAGTGACCACACTAGCCCGTTCTCACTCAAGGACACATCCTTAGAAGATTAAACACATTTGGCTGGTTCTTCTTTGAGTCACTCACTAATGATCCCTGTACTTTTAAAATGCCAAACTGGACTGGGGCCAAGAAAACAACCGTATTGAAAGCACTCAGAGGAAACAAATAGAATTATTGCATTTTCTAGCTGGAAAGATGCCTCTTCTCTCTCTTTCTCTCCTTTTTTTTTTTTGTTCAACTGCAACCTGGAGGGGATAACAGATTTATGTAAGATAACACAGCCACTTACTGGCAGTGCTCCTGCCAAATCCCTGGCTTCATCAAATCTAAAAAAGCTAAACCTGGTGCCAGGTGAGTCAGCACAGAAAAGAGAATCAAATCTGATATCTGATGCAACAGGTTCCAAAGGGACAGGGGTGGAGGAGGGGTGGCGGGAGGGGGCCGGATTGAGCCGTTCGCCCTCCACTTCCCGCTGGAAGACACTTCTGGCAGGCTGCAGACAGAACTTGGCCACGGACGTGAAGAGAGGGGTTTCCCTCTCGGGTGCAGCTTAAATTTACGGAACTCAGAAGCTTCACTTCAAAACACATCATCAAAGGACCCAAATGGAATATCCAGTGTTAGAATTCAAGAGCCTCTCAGGAGCCCTCGCCAATTAAAATACCCAGTGAGCTAGCGTCCTACTTCCACCTCCGACACCTCCCCGACCTTTCCTTCCCATTCTCTGTTCTTGCCTGTCTTCCTGGAAAGACAAACGGGACAGGGGTGAGGACATGGGAGCAGTCTCTCTCAAAGCCTGAGAGAAGAGCTAACCATCACCCTCCTTCTCAGCGTGAAGAACCTACGCTGTTTCCAGTAACTTCTTCACTTGGGTTTCAGGACATAAGAGGCTAAAAAACCAATGCAGGTGGTGAGGAAGGTGGGGCGGGAGGGGGGTGCTCACTGGGGGTCTCACGCACAAAGGCTCCTGTCCTAGGTACTTGTCTCCTGATGCTCGGGCCCTAAGCTCCCCGGACAACCATTCTTTGTCCCAAAACAACTGCCCCACCACGGCCCTCCCCTTTCCTTAAGGGGCTGATAAGCAATGATGGCATCTAATTAAGGCCACTGCCTCCTCGAAGGAAGCTTACTAGACCACTGCCCATAAAGTCTTCCATGCATTCAGCACACAGAGAGGGGAGGCATCATGTGTATATTATCCTCAGAGTCAAGACTGGGGTGAGTTTACAGAGAAATGAAAAGCCTTGAGTTCTAGCTAAGAGAAACCCCAGCAGTCATAAACAACCTCGCCAGTGGTCACCTCCTGCCCTAGCCTGTTATTACGAGACTCGAGAGGGCGGCTGCGCCCTTCTGCACCGGGGCTCACAGACCTTGAACAAGCCTGCTGGTTTCCTTACCCTCTGCTTCCGGAGGCTTCCGGGGCTGGTGGGTGATGGGCTTGGAGACTTTCCGGAGCGCGGAGTAGAAAGCTGACTACCAGGGGTTCCATTAACTAGAAGCACAAAGAACCAGAGAGAGAGAAAACCGTTAGGTTAAGGAATTTTCAGAAAAGACACGATGAGAGAGGGGTATCTTAATATATGTGGTCATCAGAAAAGCCTGGACGATGGTCTTCCTCAGAAGTACACTGCTCTGCTAAACTTGTGCTGAGTGTGGCGGTAGGTTACATAATAACTAGAAAGATGTGCTTTTCCTAACTTCCCTGATGAATTTAATTGATGATTTTTGGAATGTGGTAAGGTCCTGAGACATTTGCAGTGGAACTCCTCTGTAACGTTTTAGTTTAGTTTCCCACAAGGAATAAATATTAGCAGAGCTCACACATGCTGTTTCCAGGGCTTGTGAAGGGGTCCCTGCACTTTAAGGTTAACGACCCACCTCTAGAAGCCGTGCACCCCCTGTGCCTGCCACGCCCCTGGCCTGGCTGGACAGACCTGCTTTGAGCGGCACAGAGTCACCGGCCACGGATGCTCAAAAACTCTCAGGGTTTGTCTCTGCTGGTACTGAAGACAAAAACTGCTTTCTAACAGGTTTAAATCACTGGAATGCAACCTGATTCTCGAGACTTTCATACAACATTATCCCTAAGCCAAATCAAAGCCACAAAGTTCAAGTAAGCAGTGATTTTTCTCCAGATGATATCCCCTCTGAGAACAATCAAAAACACTTAAAGGCATGGTTTTATCAGATACATCAGGCCGTCTATTTTACCTGTAAAAATGACAACCTGATTGTTCCAGTCAACGAGGAATTAGCAGGGAGGCACAGACACTCTGGGGGTGCAGAGCAAACAGCTCCACGAGGGCTGGGTCGGCGCTCAGGCACTGAACTTACCTTCTCTGAGTTCTAGCATGGACTCTGTCTTAGTGTTGGAGCTGACACTAGCGAGGCGGCCTCCCTTCTCAGCACCGAGCCAGCAGGCAGAGACGGAAGCGCTCGATCAGTTAGGGGTGGCTGAGGCTGCTGAGGCTGCTCCCCAGCAGGCTGGATGAGATGCCGCAGACGCCTTTTCTGCGTAAGGCTGACGTCTTCCCAGCAGCAGTGGGAGGTGCGGGTGCTGTCTCAGGCTACATCCAAGGTGTCAATTAAGCCTCAAGCCAGGAGGGGCCCTGCAGCCCCCACCCCGACACTCACTTCGCACTGAATCATAATGAGTTACCTCTGGGGGCAAGAGCCCCAGTGACTCATCGGGAAATCAGAATGCCAATAGCTCTTCCGAAGGCTGGTGGCTCCGGGGTGACAAGCACCACCTCACAGCCTTCCCTGCTAAGGTGCAGCCTGTGTTGGCGTCTCAGAGCAGAGTGTTGCCACACAAACAGGTGCTCTCTGCTTTCTCAGTTTCCTCAAAAACCTTCAAAAATGCCCGTACCCCACACTGCTACTAATTTGTAATTTTGTCTGAAATGTACTTTGGTGCTTCCTTTTGAGAAAAATCAAATGACAGCTTTTGGTGGATCATGAAAGCGCTGGGAAGGGTTCTGTTCACCAGAGCCGGCTCTGTGGACTCCGCTAGAGGCCCAGGCCTCCTTGCCTGTGCGGCCTCGCCGTCAGTGGCCCCAAAGGGAGGGCCAAGGACAGTGGCAGAGTGGGAATCCACATGCCAACAAGGGAAGGCTTACCCTACTGGCTGGCTGGAAAAAGTGTTTCATGAACCTAAGAGTATTTTCTTTGTCTAGGTCATATCTCAAGACTGCCCAGATTGGGAGGAAAGAGAAAAAAAAAATGAGCAAACGAGGAAGCAAACACAGTAGTCACACTTTTCACTTTGGGCACCTCTAAGCAAGGAGCTCTGGTGTCTAAACGCTCGGCTGCTAACCCAAAGGTCGGGAGTTCGAACCCACCAGTGGCTCCCCTAAAGATTACAGCCTAGGACAGCCTATGGGGCTGTTCCACTCTGTCCTACAGGGTTGCTATAAGTTGGAATCAATTCGACGGCACACAACAACTATCTTATCAATGGAATGGAAAGTCAAGAAAAGGGGAAAATGGACTCCCAGGAAAACAGCATTAGAAATGGCTCGCTTAAATAAATAAAACATCAACAACAGTAATGACAGGCTGCCTTTAGTCAGGATTCATGATGTGTGATGTGTGAGGCACGTATAACAATTTGTAATACCTGATCTATGCATTCATTCCACAAACATGTGCAGAATGCTCACTATGCGTTAGCACTGTGCTAGGCGCAGGTGGGTCGGCACAGGACACGACAGGTGTGGGAGTCCAGTGGTTAACGACAATTACGTAGCATCTTAGATTATCCCACACTTATTTCCTATGAAACATACATATATACACACATAAAAAAATTTTAATATATATATATACGTAAATACACACACACACACACACACACACACATATATATATAGGAGCCCTGGTGGCAAAAAGGTTAAATGGTCAGCTGTTAACCAAATGGTTGGTGGTTTGAACCCACCCAGCAGTGTCTCAGGAGAAAAAAACTTTACGATCTGCTCCTATAAAGATTACAGCCTAGGTAACCCTACAGGGCAAAGAGTTGGAATTGACTCGATGGCACACAACAATGTGTTTGTGTGTGTGTATGTGTGTGTACGTACAGTTATATATTAAATGAGTATACCCATGCACATTAAATGAGAATATATGCACACATAAATATATATATATATGTATGTATGTACCTAACCCTAACGGTAACTCTATGGGAGTCCCTGAGTGGCACACAAATGGTTAAGTGTGCAGCCACTAACCTTAAGGCTGGCGGTTCAAACCCACCCAGAGGTGCCTCAGAAGAGAGGACTAGTGATTTGTTTCCCAAAGGCCACAGCCTTGAAAACCCCATGGAGCACAATTCCACTCTGCACCCATGGGGTCGGCATGAGACAGAACTGACGTGACAGCGACTGGTTTTGGTTTTAATAACTCTATGAGGCAAGCAGCATTATTTTTCCCATTTTAACTGAGGCATAATGATGACAAGCAAATATGGCACAGGGCCAGGAATTTAACCAGGGTAACCCAGAACCTACAGTCTTCACCACAACCTCCCCTAACTGCCTCGGCCTTCTAGCTTAGGGGAAAATCAGATAACTGAATCAGCAACTGTGGTTTTGGGATGCCTGCAAGATCATTCCGACTCATAGCAACCCCAGCGACAGAGCCGAACTGCCCCATAGGGTTTCCAAGGCTGTAATCTCTACAGGAGCAGGTCACCAGGTCTTTCTCCTAAGGAGCTGTTGGGTGGGTATGACCCACTGACCTTTCAGTTAGCAGTCGAGCACTTAACCGCTGTGCCACCAGGGCACCTCCAAAATGGTCTAGAGGGAAAAAATACTGTGATGTCCCATAAGAGAATGTTGAGGTAGGAGACAGCGTGGCGCATTAGGCCTGGTTATCTGCTTCTGAAAGTCAGCTGGTGAAAACCCTACGGATCACAGTGGTCCCACCCAAAAACCAGTCACGGGGATGGCCAGGACTGGGCAGCGTCTCACTCCGTTGTGCATGGGGTCTTCGCAAGTGGACGCTGACTCAACAGCAGTGAACAGCCGTGGTCAGAGATGGGGGCATCGCTGGCGCCAGGGATGAAGGAAATATTCCAGAGATTTAAGAGGTAAAATCGATGCCGCTGTTTGCAATCAAGTTGATTCTGACTCGGAAAGACCTTAGGACAGAGCAGAACCACCACATAGGGTTCTCTAGGCTGTAATCTTTCTGGGACCAGATGTCTCTCTCCCATACAGCCACTGCGGGGGCTTGAACCACCTTTCAGTCAGCAGCGAGTGCTTAACCACTGAGCCACCAGGGCTCCCAGTAAAATCTACCAACCAAAAAAACCCAACCCATTGCCTTTGGGTCAATTCCGACTCATAGCGACTCTAAAGGACAGAGTAGAACTGCCCCATAGGGTTTCCAAGGAGCACTTGGTGGATCTGAACTGCCGACTTTCTGGTTAGCAGTCGTAGGTCTTAACCACTGCGCCACCAGGGTTTCTGGAAAGAGCTATAGGACTTGGTAATCGGTTGGCTGAAAAAGACGAAGGCTAGAAGGGAGTAGGCTGGGAAGGACATATGGAGCGTGGACTCGGTGAACTGAAGCACTTTACGTGACATTCATCTCACACTGCAGGCTGGTGTAACTTTTCCTGTTTTCAGTGAGGAAACTGAGTTTCAGAGAAGTGGCTCTTGCCCAAAGACAAACAGCTGGAAGCTGGCAGAGCTAGGGCTGGGTCTCACTCAAAAAACTGCACCTTTTTTCTGAGTGGCCTGTTGGCAGCTCAGAACACGTCCAGGGCTCTTGTTCCCTGTCTGTCTGGCTAGGGACATCCAGGTCTCTCTCTCCACCACTGGGTTACTCAGGCTCCCAACCTCCTTTATTTGAAACCACTAGACTCAGGGTGTCAACTTCTGCTGCCACGTCTCTGGAAAAACGAAGCTCTGTGCCAAACACATCAGTTATAATCAAACATTTTTGGTGCACAACCTGCTTGAAACTTGGGCACAAGGTGCATTCTTCGAGTCAGAGGTCTGCTCAGACCCTTCCTCCGGCTACCCGAAAAGCACAGGTAACCATTTAAGATGGTTCTTGACAATCAGAGGGTGCCCCGCACCTTGCTTCTGAGTCACTGCTGAATGAACAATTTCATTCATTACTAAGTTTCACACACATTCTGAGCCTTCTTGTTTTTATTCTGTAATACCGGAGGTCACTGAGGATCCATAAAAAGGGCTTTGTTACTCACTGAGTGTCGGTGTTGCTGTGTGCCGTCCATTCTGACTCACAGCGATCCCACTGTGACAGAGGAGAACTGCCCCGTGGGCTTTTCCAGGCTGTAATCTCCAAGGGAGCAGACCTCCAGGTTTTTCTCCTGTGGAACCTCTGGGTGGATTTGAACTGCCAACCTTTTGGTCAGCAGCCGAGTGCTTATCTGTTGCACCACCAGGGATCTACTTATTTAGTGTCGTTGTTGTTGTGTGCTGTCAAGTTGATTCTGACTCACAGGTTTATTAAAATTCAACTTATAACAAATTATTTTATAGAGGTTCTTATTACAAACACTTTTTCTCTTAAATGGGAAAACTTCATATGTTCTTGGCTGCCTTTGTGACAGCTTCTGCTCATGGTGACACAGGCACAACAGGGCGAAACGCTGCCGGGTCCTGCGCCACCGTCACAATCACTGGTGTGCTCGGGTCTGTTGTTTTGGCCACTGTGTCTTTGAGTGTCTTCCAACATAGGGGACTTATCCTCCAGCACTATAGCGGATAATGTTCTGTTTTGAGCCATAGAGTTTTTCTTGGCTAATTTTCAGAAGTGGGTCTCTAGGCTTTTCTTCTGAGTCTTAGTTCTGGAAGCTCGGCTGAAACCTGTCCACCATGGGTGGCCCTCCTGGTGTTTGAAATACTGGTGGCACAGCATCCAGCATCACAGCAATGTGCAAGCCACCACGGCACGACAAACTGATGGACGGTGGCAACTTAATAGGGTTACGGTTAAGTGGAGAAGAAGGTACAAGAACTAATTCTTCCAATCCGGAATCAGTCAATTACTCCGAATTACTCAAGTTCTCATCAGCACTCCTGCATTACGCTCAGTTCCGGTTTCCTTTGCTCATATCTGTCTGGGTCCATTTACCCTACAGCCTGTACTCCTTTGCTCTGCTTGTTACCTCCTGAACGAGAACTGCTAAACTCCAGGCTGGACTGTCTGTGGGTTTGTGATGCTCAGTTATGTAACTGGCCTCCTAAGAGCTGGGGGAGAAATCTGATGCAGGTCTGAATTCCACCACTCCTGAGCCATGCTTCTCAGCTGTCACCTACGCTGTCAGGGATCAACTGCATTTTCCACAAGCACGTTGGACTTGACATGATACTCCTCACGGAGTTCCCAGCTCCACCTTTTCCTTCATCACTTTGGACCAACGATCTCTTACTAATTGGAGCCATCGCGTCAGGATTCTATAAATCACAGCGTACACTTAGAATGTGCTAGGCTCTGCCATGGAGGTCCCTGCCCCAGAAGAAGTTCACAATTAAATATAACAGGTCTTGAACGACCCTAGAATTTGGAAATACTTGGTTTACTTTTAGGAGCCCTGGTGGTGCTGTGGTGAAGCGCTTGGCTGCTAATGAAAAGGCTGGTGGTTTGGACCCACCAGCTGCTCCATGGGAGAAGAATTTGGCGGTCTACTGGGCAGTTCTACTCTGTCCTAGAGGGTTGCTATGAGTCGGAATGACTTGACAGCGGTGGGGTTTTTGGTTTTTTGGAATTAAAGGATGTCTTCTCTTTACATTTCCAGACACTGGGTGAAAGTGAATTAACGACTGCTTGACGAACACAAGTCTCTCAAACTGGCCCTGGAATCAGTGCCATTTCTAAGCAAGAGGATGTAACTAAAACGTGTTAAAAGCATAGGGGCTCCTAGGCTGTAACCTTTACAGGAGGAGGTCGCTAGGTCTTTCTCCCACGGAGCCCCTGGGTGGGTTTGAACTGCCTACCTTTTGGTTGTCAGCTGAACACCTAATTGTTTGGGCCACCAGGGCTCCTTACACTATGTAGGGAGTGGTATATATGTTTGCCTCCAACTAGAATATAAGCAACTTGAAGACAAGGACTATGGTGTAATCTTGTATCACGGGAACCTAATATGTGCCTGGAACACAGTAGGTGTTACTCAGAAAATCTTTCTTTAACTTACCTGGGCTAGTAATAAATAAATAAATATATATATATATTTTTTTTACTAGCAGGGAGCCCTGGTTGTGCAATGGTTAAGCACTTGGCTGCTAACTGAAGGGCTGGTGGTTCAAACACACGCAGGGACTACATGGGAGAAAGACCTGGCAACCTGCTCCCATAAAGATCAGAGTCTAGAAAGGCAGGAGGGAACAGGAAAGCTGGTAATAGGGAACCCAGGGTTAAAAGGGAGAGTGTTGACATGTCGTGGGGTTGGTAAACCAATGTCATAGAACAACGTGTGTACTAACTGTTTGATGAGAAACTAGTTTGTCCTGTAAACCTTCATCTAAAGTACAAAAAAAAAAAAAAAGTTACAGTCTAGGAAACCCTATGGGGCAGTCCTACTCTGTCACATGAGATCGCTATGAGTCAGAATCACCTTGACAGCAGTGGGTTTGGGTTTGGGGTACTAACAGCGAAGAGTTTATAGATGCAGTTGAGGTAGGGTGCTAACCCCAACGGGACGTTCAGAGCTTTGAGTAGTGTCTCTGGAGACCACACAGAAGGTGGGCCGTTGGGGAGTTGATGGGTACAGGACAAGGGAGTGGAAGGAGGATTGAGCTTCAGGTGCAGGAAAAAAGTGTGGAACTCAAGGGATGAATCACCAGTCTCTTGATTTTCTTGAGGCAATTTTCCCCCTGACAATTCCTTTGGATCCCCAAGGCAGGAAAGCACCTCCACAGGCCATAGGAGGCTGAGATCTCAGCACAAAGGAACAGAGGGAGCTAACAATTAGCAGCTAACAGTCTGCCTCTGAGGTGTTTGATAGGAATCAGAGGAGTCTGACAAATTGGGCTAGTAAGCTAATTAAAATTCTCCTTGCTTTCCCAGGGTTGATTCTTGTCTTATCTGCATATGTTCCATAAAATATTTTTATATAACTACAAAAAAAGTAAAATTTGAAAAGCAGAAATAAGGAGACTTCAGGAGGATTCAGGGGTCACACACAATGACGTTTTAAGCCTGGGGTATGGAATGGTGTTAGGTCAGGGCAGGAGTTTGCAAGGAAGGCAGGCTTAAAGTCTCCTGTGCAAAACCTTTACTTGGAGTGATGCTGTGAAGGGGATTTTGGCTCTTCATGTGTTAAAACCGGCTGCTGTTGAGATGTCCCCATGCATGGCCACCCCACATACATCAGAGCACAACTGTACCCACAGAGTTCCCAGGGGCTGTGACCTTCTGGAAGTAGGTCACCAGGACCTTCTTCCAAGGTGCCTCTGGGTGGGTTCACACTGCCACCTTTCGGTTAGCCACTTAGCTCTGAACTATTTGCACCACAAGGAGGCCCGGTAGCAAAGTGGTTAAGTGTTTGACTGCTAACCAAAAGGTTGGAGGTTTGAACCTGCCCAGGGGTTCCCATGGGACATAAACCTGGCCATCTGCTCCCATAAAGATTACAGCCTGGGAAACCCTATGGGGCAGTTCTGCTCTGTCACATGGGGTCACATTACGGTGACAGAGTCGGAGTCCACATTACGGCAGCCAGCAACAACAACGTTTACTGTGACTACCGTAGCTAGGAGTTCTAAAGAACAGGGGTCACTCTGCGAGAAAAAGGCGGTTGACTATTTAATTAGGAGTAAAAATTCTAAAAAGAAAAGATACACAAATCAAACTCCTTTCTAACAGTTCAAGGATAGGTCAACATTTGGAAGTCTGTAAGTTTTAAGTGGAAACCCTGGTGGCGCAGTGGTTAAGTGCTACAGTTGCTTACCCAAGAGGTCGGCAGTTCGAATCTACCAGGCGCTCCCTGGAAACTCTATGGGGCAGTGCTACTCTGTCCTGTAGTCGCTGTGAGTCGGAATCGACTCAACTGCAGTGAGTCGGGTTTGTTTGGAAGTTTTAAGTAAGACTCTAGTAATGAAAATTCAAGAAAGGTAACAGGACTTTTTCATACTTTTAATACTAAGGAAGCAATAGAAACAAAACTCAAATTTATCAGTTTTTGTTGAAATCTCATTAGGGTATATTTGGATGGCACAAACGGTTAACATCCTCAGTTGCTAACCAAAGGTTGAAGGTTCGTCCACCCAGAGGTGCCTTGGAAGAAAGGACTGGCAACCCACTGCCCAAAAATCAGTTTTTGAAAACCCTACAGAGCCCAGTTCCACCCTGACACACGTGGGGTGGCCATGAGTCAGACCTGACCTGACAGCAACTGGCTTGGTTTTACAGTCTTATTTTTTGAGATGTTTTGTTATAACTTTCCCGTTCAGAAAAGGAATTTGTCTAAAAGAATTTTACCTTTTAAACTGCACATTTTATGAGACGTCTGTATTCACAGACAGACATACATGTAAGGATGCAACCCATATTAACCACGCTTTGTAAATGCCCTTCGTATCGTCTTACTTCTTTCAGAAGCAACAAAAAACCATTTTTCCAATTTTTTTGCATCACCGCACTGGGTGACGTAGGCATTGGATTGTCTGGGGACTCGTTATTCTCTGTGTGTTACCAGGGCCCCTGGCTTCCCCTTTCCAGCTCCTGCTGCCTTTGTGGGGCCCTTTCTGTCATGGGGATCACTAAGAATCCAACCGCGGCGTGGACTCCTGTTACCTGTAAATTACTGGGGCTCCGTCTGTGTGCTTCTTGGGAGCAGGGGCCGCTGCTTTAACCCTGCATTGTTGGCATCCCCAGCCTGTGGTGATACCTCAGAATGTGAAAATAATCACCTTACAGGAATGAATTCCTCTGAACTTCCTTTAGTGCTAAGAGGAGAAACAGGTAGGAAACGCGGAAGATTTATCGAGGACTCTGGCTCTGACCTACGAGTGCAGGTTTCTGCCCGGTGAAGCATGCCATGAAGTCGGGCTGGATCCCTGCACCTCTTGGAATTCACGTGGTTTGGCACTACTACTTATGCCTACGCTGCAGGGTGTTGGGACTTTGGGAACTATCATCTCAAAACAGGTACTGTACTAGCTGTTCCCTGGAAAGCAAAACGTTAACACGCAGAGGATAAGGCTGGTACTGAGGACTGCCAGCCTGCGATGCCCAGAGCACTGGAAGGCTGGGTACCAGGTCTGCACTGCCACTTCGTGATTTGGTGACTCTGGGCGAAGCGGCGAGTCCCTGAGTGGCATAAATGCTTAAGCACTTGGCTTCTAACTGAAAGGTTGGTGGCTCGAGTCCACCCAGAGGTGCCTGGGAAGAAAACCCTGGTAACCCGCTTCTGAATGGTCACAACCGTGAAAACCGTGTGGAGCCCAGTTCTACTCTGAAGCACACGGGGTTGCCATGAGTTGGAAATGACTTGATGGCAACTGGTTTGGGTTTGGTTTTTGGGGGGCAAAGCAGGGGTCCCAACCCTGCCTCTGCTTCTTTACCTATAAAAACGGAAATAATAATATCCTGTTTTACTTGCTTATTGTTGGAAGATTGCTGGGAGGATTAAAACAGACAAAAGAGGTGAAAGTCCTGTGTAAGGTGTTTCACTTAAATACGTTAACAGTATTGTCATTACAGCCGCACGGCACAGAAACTGAGCAAATCTTAACTTTATAACATGTTCCAATTTGGGCACAATGGAGGAAGACGAATACTAGGACAGAAGTAGAAATTCAGGTTGTTCCAGGTGTGGGAAACCAAGGTAAGGATTCTTTAACATTAAAAAGTCAGGTTCACCATAGTCTCATGGGACATCTCGGTCTGTCGGCATAACACAGTTCATGAAGCTATGTTCTACATCATAGTTTGGTGATTAGTGTCTGGGATCCTAAAAGCTTATGAGTAGCCATCTAAGATATAACTGTTGGTCTCTACTAGACTAGAACGAAAGAGAAAGAAGGAAACCAAAGACTCAAAGAAGAAACAAGTCTACAGGACAGAGTCTACGTGCACTGCAGCCTCATCTATGCTGAGACCAGAAGAACTAGATGGTGCCCGGCTACCACTACTGACCATTCCAGTCAGGACCAGAATAGATGGACACTGACAGAATGAGAGAAAAATGTGGAACAGAACTTCAAATTCCTGAAAACAAACAAGCCAGACGTACTGGACTGGTTGATACTGGAGGACTCCCCGAGACTACTGCCCTGAGATACTCTTCAAACCGTAAACTGAAACTAACCCGAGGTCGCCTTGTAGCTAAATAACAAATTGGCTCAAAAAAAAAAAAAATAACAAATATCATCTGTAAGTACTGTGCTCCTTTAAAAAATCACCTATGTGAGACCAGTCGGTCAACAATTACTTTAAAACAAAGATGAGAATGTCAGGAGGCAGGGAAACTAGATTAACGGCAGCTGAACAACCAGAACGAAACTAATGAGAATGCTCACAGATTGTGAAGAACGTAACCAATGTCACCGAACAACTCGTGTAGACATTGTTGAATGGGAACCTAAACTGCTGCGTAAAGCTTCACCAAAAACACAATAAAATATTATTTTAAAAAAGTCCGGTTCATAGTGGAAATTGGGTTTGGGGCAACATCGATGTGTAAGAACATACACACTTCAGAATGGGTTTGGTCTCTACTTTCTTCACGGCAATGATACGACCAGGCATGGCTTACTGATCACAAATTCCAAGTTACTGGTGATCAATCAACCAGGTTTTAACTAGAGTTGACAAGGGCTTCATGGAAACCACAGAACACACAAACACTAGCTGGAACCAATCTGTTGTTGTTGAAACAACGTGTTCCATCCAGTATTTTCCTGTTTTCTCGGTGAAGGTTACACAGTGGTTTAGGCTCCCATTCAACAGTTTCTACACAAGCTGTTCAGTGATGTTGGTTACGTTCTTCACAATGTGTGAGCATTCTCATTATTTTTGTTCTGATTATTAAGTCTCCATTAACCTAGTTTCCCTGCCCCATTACATTACCTTCTGTGTTTTAATCGGCGAGGTCCACGTGTACTAAAAAAAAAAAAATTTTTTTTTTTTTTTTTTTTTATACAGTTGCCATTTATGTTGGTGAAAAAAGGTATCTAAAATGAAGAAGTCGTTGGTCTTGGAAAATTCAGTCATGCGATCTCCAGCATTGTTTCTGTCACCAAGGCCATAATTTCCAACTACTGATCCTTCTTTATTTCCAACTTTCACATTCCGATTGCCAGTGATTTTCAGTGTATTCTGATTCCTCTTTAAAGTGTTGAAAAACAGAGATGTTACCCTGAAGACTAAGGTGCGCCTGACCCAAGCCATGGTATTTTCAATCCCATCATACACACGTGAAAGCTGGACAATGAATAAGGAAGACAGAAGAATTACTGATGCCTTTGAATTGCGGTGTTGGCGAAGAATATTGAATATACCATGGACTGCCAAAACAGCGAACAAATCTGTCTTGGAAGCAGTACAACCAGAATGCTCCTTAGGAGCAAGGATGGTGAGACTTCATCTCACATACTCTGGACATGTTATTCAGAGGGATCTGTCCCTGGAGAAGGACATCATGCTTGGTAAAGCAGAGGGTCAGCAAAAGAGAGGAAGACCCTCAATGAGATGGACTGACACAGTGGCTGCAACAATGGGCTTAAGCATAACAACGATTGTGAGGACGGTACAGGGCTGGGCGGTGTTTCGTTCTGTTGTGCATGGGGTCGCTGTGAGTTGGAACCAACTCGACGGCACCTAACAACAACATCCATTTTACACTCACAGAAGGAATCGTTTCAAAGGCTGGCAATGACAAACACAAGCACACTTAATACATTTATCTGCTTGCTTTTTTAAATTTCCAAAATTGCTTTTGGTAAATAAATATAAGTCCGCAGAATAGTGACTGTTATGCTACCAGTTAATTCTAAAGTGAAATTATTATCAGCCCTGGTGGTGCACTGGTTAAGCGCTCGGCTACTAATTGAAAGGCTGGCACAGCGATCTGGCCTGGCCTCTATCTTTCTGTGATTCATGGGGACAAAATAAGAAAAGAAAATCCATCTTGAACCCAAGAGGATCTAACTGCCTAACCAAATCCATTGCGGCGGAGTTTAACGCAACTCATAGTGACTCTACGGGACGGAGCAGAACTGCCCCATAGGGTTTCCAAGGCTGTAATAGGGTATCTGCCAGGTGCTCCTCGAAAACTCTATGGGGCAGTTCTACTCTGTCCTATGAGTCACTATGAGTCGGAATTGACTCGACAGCACCAGGCTTGGTTTTGGTTTTTGGAACAGGGTAGCGAAGCATCGGAATACACTCAATGGCAACTTTTTTTTTTTTTTTAATCTTTATGAGAGCAGGCTGCCACATATTTCTCTCTCAGAGCAGCCGGTGGGTTCTAACCACTAACCTTCAGGTTAACAGCTGAGGGCTTAACCACTGTACCACCAGGTCTCCTTTGTAACTGCCTACAGATCTTTAAAATGAAACAAGCAAGCAAAAAAAAAAAAAAAAAGAAAAGAAAAAAGCTAAGAGCTGTAGGGTGTATACTGAATCTCTTAAAGCACCTATAAGGTAAAAGACAACAGATTTTGGTTAGATGACTGATTATTAGAAGTGTCGCCCCCTCCACCTGGTGTTTTTTTATTCCTGATACATACTGAGAGAGAAGAGAGAAAAAGAGAGAAAGAAGAGAGAAAAGACTAAGGAAGCTTTGTCAAAGCTGGTTTGAATCGGGGGCTAATTCCGTTTTTAACGTTGGTGTTTCAGTTTTTATAGAGCCCCTTTATCCTCTGCAGTCTTCCATAGTTGTTCTAAGCACCCAAGGGTGGGGCGACAGACTGGCCGGGCACACGGCCTTTCTCCTGTTCTGCTCTACCTACAGTAGCCTTCTGTGGTCCAGGCTGAGGGTCTCCGCTGAGCTCAGCGTTAGCCTGTGGTCTCCCATGGGAGCGTTCCACACTGCAATTCTGCGGTTCACTCTGTCACTGTGTCTCGTAGGTGGTGCCTCCTACAAGGGAACGGTTTTTCTCAAATCTCATTCCAGGGAAGGGTTGTCTTCAGACAGAAGTCCTCTCTTCTCCCAGGGGATTTGGGCATGCATGAGGAATGAACTGTTTTTTTTTTTTTTTTTTAACTTTTTAAATTAATATTTTATTTTTGGTGAAAATATACACAGCAAAACCTGCTCCCATTTAACGGTGTCTAAGAGTTTTTTTCTTTTTTTAGGCCTAATGACGGGTGACAGTGGTTACATTCTTCATGTGTCGCCATTCTCGTTACTTCTCCTCTGGTTGTCTCACTCCCATTGACTTAAGCTCCCTGCCCTCAAACCTTCTCGTCTGTGCTTTAAAATAGCTGTTGTCCATTTGGTCTCATACGGGTAATTTTTTAAAGAACTCAATACTCGAGGGTGACAATCTTTACTCTTTGGGCTAAACTGTTACTCAGTTCAAAGGTGACATCAGGGGATAGTTTCAATTTCGGGTTTGAGGAGCAACTCAGGGCCATAGTCTCGGGGACTCCTCCAGCCTCAGTACGTCCAGTAAGTCTGTTTTTTTTTTTTTTTTTTTTAAAGAATTTGAAGTTCTGTGCCACATTTTTCTCCCTTTCTGTCAGGGTCCATCTATCTGTCCTTGATGAGAACGCTCTGTCAGTGCTAGCTGGACACCATCTCGTTCTTGCAGTCTTGCCGGATGCACAGGTGTGCTGTATTATAACTGCCCCCTCACCGCCTCCCTAGCTGCCAATGCACATGACAGCTACCATTAGACATGAAGTAAAGTACGTGCTTTAGGGGGTGACGAAGAAATCCTGCCCTCGGAAGAAACCCAGAACTCTGTTAAGCTGTCTCAGGGGTAAAGGAGGAGGGCTGTTCTCTGGAGCCATTAAATCTAGAAGAGCCTGAACAAGGACAATAAATGGTGTCCATTGCCTACAGGGGCCCTCACTTTTATGGCCCTCTTTCATTACCCTTCCCCAACCTGCTCTCTGTACATGCTGTTTGGCACATCGACATGAATGTCCAATTAGTATTTAACCCCAGGAGAGGGGAACTTAGCATTCCTTCCGAGACATGAACTGGGGCGTGCCTGGATGGAATCTCACCCTGTGGACAGGAGCCTGACTTCAGGGAGCCCAGGCTGATGATGGTGGGTGCTCTTCTACCCGTTCCGGTCCTGTTGATTCTGTGAGTGATAAACGCCTGCTGACCACACCATTACAGGTGTCTGGTCCGTGCTCTGCTCCACAGGGTCCTTCACCAAGCGCTTGTGAATGCAGCCACATTGCAGGGCTCCAGGCAGAGGAGACAGTGGTTCATGGGGGCTATTAGTCTCGTGTGAAGGCGCTGTTAAAACCCAAACTGGTGGGCGCCCAGCTCCAGAGTTTCTTATTCAGGAGGTCTGGGCTGGGGCTCAAGGCTGTGTTTCTAAGACATGCTCAGATGATGCTGGTGCTGCTGGCCTGGGACCTCATTCTGGGAACCACTGTTTCTCTAAATGTGAACCACAGATTATGAACTAGTCAGAACCACCAGGAGGGCTTGCTAACTCACAGGTTTATGCCCTTAGTCAGGATCTCAGGGAGAAGGGCTCAGGATGACAAATTTTACCAAGTTCCGCACTCGAAACTCTGAGCGTTGAAGACGGTAAAACACTCAGCTGCTAGCTGAAAGGTTGGCAGTGTGCATTCACCCAGAGGTACCTCAAAAGAAAGGCCTGGCAATCTACTTCTAAAAAATCAGCCATTGAAAACCTGACGGAACACAGTTCCACTCTGACACACCTGTGTTGTCATGTGTCTGCAACAACTCAGTGGCAACTGGTTTTTTGCTTTGTTTTGGTATTTACCTTGTCGTTGTTGTTGGGTGCCGTCGATTCAGACTCACAGTGACCTCACGTGACTGAGCAGAAACACCACGAAGGGTTTCTGAGCTGTCATCTTCACGGAGCAGATTGCCAGGCCTTTCTCCTGCAGAGCCGCTGGGTGGGATCGAACAGCCAACCTTTCGCTTAGCAGTCGAGCTCTTAACTATTGCTTAATTGTAACTCCCTTCCTAAACTACCCTTTAGCAGAGTCTCATTTTTGTGTTTCATCCAATCTAGGCCAGTGATGTCATACTGAGGGAGGCGTTCTCAGCCCACCCCAGAGCCAGGAGGGCAAGCAAGCTTCATCTCCAGTACCAGCTGCGCCCCGGGCTCCTCCAGTACCAGCCGCGCTCCAGGCTCCTCTAGTACCAGCCGCGCTCCGGGCTCCTCCAGTACCAGCCGTGCTCAGGGCTCCTCCAGTACCAGCCATGCTCTGAGGCTTATCTGGGAAATATCCCTGACCAGTTATGACATTAGCCATGGCTGTGGAAAGGGACAGGTGGCAGCCATAATTTCCACCTTAAGTAAGTGTTGGAGGAGAAGGTATTTGGAGGCCTTTCTAGGGGTCAGCAGGAGTCAGTGAAGCCCCCAAAGGGAAAGTGACTATTTCAGAACCTCACTGGGGCTGAGTGGTCTAGCTATCCAGCTTACTGAGTTCCTCCTTCCCTGGCACACTGTGGAGAACATATCCTACCACCTCCACTTTAAAATATGGAGGCTGTAATTTGCACAAAGCCATGCAGTGGGTCGGTGGGGCCGGAGGCAGGTCTTGCAGCCCTGGCTTAATGTTCTCCTCAGACTCTGACTGGACCCAACACTGAATATGAAAGGGTTTCCACACAGAAGGTTTCCACACAGACCTGAAAAGTCTTTCTCCTCTATTTGTAAGAGCTGCCCTGTCTTCGTGAAGCCAGGCAGCCATCCTGAGGGTTGTTTGTATCATTTGATAACCACCGTGAGGGTCGTGTGTATCACAAAACCACTGTGAGGAACATTTGTACCACATCATAACCACTGGGAAGATCACTTGTATCATTTAATAATTCCCATTCAACACGTTCTATCATTTAATAATAATTCCTTCAGTAGTCAAATAGACCTCACTCCTGAGATAAACAAAACAAAATAAGAAAAACACCATCAAACTCTGAACAGATTCATATGAGTCTTAAGACCCAAGAAGAAGGTGGTGGTGAGAGACCCATCCTGTGTACGGCACGCATCCTGCTCAGGGCCACCACGGAGAACCCACAGAGTGAGAGGAGGCCCAGAGGCATGCCCTCACATCTGGGGTCCCTGGGTGGTGCAAACAGGCCACCACGGAGAACCCGCAGAGTGAGAGGAGGCCCAGAGGCGTGCCCTCACCTCTGGGGTCCCTGGGTGGTGCAAACAGGCCACCACGGAGAACCCGCAGAGTGAGAGGAGGCCCAGAGGCGTGCCCTCACCTCTGGGGTCCCTGGGTGGTGCAAACAGTCCACCACGGAGAACCCGCAGAGTGAGAGGAGGCCCAGAGGCGTGCCCTCACCTCTGGGGTCCCTGGGTGGTGCAAACAGGCCACCACGGAGAACCCGCAGAGTGAGAGGAGGCCCAGAGGCGTGCCCTCACCTCTGGGGTCCCTGGGTGGTGCAAACAGGCCACCACGGAGAACCCGCAGAGTGAGAGGAGGCCCAGAGGCGTGCCCTCAACTCTGGAGTCCCTGGGTGGTGCAAACAGGCCACCACGGAGAACCCGCAGAGTGAGAGGAGGCCCGGAGGTGCCTCAGAAGAAAGGCCTGGAAGTCTACTTCCAAAAAATCAGGCACTGAAAACCCTACGGAGCACGTCTTCTAAAGAACTGTGTGGGATCGAACCAACAACAGCGACCCGAGAGGTCGGACAGGCAGCTGGGGTAGTGAGTTATGTGAACGGGGAGGAACGATTTGGAAAAGGAGGGTGAGAATACTGCAGAACTGGGAGAACGCAAGCAGCGCCGCTGAACTGTACATGTGGAGCCTGGAACTGCTGTGTGTTTTGCCAGGTATATTTTCAACAACAATTTAAAAAAAAAAACGGAAAATCCCACGGAGCACAGTTCTACTCTGACACACATGGGGTCACCATGAGTTGGAGCTGACTCGATGGCAACTGGTTACAGGTAGTTTTTACCTCCAGAGCCGTGAAAAGAAACTGATGGCTGGAATAAAAAGTGCGTTAAACAAAAAACCAAATCCACGGCAGTCAAGTCGATTACGACTGTCAGTGACCCGACAGGACAGAGAGGAACTGCCCTACGGGGTTTCCAAGGCTGTAATTTTTATGGAAGCAGGCTGCCTCATCCTTTACTGTGGAGCAGATGGTAGGTTTGAACCACCGACCTTTTGGTTAGCAACCAAGTGCTTAACCACTGTGCCACCAGCCTGTGTTAAAAAAAGTCTCCACCAACAGGAACCGGAAAGTCTGTAAGCTATTCCCAGGTGGAATCGATGTTTTAACAGGGACTTCTGGAGTTGGCGCCCTTAGCCTGAGGGTTAACCTTCATGGTAGCGGTGAAGCAAGTTGGTAGTGTACTTCTATCTGTGGGCAAATTTGGGTTTCCTGAGTCTTCACTAAGTAAGTTTTTCCAGTAGCTTGATGCTTTGTCTTACAGCCAACATGCTAGACTCCAGCAAATCTGTTCAAGAACTCTAATGTGTTCTAAAATTATAAACCGGAATCTGCACGATCATAAAAACCTCCCACACTGCGCTTCCCACGCCTCTGCTCACTGTGCGTCGGAAGTACAGTGGCCACGGCTGACTCATGTCTCTTTTGCTGCCTTACCTTAGCTGCCCTACCTGAGCCACCCTACCCGAGCTGCCTTACCTGAGCTGGTGGACGCTGGGGATTTGCTGCGCCTGGAAGGTCCTGGGCTCTTGGTGGTGCTCCTGCGCGAAGATGGAGCGATTTTGGTGTAAGAAGTGGATTTCACCACTCGACATTCTGGGGAAAAAACAACAGCCACAAATCATTCCTGGGTAACGACACACATCATCTCAAAAGGCACAACCCACCCGGAAACAGAAACACAGGCATCAGTGCTGTTGTTGGCTGCGACTGAGCTGGCCCCATGCACAACAGGACTGGTCCACTGTGACCCGTAAGGTTTTCTCTGGCTATTTTGGGGAACAGATTACCAGGCCTTTCTTCCTAGTCTGTCCTAGTCTGGAAGCTCAGCTGAAACCTTTTCAACATCACAGCAACATGTAAGACCCCAATGACAGACGGGCAGTGTCTGCACAAGAGGCGTTCTGCCAGGAATCGAACCCAGGCCTCCTGCAAGGAAGTTCAGTGAACCAGCACTAGTCTCGCTGCCATCTGTTCAAACAAAACAATACAAAGCCCACTGCCGTGGAGTCGATTCCGACTCATAGCGACCCTACAGAACTGCCCCATAGGGTTTCCAGGAAGCGCCTGGTAGAGTCGAACTGCCAACCTTTCGGCTAGCAACACCACCAGGGCTCTTGCTCTCTCTCCAAATATATATTTATCTTTTATACTTTAGACACAAAAAAATTATAATTCTAGACCTGATTCTGATGCCTGACTTTAACTGTAATTTTTCTTCTCTATCAAAAAAATAAAATGGATACTTTTTGTATCCATGCAATTTCTAATTTTCTAAGCTCAAAATGTGTTGTTTTCCCATTACATATTCTGAATGACTTTTTTTTTTTTTTTTTTAATAATGTTTTATTGTGTTTTCAGTGAAGGTTTACGCAGCAGTTTAGGTTCCCATTCA
Source organism: Loxodonta africana (assembly GCF_030014295.1). NCBI lineage: Eukaryota > Metazoa > Chordata > Mammalia > Proboscidea > Elephantidae > Loxodonta > Loxodonta africana. Next base: position 1,171,298 of record NC_087358.1, on the reverse strand, counting down.
ACGGTGTCCACTAAAGCAGCTCAGTGGCTTTGGCTGCATCCTTCACCATGTGTGACCAATTTCACAATGCATGAGCAAGCTCGTAATTTCCCTTCTGGTTGTTCTGTTTCCATTAATCTAGTTTCCCTGCCCCCTTACATTCTCATCTTTGTTTTAAAGTAATTGCTGACGACTGGTCTGATACAGGTGGTCTTCTAAAGGAGCACAGTACTTACGGATGATGTTATTTTTTGAGCCAATTTGTTATTTAGCTACAAGGTGACCCCAGGGGTTAGTTTTGGTTCAAGGTTTGAAGAGTATCTCAGGGTGACAGTCTCAGAGGGTCCTCCAGTCTCAGTCCGGTAGGCTGGGATTTTTGTTGTCGTTTGTTTGTTTTAGGAATTTGAGGTTCTGTTCCACATTTTTCTCCCATTCTACCAGGGTCCATTCTATTGTGGCCCTGAATGGCTTTATATAAACATTTTTTCTTATTTTTTTCCTAACATTCAAACCAGCAAAGTAGTTCCAATTGTTTAGTATAAAAAAAAGAAGGATACGAGTATGTATGAAACTTAAATGTTTCAAGTCCAGGAAGAAAATGCAGTGACGACAGCCCCTAGAGAGTTGTAGGATTGAACAGCTGGGGCAAAAAGAAGGGGACGGACGTTCTGTTGCAAGCCGTTATTGTTCATGGCTTCCTCTGACCGTTTTCATAGCCAAGAGTGACAGAATGCGAGTCAGGGCATTAGTGAGCCACTGCGGACTGCTCTGACTGCCCTGTGCTCCTATCGTCCCAGGGCGGGTGGCCCTGCTAGATTTCCAAACCAACAGCAATACACATGGACATACTGGAGTCTCTGAGCGGTGCAAATGGTTAATGCCCTTGGTTACTAACCAAAAGGCTGGAGCTTCAAGTCCAGCCAGAGGCTCCTAGGAAGAAAGGCCTGGCAATGTACTTCCAAATAATAGCCACTGAAAACCCCATGGAGCACAGTTCTACTCTGATACTTGTAGGGGCACCATGAGTTGGACTCGACTCAACGGCAGCTACTTTTTTACGGACATATCAGCAAATGAGGGGCTCTGGTGGTGCAGTGGCTAAGCGCTCAGCTGCTGACCAAAAGGTTGGCGGTTTGAACCCACCAGCTGCTCCACGAGAGAAAAGATGTAGCAGTCTGCTTCCATAAAGCTTAAAAAAAAAAAAAAAAAAGCTTACACCCTTGGAAATCCTATGGGCAGGTCTACTCTGTCCTATAGGGCTGCCATGAGTAGGAACTGACTCAAGGGCAACAGGTTATCAGCAAACGTGAAACAGGAGAGTAACACTAATAACCCCAGAAGACAGCCTTGGAAGCACCAGGACCGTTCATGTGGGGGAGAACGCTTGTGGGTGCGTCGTAGAGACTCTGATTCACGTGAAGAAGACATCCAGTCAGCTCAAGGCTGTGCGCACAGTTGCCACAGTGGCTGGTGTGTGGTCGGCCCAACCTTTGGAAGTATGTTAGAAACCATATTTTGCTGGTCTGTTGGCACGCTTCCAGCGCTAGTACTGAGGGCTGGGGACATGACAGATTTTGGAAAGGTTCAGAACTCAAAATGCTTAACCACTGGCATAGGAGCAAAGAGAAAAAAACAAAACAAACCTGTTGCTGTGAGGCTGATACTGACTCACAGCGAGTCTGTAGGACGGAGAAGACCTGCCCCACAGGGTTCCCAAGCAGCAGCTGATGGATTTGAACCGCCGACGTTTTGGTTAGCAGCCTTAGTTCTTAACCCCTGCGCCACCAGGGCTCTAGCATAAGAGTATAAAGTCTTTTAACCAGGAGAGAGACTTTTTTTTTTCTTTATAATACTTATTTTGGTGAAAGTAAATATTTTGGTGAAAAGGTACAGCGCAAAATATGCATTCATTCAACAACTTCCACACGTACAGTTCAGTGGCTTGGTACATTCTTCACACCGTGTTAGCAATATGGCTCTTTCTACTGAAATTGTTTCATCACCTTTAATTTAAGACTCCCGCTACCCTGGTCTTCCCATCCATACTGCGTATTTAATTTAAGACTCCCGCTACCCTGCTCTTCCCATCCATACTGCATATTTACTGTTGACAGTTTGGTCGCATATACAGTGAAACCTGTGAGAGCCGAGACTCCACGGGACCGCCTTGTTTTGCTGGGTCTTGCAAGTTTTCCGCATTCGACAGGGTGAAGTTTCACCACTTTTCTATCTCTCATTTTAGTGGAAAATATTTGAGTTTTCCTTCCCTGTAGGGCCACTATGAGTCGGAATCGACTTGACAGCAACAGGTTTGGTTTTTTTGGTTTTTCCCTGACAGCTTTCTGCCTTGCACAGGTTCTGGCTATCGCAGGTTTCACTGTGTATAATCTTCTAAGACAACACAACACTCAAGGCACACGTTCCTTATTAATCAAGCTGAACTGTGGTTTAGTCTAAGGGTGACTTCAAGGGATAGTTCTGGTCCAAGGTGTAAAGAATATCTCAGGGCAGCAGTTTTGTGGGTTCCTCTGGTCTCAGTGGGTCCCGTAAGTCTGGAATTTTAAGAATCTAAAGTTCCGTTCCACCTTCTCCTCCTTTTTGACCAGTATCGATCTATCGTTTGTGATCCAAACATTCAGTAATGGTAGCCGGGCACCATCCAGTCCTTCTGATCTCATGGAGGCAGTGAGACCTGCACTCCATCTTCTCGGTTCCTGACTCTCCTTCTTCCTCTGCTGCCCCAGGCGAATGGAGACCAACTGTCATACCTTGGACGGCAGCTCGCAAAGTTTTAAGACCCCAGGTGCTACTCACCAAATTAGGAGGTAGAATGGAAACTCTAAACTGTATTATACCAATTGACTGGATTGTTCCACCGAGCTACAGCCAGGAAGGGGTCTTTTTACCAATTTTTTTTCTTCTTGGACCTTATGTTGGAAAAATTTTAGTTCACGAAACAAATTGCTATTTAGTAATAATACATTTTCTCATTTTAAATCAAAATCAGAACTATAATGAGAACAGGGAGATGAGGACTTTTTGACCCAGGTCATGACCATTTCGAGGTCACATAAATCTTAAACAGTAATTTAAAAAGCTCAGCGTCGAGTTAGCCAGAATGATCCGCTAAAATAGAAAGCTTCCAGATGGTGTGCATTGCTAACTGCACCCTTCTGGGAGCCACACTGACTTAAGAAGTTGGTTTTCGGGTTTTTTGCACGCTGTTTGCCACGGGAGCCAGGATTGCTAGTTATGGCTCCTCAGGCTACCAACCAGGCCTCTGGATCACATTACAGACCCAATCTCACCACTCTAAGCTGACATCGCTCAAGCTATAAGAAGGAAAGCTGGGTATTTAAGCAGCTCTGTCTCATCACTACTCTGGTGGCGTAGTGGTTATCGCTGTTAACCAAAAGGTTGGCAGTCCAAATCCACCAGGTGCTCCTTGGGAACTGTATGGGGCGGCTCTACTCTCTCCTATAAGGTCGCTATGAGTTGGAATCGACTCAACGGCAATGGGTTTTTGATGTTTTGGTCTCATCACAGCCAATGTGAGTGTTTCATTTGATTTTTGAAATGTTCTCAAGAATTTGTGAGCTCGTATCGTGCCTCTATAGCTTCCCTGCTTCTCTTGAACTTGGTTCTCACCATATTACCAATAAATCAAAATTATTCACTTGTCCCTCTGCCTCCTCGCTCTCTACTCCGCTGGGTGATAACTAGTTCCCGGCACACTGAAAAGCCTGTACTAGCTGCTGCTCCACAAATACTTACTGGCCTGAACTCCTACTGATCCTGTTACTGCCTGTGTGATCGCTCAGCAGTTGCTAAGCTAATTCAACCTCTCCTTTTACAGATGAGGAAACCGAGGCTCAGAGAGTTTAAACAATGTGCACCAGAACTCAAATCTCTTGGGCTGGTGGCTTCTCCACCACCCAGCATCTGACAATGTGACCTAAGCAAGTTGTTCCATTACGAATAAAGCCGGGGCAATTTCTGTACTTACTCTGATTAAAATATGTGAACAAAACACACACCACTTCAACAATTTCTACATGTACAACTCAGTGACACAGGTTACATTCTTCATGTTTAGCCACCTTCTTCGACAACCTTTTCCAGACTAATTTCACCATAATTAACCAAACTCGCTGCCCTCCTAAGCAACTCGTCCATCCTTTAGAGTTGCTGTTGTCAATATGGTCACATACAGGTAATTCTTTAAAAAAGTATAGTGCTTAATACAGACATTCTTTTCTAGTTAGGCGAAACTATTATTTTGTTAAAGATGACTTCAGGGGATACTTCCAGTTCAAGGTTTGAAGATTTCCTGAGGGTAATAGTTTCAGGGGCCATCCGAACTCAACAGCTCTATAAAGTTTGCACTCTATGAGAATCTGAAATTCTGTTATGCATTTCCCCCCTTTTTGTTCAGGGTTCTTCTATAGAATCCTTGATCAAAACTTTGAGTAATGGATGCTGGGCACTGTCCTGTTCTTCTGGTCTCATGGCAAAGGAGGCAGCTGTTTACACAGGCGACTGGACACACATTCCACTTCCTCCTCCTGTTCCTGACTCTCCTTCTTCCTCTGGTGCTCCCAGTGAAGGGAGGCCAACTGTTGTACCTTGGATGGCCGCCTGAAAGCCTTTAAGACCCCAGAGAACCAGGGCAAATTCTATCAGTGCCCACGTCAGGGGCGGGAATGCAGGTGGGCGACGGAGACTAAGAAGGCAGACAAACGACTGTTTCCAAATCGACATCAAATCTAAGATTCAATTCCATCATGATGTCCGTCTGCATCAGAAAAAGAAACAAGGAACTTTCTTTCAGAAGTGGAGTTACATGAACTAGTAGCTTGGGAGATCATGGATTCCCAAAGATAATTTGAAATATTATACATCTTACATGGCTTGTGTTCGGGGATAAGGGTGAAGCTTCGTGAGTCATATGGGGAATTAGAATAACTCTGAAAGGCTAGTGTTGAACAAGGAGCTCTGGCGGCGCAATGGCTGACGGATCAGCTGCTAACTGAAAGGTCAGCGGTTCAAACACACCCTGCGACTCTGAGGAAGAAAGACCTGGCAATCTACTCTGTAAAGACTATAGCCTAGGAGACCCTATGGGGCAGCTCCAGTCTACTGCACGGAGTCGATGTGAGTCGGAGTCGACTCCACAGCACCTGACAACCACAACACAGCCTAGAAGACCCTACAGGGCAGCTCCAGTCTACTGCACAGAGTCGATGTGAGTCAGAGTCGACTCCACAGCACCTGACAACAACCACAACACAGCCTAGGAGACCCTGTGGGGCAGCTCCAGTCTACTGCACAGAGTCGATGTGAGTCGGAGTCGACTCCACAGGACGTGACAACCACAACACAGCCTAGGAGACCCTGTGGGGCAGCTCCAGTCTACTGCACAGAGTCGATGTGAGTCGGAGTCGACTCCGCAGCACCTGACAACCACAACACAGCCGAGGAGACCCTATGGGGCAGCTCCAGTCTACTGCACAGAGTCGATGTGAGTCGGAGTCGACTCCACAGGACGTGACAACCACAACACAGCCTAGGAGACCCTACGGGGCAGCTCCAGGCTACTACACAGAGTCGATGTGAGTCGGAGTTGACTCCGCAGCACCTGACAACCACAACACAGCCGAGGAGACCCTATGGGGCAGCTCCAGTCTACTGCACAGAGTCGATGTGAGTCGGAGTCGACTCCGCAGCACCTGACAACCACAACACAGCCTAGGAGATCCTACGGGGCAGCTCCAGTCTACTACATGGAGTCGATGTGAGTCGGAGTCGACTCCGCAGCACCTGACAACCACAACACAGCCTAGGAGACCCTACGGGGCAGCTCCAGTCTACTACACGGAGTCGATGTGAGTCGGAGTCGACTCCGCAGCACCTGACAACCACAACACAGCCTAGGAGACCCTGTGGGGCAGCTCCAGGCTACTACACGGAGTCGATGTGAGTCGGAGTCGACTCCGCAGCACCTGACAACCACAACACAGCCTAGGAGACCCTGTGGGGCAGCTCCAGGCTACTACATGGAGTCGATGTGAGTCGGAGTTGACTCCGCAGCACCGGACAACCACAACACAGCCTAGGAGAGCCTACGGGGCAGCTCCAGTCTACTGCACAGAGTCGATGTGAGTCGGAGTCGACTCTGCAGCACCTGAGTACAACCACAACACTGCTGAACAACATATACAGAAACAACAAAATAACTATAGTAGCTGGTTTTTTCCCCTAGGCACAAAACAAAATCAATTGAGGAAAACGACAGCACCAAGCAATAAATTAGAAACACAACAAAACAAAAAAACTCCACAGTTTTTCCCACTAAAATTTGTATTTCAAGTATTGCTAATTAATTTAAACAGGAATTGTATTTTATAATGGCAAAAAATCCAGTGAAGAAGAGCAAATGTTTAATTACTTTAGAGAGAATGCCAAAACCTTTGTCAGCTTAAAACCACAACTGGAAACTCTGTGAATATCATCTAAATGGCCAGTGGAAACCCTGGTGGTGTAGTGGTTAACTGGTTCGGCTGCTAACCAAAGGGTCGGCAGTTTGAATTCGCCAGGCGCTTCTTGGAAACTCTATGGGGCAGTTCTACTCTGTCCTATAGGGTCGCTATGAGTCGGAATCAACTCAACGGCACTGGGTTCGGTTTGGTTTTTAAACGCCCAGCAAGCAGAAAAACCTTACTTGCTCGCACAAAGGGTGTTTTCACAGCGTCTGGCAAGGACGGAGGCATTAGCCTCCTTTCCCCCTCTGACACGGGGGTGTTAACCTTTTGAGGTGATCGATCACTTATTCGTTCTGATACCTTTGTTGTCACTGTTGTGTGCTATTGAGTTGATTCTGACTCACAGTGACCCTATCGGACAGGGCAGAGCTGTACCACAGGGTTTCCCAGGCTGCAATCTTCACGGAAACAGGTTACCAGGTCTTTTTCTGCAGAGCTGCTGGGCGGGGGGTGGGAGGGGGGGTTGAACTGCTGACTCTTCCTTTAGCAGCCAAGCACTTAACTGTCGGGCCACCAGGGCTTCTTTCTGGTATCTTTAAGCATGCACACATGTATATCCCACAGGGTTTCCAAGGAGTGGCTGGTGGATTCGAACTGCTGACCTTTTGGTTAGCAGCCCAGCTCTTAACCACTGTGTCACCAGGGCTCCGTGTACATATATATATATTAACTGTGCTTTAGGTGAAGGTTTACAGAGCAAATTAGTTTCTCATTAAACGATTAATGCATGTATTGTTTTGTGACGTTGGTTGCCAATCCCACGATGTGTCAACACGCTCCCCCTTTCAACCCTGGGTTCCCTATTTCCATTCGTCCAGGTTTCCTCGCCCCTCCTGCCTTCTCATCCTTGCCCCTGGGCTGGTGTGCCCATTTAGTCTTGTTTTATGGGTCTATCTAATGTTTGGCTGAAGGGTGAACCTCAGGAATGACTTCAGTACTGAGTTAAAAGGGTGTCCAGGGGCCATACTCTTAGGATTTCTCCAGTCTCTGTTAGGCCAGTAAGTTTGGTCTTTTGTTGTAAGTTAGAATTTTGTTGTACATTTTTCTCCAGCTCTGTCCGGACTCTCTATTGTGATGCTTGTCAGACCAGTCAGTGGTGGCAGCTGGCCACCATCTAGTTGTGCTGGACTCAGTTTGGTGGAGGCCGTGGTAGTTGTGGTCCATTAGTCCTTTGGACTAATCTTTCCCTTGTGTCTTTGGTTTTCTTCATTCTCCCTTGCTCCAGACGGGGTAGGGCCAGTGGAGCATCTTAGATGGCCGCTCACAAGCTTTTAACATCCCAGATGCTACTCACCAATGTAAACCCACTGCCATCGAGTCGATTCTGACTCATAGCAACCCTACAGGACAAAGTAGAACTGCCCCATAGAGTCTCACCAATGTAAAGGCACCCTTATCTCTTACTGGGAGTCCCTGGGTTGTGCCAACAGTGAACACAGCTGCTTACCAAAGGTCTAAGGTTCGAGTCCATCCAGAGGTGCCTCAGAATCAAGGCTTGGTGATCTCCTTCAGAAAAATCAGCCATTAAAAACCCTATGGAGCACAGTTCTACTCTGGCCCGTGGGGGAGCTATGAGTTGGAATCAACTCCGGGCATGGTTTGGTCTATATTTTATTGATCAGTTTCTCTGAGTGGGCAGCTTCTTCTTTGGCTGTGGAGACACTGGACAAATGAGACACTCTGTAGGAAAGATGATGTTGAAGGACAGTAGGGAAGCCACTTGCAGAAGTTTTGGGAAAGGCGTTTCTCTTGCCCAGATGGTGCAATGGCTAAACGCTTGGCTGCTAACTGAAAGGTCGGTGGTTCAAACCCACTAGCCGCTCCTCAGGAGAAGAACCAGGTGATCTTCTTCTGTAAGGATTACAGCCTAGGAAACCCTGTAGGGCAGTTCTGCTCTGTCACACGGGGTAGCTGTGAGTCAGAATCGATGGTACTTGACAACAACAGCAACAAACACTAACGATCAGAGCCTACCCAAAATATAGAACATCGGCTTAAACACACTGACAGGTTCTCCGGTCACTTACCACCCATCGTGGCAAGCGAGCAGGAGACAAGGTCTGATTAAATCTGCTGTAGCAACTCCCTATGTTTACAGCTCTCTGAAATGAAAAGCGTCACTCTTTACAGGCTCTGTACTTCAGGTAGCTTTCCAGGTGTCCCGGGATTGGGTGAGACAGACATGTCAGTGTTTCCCACTTTCTCCCAGGCCTCCAACTCAAGAAGCAGGCATCCGGGGTGGGCGGATTAGAGAGACAAACCAGATGCAGATGTCCAGTGAGGGGCCTGGAGAAGGAATCCAGCTGCAGGAAAACCTCCCTGCACTGAAGAACAGTCAGTAGGTGGGCTGGAGCGTTAGACTGAGGTGCTGAAGAAGAGAAACGGCGACAGAACCTCAGGGCAGGTACCTGAGCTGGCACAGCAGGAAAAGTCACACCTCCAAGGGCCCACTTGTACCTTTAGGACAGGCTTTCGGAAGGCAGAGGTGAAGGTCTGGGTCTATAGGTGTGCTGCAGCTGCCTAGGGAATACTCTTTATACTCCTGGAGCATGCATTTACTCCTCCGCTGTTGTTGCTGGGTGCCGCCCAGTCAGTTCCAACTCATGACAACACCCATGCACAACAGAAAGAAATGCTGCCCAGTCCTGCGCCATCCCTACGATTGGTTGTAGATCAGACCACTGTGATCCACTGGCTGATATGTGGAAGCAGATCACCAGGCCTCTCTTCCTAAGTTCCCTGGGTGGTGCAGTTTGCTCTCAGTGACTAACCAGAAGGTTAACAGTTCGAATCCACCCAGCAGCTTCTAGGTAGAAAGGACTGACGATCTACTTCTGTAAGATTAAAGCCAAGCAAATGCCATGGAGTAGATCTACGCTGTAACACACGGGGGCACCATGAGCTGGAATCAACTTGATGGCAACAAGAAAACGCCATGGAGTAGATCTGCTCTGTAACACACAGGGGCACCATGAGCTGGAATCAACTTGATGGCAACAAGAAAATGCCATGGAGTAGATCTACTCTGTAACACACGGGAGCACCGTGAGCTGGAATCGACTTGATGGCAACAAGAAAACGCCATGGAGTAGATTTACTCTGTAACACACGGGGGCACCATGAGCTGGAATCGACTTGATGGCAACAAAAAAACGCCATGGAGTAGATCTACTCTGTAACACACGGGGGCACCGTGAGCTGGAATCAACTTGATGGCAACAAGAAAACGCCATGGAGTAGATGAACTCTGTAACACACAGGGGCACCATAAGCTGGAATCGACTTGACGGCAACAAGAAAACGCCATGGAGTACATCTACTCTGTAACACACGGGGGCACCGTAAGCTGGAATCGACTTGATGGCAACAAGAAAACGCCATGGAGTACATCTATTCTGTAACACACGGGGGCACTGTGAGCTGGAATCGACTTGATGGCAACAAGAAAACGCCATGGAGTACATCTACTCTGTAACACATGGGGGCACCGTGAGCTGGAATCGACTTGATGGCAACAAGAAAACGCCATGGAGTACATCTACTCTGAAACACACAGGGCACCGTGAGCTGGAATCGACTTGATGGCAACAAGAAAACGCCATGAAGTAGATTTGCTCTGTAACACACGGGGCACCATGAGCTGGAATCGACTTGATGGCAACAAGAAAACGCCATGGAGTACATCTACTCTGTAACACACAGGGGCACCGTGAGCTAGAATCGACTTGATGGCAACAAGAAAACGCCATGGAGTAGATCTACTCTGTAACACACGGGGCACCGTGAGCTGGAATCGACTTGATGGCAACAAGAAAACGCCATGGAGTAGATCTGCTCTGTAACACACGGGGCACGGTGAGCTGGAATCGACTTGACGGCAACAAGAAAACGCCATGGAGTAGATCTGCTCTGTAACACACGGGGGCACCATAAGCTGGAATCGACTTGATGGTCACAAGAAAATGCCATGGAGTAGATCTGCTCTGTAACACACGGGGGCACTGTGAGCTGGAATCGACTTGATGGCAACAAGAAAACGCCATGGAGTAGATCTACTCTGAAACACACAGGGCACCATGAGCTGGAATCGACTTGATGGCAACAAGAAAACGCCATGAAGTAGATTTGCTCTGTAACACATGGGGCACCATGAGCTGGAATCGACTTGATGGCAACAAGAAAACGCCATGAAGTAGATCTACTCTGTAACACACGGGGCACCGTGAGCTGGAATCGACTTGATGGCAACAAGAAAACGCCATGGAGTACATCTACTCTGTAACACACAGGGGCACCATGAGCTGGAATCGACTTGATGGCAACAAGAAAACGCCATGGAGTAGATCTGCTCTGTAACACACGGGGCACCGTGAGCTGGAATCGACTTGACGGCAACAAGAAAACGCCATGGAGTAGATCTACTGTGTAACACACGGGGCACCGTGAGCTGGAATCGACTTGAAGGCAACAAGAAAACGCCATGGAGTAGATCTGCTCTGTAACACACGGGGCACCATGAGCTGGAATCGACTTGATGGCAACAAGAAAACGCCATGGAGTACATCTACTCTGTAACACACGGGGCACTGTGAGCTGGAATCGACTTGATGGCAACAAGAAAACGCCATGGAGTAGATCTGCTCTGTAACACACGGGGCACCGTGAGCTGGAATCGACTTGATGGCAACAAGAAAACGCCATGGAGTAGATCTACTCTGTAACACACGGGGCACCGTGAGCTGGAACCGACTTGATGGCAACAAGAAAACGCCATGGAGTAGATCTGCTCTGTAACACACGGGGCACCGTGAGCTGGAATCGACTTGACGGCAACAAGAAAACGCCATGGAGTAGATCTACTGTGTAACACACGGGGCACCGTGAGCTGGAATCGACTTGAAGGCAACAAGAAAACGCCATGGAGTAGATCTGCTCTGTAACACACGGGGGCACCATGAGCTGGAATCGACTTGATGGTAACAAGAAAATGCCATGGAGGAGATCTGCTCTGTAACACACGGGGGCACCGTGAGCTGGAATCGACTTGATGGCAACAAGAAAACGCCATGGAGTAGATCTGCTCTGTAACACACGGGGCACCATGAGCTGGAATCGACTTGATGGCAACAAGAAAACGCCATGGAGTACATCTACTCTGTAACACACGGGGCACTGTGAGCTGGAATCGACTTGATGGCAACAAGAAAACGCCATGGAGTAGATCTGCTCTGTAACACACGGGGCACCGTGAGCTGGAATCGACTTGATGGCAACAAGAAAACGCCATGGAGTAGATCTACTCTGTAACACACGGGGCACCGTGAGCTGGAATCGACTTGATGGCAACAAGAAAACGCCATGGAGTAGATCTGCTCTGTAACACACGGGGCACCGTGAGCTGGAATCGACTTGATGGCAACAGGTTTTCTTCCAGTCTGTCTTAGTCTGGAAGCCCCGCTGAATCCTGTTCAGCATCATAGCAACATGCAAACCTCTACTGACAGACAGAAGGTGTATGAGGTGCACTGGCTGGGCCTGAACCCAGATCTCCTGCACTGAAGGCAAGAATTCTACCATTGAGCTACCAATGCCCTGTTTACTTCCTGTAGAAACAGTGATTTTTCACATTTCACAGCAGCATCATGTTCTTGGGTGCCTTTGAGTCGATTTTGACTCATAGAGACCCCATGTAACAGATGAGAACTGCCCCATAAGGTTTCTATGCTATAGTCCTTACAGGAGCAAATCACCAGCTAGGTCATTCTCCCATGGAGCAGCTGGGTGGGTCTGAACCAGCAGCCTTTTGGTTATCAGCCAAATGCTTAACCACCGCTACACCAGAGCTCCTTAGCACCATTATGGGTGAATTCAAACGTAAGCTCCTTGCAGTAAGGGTCATCTGTATCCCCACCACCCCCACCCCCCGCCCCTTGTTCCATACTCCATTCAGCAGCGAGGTCCAATCCCTCGACTCTACGTCAATCTTGACACCCCAGGAAGGCTCCCACCCCAACTGGCTGTGGGGTTTACACTGCAACAATCTTGACACCCCAGGAAGGCTCCCACCCCAACTGGCTGTGGGGTTTACTCTGCATCAGTCCTGACACCCCAGGAAGGCTCCCACCCCGGCTGGCTGTGGGCTTTACTCTGCATCAGTCCTGACATCCCAGGAAGGCTCCCACTCCGACTGGCTGTGGGGTTTACTCTGCATCAGTCCTGACACCCCAGGAAGGCTCCCACCCCGACTGGCTGTGGGGTTTACTCTGCATCAGTCCTGACACCTCAGGAAGGCTCCCACCCCGACTGGCTGTGGGGTTTACTCTGCATCAGCCCTGACATCCCAGCAACACTCCCACCCTGGCTGGCTGTGGGGTTTACTCTGCATCAGTCCTGACACCCCAGGAAGGCTCCCATCCCGGCTGGCTGTGGGGTTTACTCTGCATCAGTCCTGACACCCCAGGAAGGCTCCCACCCCGGCTGGCTGTGGGGTTTACTCTGCATCAGTCCTGACACCCCAGGAAGGCTCCCACCCCGGCTGGCTGTGGGGTTTACTTTGCATCAGTCCTGACACCCCAGGAAGCCTCCCGTCCCACCCGGCTGTGGGTTTGGAACAAGTGCTACTTTCCTAAGCCCCGTATGTGACACGTCTGGGATCAAAGCAACCAAGATCGAAACATTCTAAAAAATGGGTGTTTTTTTTTAGAAAATAAGGTATTCACAGACTGAGCTGGAAGTAGGGGCATGCGTTGGAGTGCTTAGCTGGAAAGTCCCAGAAACTGAGCTTTGTAAAGTCCCTTCTAAAAATACAGCCGTGTGTGTCTAAACCAGCACCTAGGCAGGCCCGCCATCTCTTCCAGAACACCCAGCTAAGCAGCCCAGATGGCTCACGGCGTGACAGCATGTTCCTGCATGGTGCGGCAGTATCTGTGAGGGGTCACGAAGCAGCCCACCCGGCCCAGCGGATGGCTGAGATGTTATGTAACACCTGCAGAGGGCTCCACAGTGCTGGGATTTTTTTTCACATCTCAAGTCTCCACTCAGACCTGCTGTTTTGACAGCATGGGTGGCTCTCTCTTCCAAATACTTTCCTTCTTCCTAACAGTCAAAAAAGGAGCCTTGGTGGTGCAATGGTTAAGCATTCGGCTGAGAACTGAAAAGTCAGCTGTCTTACCCACCTCGTGGCTCCTCGGGAGAAAAACCTGGTGGCTTGCTCCCATAAAGATTACGGCCTAGAAAACTCTTTGGGGGCAGTTTTGCTCTCCTATAGCGTCTCCGTGAGTCAGAAGTGAATTGATGGCACACAACAGTCAGACAAAGCTGATTTGTTCATACATAACAATGCAGAGTTGTACAGAGGGGTCCAGCTTGGGTTGGTGGTTTTGTTCCAGGGGGCTACCCAGTAACCTGGATTCCTACTATTTTATTTCTGCCACCCCGAGGGTTCTCATTACGGTCCCAGCTGGCTCATCTTGAATTCGTGTCTGAATTCCAGCTCCACAGGAGAGAAGGAGAGGAAGGTCCCCAGACAGTAGGCAAGTAAGGCTGCTGCTTTGTGCCTTGTTCTACCAGAGCTTCATTCCCTGAAGCTAATGTTCTGTCCGTCTGCCCACATGCTATCCGCACTGTTTAGTGTTGGTTGCTAGATGCTAATCTCTCCTTTGAGATGGCCTGCCAGGCACATTTCTTTTTCTGTTGTTAGTTGCCATCAAAACCAATCAACAATCATCCAACCAACCAACCAATCAACCAACCAACTAACCGTCTAACCAACCAACCAGACATCCAACCAACCAACAACCAACCAACCAACCAATCAACAAACCAACTAACCATCTAACCAACCAACCAACCAACCAACCAACCAACCAACCAACCAACCAACCAACCAACCAACCAACCAACCAGACAACCAACCAGACAACCAACCAGACAACCAACCAACCATCCAACCAACCAATGCCCTTTGAAAAGGCTTTCGGAGGTCCCTTTCAAAGCTGTGGGTAGAACTACAGGGGAGACAGGATCAGTATGAAGCCAGGAGGGAGGCAGGGACAGGTCAGGTCAGCACTGGAAAGTCTGAGTGAGGAACCTGGATTTCACTCTAAGCGAGATGGGAAGTTATAGCAGGGCTTGAGAAAGGTCGTTGTTGTAACCTGACTTACGATTTTAAAAGACCACTCTGGCTGCTGTGTGCAGAAGAGGGGCTGACCTGAAAGTGTGGACCGCTGGAGAAATCTAGGGAGAAAGTGCAGTGGCTTGGAACAGGGTGGCTGTAATGGAGATGGACAGGAGGACCTGGGATATGTCATGGAGATAGAGTCCACAAAGCTTGACGCTGGCTGGGGAGGGGTGGTGAGAAAAGGATAATCCCAGCTAACATGCTCTTTGTCAGGTATACACTGAATCCTGGTCAGGAACCTATGCACTGCAGTGGCTTCATGTGCCAAAGGTTGGAGATTCGAGCCCACCCAGAGATGCCAAAGAGGAAAGGGCTGGTAATCTGCTTCTGAAAGATCACAGCTACAAGAACCCTATGGAGCACAGTCCTACTCTGACAAACATGGGTCACATGAGTCTGAGTCAACCCGAAGGTTCTGGTCCTCCTGCAGGAAGAATAGAAGGCTTTCCAGCTCTTTAAAATGCAGGCATCTCGTCCCTCCTATTGTTGCTGGTGCAGTCGAGCCGATTCTGACCCACCCGATTCTGACCCACAGCGACCCCATGTGACAGAACAGAACTGCCCCATAGGGTGTTCCAGGCTGTAGTGTTTACAGGAGCAGATCACCAGGTCTTTCTCCTACGGAGTCACTAGTCGGGTTTGAACCACCAACCTTTTGGTTAGCAGTCGAGTGCTTAACTGTTGTGCCACCAGGCTCCTTTGTCTTTCCTAGACCTACTGAAAAACAATTATCGGAGGTGGGACCTGGGGCATTAAAAAAAAATGCCCAGGTCATTCTGACGGTATGTGTTACGGATTGAATTGTGTCCCCCAAAATATATATTGTAAATCCTAACCCCTATACCTGTGGATGAAATTCCATTTGGAAATAGGCTTTTCTTTGTTATGTTAATCAGACCATAACAGTGTAGGGTGTGTCTTAAGCCAATCAAGTTGAGATACAAAAGATTAGGTACCACAGAAATTAACCCCTGAGGTCACCTTGTAGCTAAATAACAAATTGGCTCAAAAACTAATGAATATCACCCTGTAAGTACTGTACTCCTTTAAAAAATCACCAATGTGAGACCAAAAGGTTAACAATTACTTTAAAACAAAGATGAAACTGTAAGGGGGCAGGGAAACTAGATTAATGAAAACAGAACAACCGGAACAGAAATAAAGAGAAAGTTTACTCATTGTGAAGCATGTAACCAATGTCACTAAACAACTTGTGTAAAAATTGTTGAATGGGAACCTGAACTGCTGTGTAAACCTTCACCAAAAACACAATAAAATATTTTTTTAAAAGATTAGGCTCCAAAGGAAGTATAAGCAGGAATAAGGGAAAGATAGATGCCAGGTGGATATCTCCAAGAAACTCTGAGAAGGTAGAGAAGCTGAGACAAGACGTTTTCCCCCAGAGCAGACAGACAGGGCCTTCCTCCAGAGCCAGTGCCCTGAATTCTGACTTCTAGACTCCTCATCTGTCAGGAAATAAATTCTGTTTCTTAAAGCCACCCCCTTGTGGTATTTCTGTTACGGCAGCACTAAGGAACTAAGACAGCACCAGTCTACAGAATCGAGAGGTTCTGCTGTTCTCTGGTGTATGGATAAGGAAATTGCTGAAGGGACTCGAGAGGCTCCGGGTTTGAAATAATTGTGCGACTCGGCATTTGGAAAGAAAGGCTAAGCCAAAAGTATAAGGACATAAATTAGCAAGACAAATCAGTACTGAAAAGGCAATAACTATCTGTCCTGATTCAGATTTGGTCCCAACTCAAATGTGCAAAAACAACCAACTATCACTCGGGCTGAGACCCATCCCAAAGCCAGCTCCGGAAGAATAATAAGAGTTCACGTTTATCAGTAAATCACGGCCACCTGGTTTTCATCAGCTACAAGAAGGGCAGGATCTAAAAGATGAAAAATAGAAAAATTACTCAAGAATTGAATGCTCGAAAAGGGGTAAGGATTCCCCCAGAGAAAAGGGCACAAAAAGAAAAAAAAAAAAAAAAAAAACCCCAGCATGGAAACAAACTGCAATAAAATGTGATAGCTTTCTCCTGTGTGGTCAGCTGCCGTTTACCGGCCCCAACTCTCGGTGGCTCCATCGGTGACTCCATGCACAAGAGGACAAAATGCTGCCAGGTCCTGCGCTATCCCCATAATCGGTTGTAGATTGGACTATTGTGATCCACGGGGTTTATACTTGCTGATTTTTGGAAGATCTCCAGGCCTTTCCTCCCAGCCTGTCTTAGTCTGGAAGCTCCCCTGAAACCTGTTCAGCATCACAGTAACACGAAGCCTCCATTGACAGATGGGCGGTGCCTGTGCCGGAGGTGCACTGGCCGGGAATTGAACCAGGGTCTTCCGTGTGGAAGGCGTGCAATCTACCATGGAACCACCGGTGCCCCCTGGGTAGGACCCTCTATACCTGACCTTACCCCACTCTTGCAGAAACAGAGTAAGTGTCTGCTGATGGCCCAGCGCCCACCAAGCACAGGCCGAGGGGTCCAGGGTCAGGAGATCTGGAGGGAGGCTCGCTGGGAAAGGTAAGACCTGGAGCTCTGGGTATCACACCGCAACAACAACAGGTGTGCACTCCAGGTGTGACGTTCAGAAAGGGTAAGGTTTTGTTTCAAATTGTCCTGTGTCCCCTTAATGAGGATGCTGTCAAGTCGATCCCAGCTCATAGCGACCCTATGTGACAAAGCAGAACTTTCCCATAGGGTTTTCTTGGCTGTAGTCTTTACAGGAGCAGATGGCCAGGCTTTTCTCCCACAAAGCTGCTAGGTGAGTTCGACCTCTCTGTTAGCAGCCAAGCTCCTAACCACTGCGCCACCAGGGCTGCACTTAATGAGATTAGGACTTGTCATAGCTTGATGGTCGTAGAGTCCACTGTTCTCCCACTAACACCAAGCTGCAGGCTCTGTGCTGACCAGTAGCTTGGGCTGTTCTGGTTAGGGGAATTCTCCAGAACCTTGCTGCTTCTGAGACCCGGCGACCAGTGGCATCAGCATTGCTCGGGAGCTGGCTGAGTCCCAGGCCCCATCCTGGACCCATGGAAGCAGAATGAGCATTTTACCAGCATCCCTGGTGACTGGAGAAGAACTACTCTAGAACCACGGCGGGAAGCGGGGTCCGTGTGTCGGATCAGTGGTTCTCAACTCTTAGTGAGCCTAAGACTCACCTGAGGAAGCACAAGGAGAAACAGATTCCTGAGTCCATCCCCAGAGGTCCTGATCCCACAGGCCAGGCACCTCAGCTGATTATGATTCTGGAAAGCCAGGAATAAGGAGCCCTGGTGATGCAACGGTTAAGCACTCAGCTGCTAACCAAAAAGTCACCGGTTTGAACCCACCCAGTGGCTCTGTAGGAGAAAGACCTTGTGCTCTGCCGGGCACCCAACAACAACCACCTAAGGCCTTCGGATTCATAATTTTTAAAATATAATTCAGGCTTGTAACCCCGTGATAGAGAAATTAGAATAATCAGAGCCTTAAGGTACAAAAGTGCTGTAAAGTCTGATTCTATGGTCTCAAGAGGTAAAACCTCAGTAACATTTTGCGATTGTTTTTCAATCACGAAGTATTACGGAGCTAGTGTAAGTGTCCTGTATCTAAGGGAATGCTGCTGTCGTTGTGAGCCACTGAGTCAACCTGACTCCTAGTGGCCCCATGTGACATGCAGAACTGCCCCATGGGGTTCCTAAGCTGTAATCTTTGCTTGAGCAGATCGCTAAGTCTTCCTCCTGAGGAGCGGCTGGTAGGTTCGCAGCGCCAACCTTTCAGTTAGTACCTGGGCGCTTAACCACTATGCAAGCAGGGCTCCTTTCTAAAACAATAGTACTCCCTAAAGGAGGGAATTAAAATATTATCAGAAGTTCCCTTAGATATAGGGGGAAACTATTAGAGAATAAAGGCCGAACAGGTTCTTAAGAAAGCTTTAATTTCCTTCTGAGGAGATGCTCAAAAGTATGGCGGCCAAGTTTTCTCCCAAGGTGTGGACAGTGTTCTAAGCATCTGCAGGCTTTAAAATGAATGGCTTCTCAGGGTCCTAGGGAACTACTCACCCCAAGGAAACAAAGGATGCTAGCAAAAGGCTCCCACTGGTGCTCCACAGGCAACACCTCCCTCTAAAAGTGTGCTACGAGTGCCAACTGAGAGCCAGCGGAGAAACGAACCGACGCGCCGCGCACAGACCGGTGTTCTGTGAACCAGCTATGCTCACGGGCTTCGAGGGTGCTCCTTGAAGAAAGCAGCAGGAGTCGGGCTGGCAAACAGGGCTGGATACGCGTCTCCTTCCTCAGTAATTCAGCAGTGAACCAGGTAAGGCCCACAGGTCGGACAGCTCCGTCAGTCTGTCACATAGCTGACTTCTGCTGCTGCTTCCCCACAGAGAACACAGCCGGGTAGGTTATTTCATTTACAGATTTAATAAGTTAACATAAAAACACAGTATTTCCCAGGTTTAACTGAATTTAAATATAAATTTCTCTAGGGTTATTAATATACTCAAAATTTCAACAGGGCGGCTGTCTTTCACTTCTTCTTCAGTCCCAGTGAAGAAGGCAACTGTGTTTTCAGCTGGACCACAACTGCCCTAAATATTGTTGCTGGTTGATGCTCAGTCAGCCCCAGACTCATGGGGACCCCACACACAACAGAACTAAATGCTGCCCAGTCCTGCACCATCCCCGTGACGGGCTGCAGACTGGAACATTGTTATTCATAGGGTTTTCACTGGCTGATTTTCAGAAGTAAATCGCCAGGTCTTTCTTCCTGGTCTTAGTCTGGAAGTTCCTCTGAAACCTGTTCAACATCATAGCAACACACAAGCCTCCGCTGAGAGACGGGTGGTGGCTGCGCTTGAGGTGCACTGGCCAGGAATCAAACCCGGGTTTCCCCTGTGGAAGGCGAGAACACCACCAATAAAAAGAGACGCCTTCAGAGCAAAATATATCCACACATACACACGGAGTGTAAAGCTATGGGTGACAACGTCTTCCTGGAGTGAAACAAATTTCTGGAGACAATTTCCTCTTTCTTTACTTCTTCACACTGATGCAATGTTAAGGGAGACATTTTAAGAGCCAGTTAATTCTTGTGGGTAATTCTACATGTCTTCTGAATTCTTAAGCTTTCCCTTGGCCTCACTTTGGCCAAAAAGTGTAATATTTATTAGCCCGTTTCTCATGTTTCCAGGTTACTTCACTGTCCTTTTAACGAGAAGGATATGACACAGCGTCTGCCTCATAAACGCCTTGGCCGTAGAGTCTAATTTTAAAGTACCCACTTCACAAGCCATTTATCTATTTTCCCTTCTATTCCAAATGACAGACATTGAATTACCTCTTTGGGTACACGTGATTAATTTTCAGTTGCAAAGTGAAGAAAAGCAGAAAAAGTTTAGGAACATCTAAAGCCTCTTTTCTTTTTCACCAGGAGGAACCAGATGATGGGCTGAGAATTTGGTTTTTTCCCTTTTAAACCTATTTGAAGATCACCTGTAAGACAAGGAGTCAGATGTGGCTTGAAATAAATTCTCCATCAGAGCTTATGTAAGTCTTCTGGGTTCTAGTATTTCAAGGCTCATAAATGCTGCAGTCACACAAAGGCAGCCCCGTAATACGACAGCCGACAATGCTGTTTTGAGAGGGCTGTGGTATTTCAATGAGAAGGGAGACATCAGAGTTGAGTTGAGGCAAAGCTGCCTAAAATCAGATGATATTCTATTCGGACTTGGTCTTCAGCCATGGAACAAATGAGTCATTACTGCAATTCACAAAGCAGTTATCTCCAGCAAAGCAATTCACAAAATGTTTCAGTAAATCACTTCTTTTTTTTGTGGCTTGGTTTAATGCCTTCAAATATTTATCCCCTAAATTGCAATGCTGAGGTAAGGGAGGCCCGTATTTGTATGGAAAAGATGTCCCTTTATTTACAAAACCAAGAGGAAAGTGTCAAACTGTGTTGTGTTCAAGGACATTCAATTTCACATAGGGAGAATTTTTTTTTTCCTGTATCTAAAATATTACCAAATCTTTGCTGTCGAGTCGATTCCAACTCATGGTGACCCCATGTGACAAAGCAGAACTGCCCCATAGGATTTCCTAGGCCCTGGTGGTGCAGTGGTTAAGTGTTTGGCTGCTAACCTTTCTCTGCTGCAGAAACCTTTCTCTGTGGGAGAAAGATACGGAACTCTGCTTCCATAAAGACCAAGCCTTGGAAACCCTATTCAGCAGCCTACTCTGTCCTATAGGGTCGTCATAAGTTGGAATCAACTTGATGGCAACAGGCTTTTTTTTTTTTGTAATGTTTATAGGAACAAATCTCTAGGTCTATTCTCCCATGGAGCCAACCTCAAACCCCTTGGTTAGCAGCTGAGGGCTTAACCATTTAGCCACTAGGGTTCCTTATCTAAAATACCAGAAGAGGTGTACTTAATTCAAAACCATAAAGTGCTATCGCTGTTAGGAAACAGATGGGCAGTCTGCTTCTCTTGATACAGCATGTACCTAAGAAAAAATTAAGGAAACCTAAAACCTCATTTAGGTTCCAAAATCCAGTTGCCATTGACTCCGACACAATAGCAACCCCTGTGTGTCACAACATAACTCTCCTCCACACGATTTTCACGGCTGCGACCTTTCAGAAACAGATCGCCAGGCCTTTCTTCCAAGGTGCCTCTGGGTGGGTCAAACCGCTAGTCTTTCAATTACTAGTCCAGCGCTTAACCATCTGCACCGCCCAGGGACCCCTTCACTTAGATTAAGAGAGAAGATATTAAACAATATGACTCTTGGCAACAAGACTATACTGCAGTCTGCGGGGCCCCATGCTAATGCAAAATGTCAATATTTTATGCAAGTGTATACAGACCTAAGTTAAGTACTGTGCACACGGACCCAAGTACTGTGCACACGGACCCAAGTACTGTGCACACGGACCCAAGTACTGTGCACACGGACCCAAGTACTGTGGTTACCGGAGGGAGGGGGAAGGAGAACTCACTCCTTCAGAGACACTGAGCTTCTTTCTGTCAAGGATGACTGAACAATGTGGAAACGGAGAACAGTGATGAACACGTTTATGTAACTAAATTGTATAGTGAAGAATGTTGAGAAGGCAAATGTTTTGTTACATACATCTCTGCCACACTTTAAAAAAAAAAAAAGGATTGCTTCAAAAACTGCATTCCAAAAGGAAAAAACAGAACTTACTAGACCTCATAGCCAGAATAATAACAATAATAAAACGTTCACGGACTGGTGTCGTTTGGTACGCTACCCACATTCCCATCACCCACAGATGTTTCTTTCTTCATGTTCTCACAACACGGCCTGCCTGTTGAATAAAAGTGTCATTTCACTGTGGTGTTTTTATCTCTTTACTACTTAGCGAAACGGCAACTGTTGTTGTTGTTGTAAGGTGCTGTCGAGTCAGCTCCGACCCATAGCGACTCTGTGCACAACAGAACGAAACACTGCCTGGTCCTGCGCCATCCTTACAATCATTGTTATGCTTGAGCTCGTTGTTGCAGCCACTGTGTCAATCCACCTCGTTGAGGGTCTTCCTCTTTCCCGCTGACCCTGTACTCTGCCAAGCATGATGTCCTTCTCCAGGGACTGATCCCTCCTGACAACATGTCCAAAGTATGTAAGATGCAGTCTCGCCATCCTTGCTTCTAAGGAGCATTCTGGTTGTACTTCTTCCAAGACAGATTTGTTCATTCTTTTGGCAGTCCATGGTATATTCAATATTCTTTGCCGACACCACAACTCAAAGGCATCAATACTTCTTCAGTCTTCCTTATTCATTGTCCAGCTTTCACAAGCATATGATGCGATTGAAAATACCATGGCTTGGATCAGGAGCATCTTAGTCTTCCAGGTGACATCTTTGCTCTTTGACACTTTAAAAGAGGTCCTTGACAGCAGATTTACCCAATCAATGCACCTTTTGATTTCTTGACTGCTGTTTCCATGGGTGTTGATTGCGGATTCAAGTGAAATGAAATCCTTGACAACTTCAATCTTTTCTGCGTTTATCATGATGTTGCTCATTGGTCTAGTTGTGAGGATTTTCATTTTCCTTATGATGAGGTCCAATCCATACTGAAGGCTTTCACCGGCTAATTCTTTTCAGAAGTAGACTGCCGGGTCCTTCTTCCTAGCTTGGCTTAGTCTGGAAGCTCAGCTGAAACCTGTCTTCCATGGGTGACCCTGCTGGTATCTGAATACCCGTGGCATAGCTTCCAGCATCACAGCAACACGCAAGCCCCCACAGTACGACAAACTGACAGAAACGTGGGGGAAATGGAAACTATTTCCCCATGTATTTATAAGCCATTTGGACCTTCTTTCTTCTGGACCATCCTTGCCCATTTGTCTGTTGTTTTTGTCCTTTTCTTAATCAACTGGCAAGTTGTCTTTGAATATTATAAACCTTAGCCCTTGATATCATATACTTTTCAAACTGTAGCGTTTTATTTGCTCTGGCTCCAGACTTTGACTTTTATCGTGTTTTGCCCCCACAGAAGTAATTCGATCTGGAAATTGTTTTTCTACGGGGCCCACCCAGTGTGCTATTTAAAACAAAAGGGTCCTCAAGGAGTGTTCTGATTAGATGTGTAAAGTAACAGGTTCTGGAAGTGATCAATAATATACAGCATTTAGGCAGAATGGAAGGAGCCCTGGTGGTGCAGTGGTTAAGCGTCCGGCTGCTAACCAAAATGTTGGCGATTCAAACTCACTAGCTGCTCCTCGGGAGAAAGATGTGGTAGTCTGCTTTCATAAGGATTATAGGCTTGGAAACCCTATAGGGCGGTTCTACTCTGTCCTATAGGGTCACTGTGAGTTGGAATTGCATCAACTTTATGGCAATGGCAACTGGGTCCTGGTGATGCCTTATATCCTTATACCCACAGTTGAGTCACTGTTTGACTTGCAGAGGCTGTAAGGATACTAGTCTCTACATTAAAGCCATTGGTCCCTTTCCCCTACCCTGGATACCACTATTGCTCTTCGGTGTCATCTAGACGGTTCCGACTCATAGAGACCCTGTGTACAACTGAAGGAAACACTGCCCAGTCCCACACCATCCTCACAATCCTTGTTATGCTGGAGCCCACTGTTGCAGCCACTGTGTCAATCCATCTTGTTGAGGGTCTTCCTCTTTTCTGCTGACCCTCTACTTTACCAAGCATGATGTCCTTCTCCAGGGACTGGTCCCTCCTGATAACATTTCCAAAGAAATGAGATGTAGTCTTGCCATCCTCGCTTCTAAGGAGCATTCTGGCTGTACTTCTTCCAAGACAGATCTGTTTATTCTTCTGGCAGTCCCCGGTATATTAAATATTCTTAATATTCTTCACCAATACCATAATTCAAAGGCATCAATTCTTCTTCAGTCTTCCTTACTCATTGTCCAGCTTTCACACGCACATAAGGCGACAGAAAATATCATGGCTTGGGTCAGGCGCACCTTAGTTCTCAAGGTGACACCTGTGCTTTTTAACACTTTAAAGATGTCTTTTGCAGCAAATTTGCCCAATGCAATATGTTGTTTGATTTCTTGACTGCTGCTTCCATGGGAGCTGATTGTGGATCCAAGTAAAATGAAACAGTGGATACCACTGTAGGGAATAACTGTCCCTGGGAATCTCACATTCATCTTCTCTCAGGACTCAGGGCTTCATACAAAGCATACAAATGGAGCCCTGGTGGCATAGCTGTTAAATGCTCGGCTGCTAACCCAAAGGTCACCAGCCTATCAGCAGGAGGAGGCTGTGGCAGTCTGCTCCTGTAAAGACAGCCTTGGAAACCCTATGGGGCAGTGTGACCGTTCCATAGGGTCACCATGGGTTGGAATTGGCTCACTGCCAATGGGTTTGGTGTTTTTGGTTTAGTAAGCCTTAGATGATTTGAGGGCATTGATCTTGGCTGCTACCTGATAAGACACCTTTCTGCACTCTGGTGTGCCCCCCATATTACCAAGGGGAACATGACGCCACGGTACATGACCACCATTTCTTAGAGACCTTGTTCCTTCTCACTCTTGAAATACCTGCACCGATTACGCACTGGTTGACTTTTTTGCTTTATTCGTTTATATTCTTTAAGAACTTTGTTCAAACACAACAAATAAAACTCTAGGCATTATTATATTATTTCCAAAAGCTTTTGATGACTGTTACCTGAATCATGAAATTCCTAGCCCCAGAGTATGACTCAAAGTCAAGGTAAAACAACTTCCTTTCCTTGTACAAATCAGATATGAGTCACTGATAAACAAAACCTTTAAAACTAATTGAATTTAGCAGACTCATTCTGAACACACACAACTGGAGAAAAATTGTCAAGTTTTTCTAGCTCATTGGCTAATAAATTTGTGAGGCATTTCTAGGCCTCAGACTTAGGAAAATGTTAGGTGTCAGTGACCATTCCATAGTGACCAAAAATGAAACAAATTTTATCAAGTGGACTGATACAAACATTCTAGGATACAGTTTGTGCTCTTAGGGATTTACAGTCCATGAAGAGTTTTAGTCTGCTTTTACCATATAAGTGTCCTCTTACGCAGTGAAGGAGTCCCTGAGTGATACAAACGGTTCATGTACTTGCCTGCTAACTGAAAGGCTGGAGGTTCACGTTCACCCGGAGGCGGCTTGGAAGAAAGGCCTGGGGGTCTCTTTCCAAAAACTCAGCCACTGAATACCCTGTGGAGCACAGTTCTGCTCTGACACACGTGGGTCACTATGATCTGAAGTCACCTTGATGACAACTGGTGGAGTTAGCTACCTCTGAATGATTTTATGCCAAGACTGTAGGGCAGAACACAGGTAGAGCAACTATTCTATGAGACCCTGTAACCATTTTACACTCATCTTCTTTATAACTCAGTATCCAAGGGGCACACTGAGCAAAAAAGCAGGGACTGTCTACTGTATGAACTTCAGATAAACTCATGATTAGTGTAAGGAATACAGTCTTCAGGGAAAATGAATCCATTTTTATTGATGAAAATGGGCTATTACATCTACTGTCACCAATTCAAATTTTAAAAAATGTACAAATACTATAAAAAGTACTTAATTTCAAAGCACTATCAAGACTGTGGCTTACTGTGTCAGGGGTTATATGATCATCTTCCTGGAAGTTTTTTTTTTCCTTCCCTAATTTGTATAATCTTAAGACTTTCCTTAATAATTGCTCTTGTCCTCCTCCATAACTTAATTAACCACCTCCCATGGCGGCACAGTGGTTAAGAGCTACAGCTGCTAACCAAAAGTTAGGGAGTTCAAATCCACCAGGCGCTTCTTGGAAACCTTATGGGGCAGTTCTACTCTGTGCTGTAGGTTGCTATAAGCCAGAACCGACTCAATGGCAATGGGTTTTACTACTTTGAAACATTCTTAGAAGAATACAAAGTGCTCCACTTTATATTTTAATTTAGAAAAACTTCAGGGACGAGATGTTACATCCAAAGGTAAAGACATCTTTTTAATGTCTGTCTTGAAACAGGGTAGAAAATTCACAAAATTTGCTTCCAGGATATATAAGCTTCTCAGAGACACTGGTTAGACTTTATGCAACCACAACAAAGACAGTAAAAGAAAACGAAGAAGAAAGAAATGGAGTCTTTAAAATATGCTGTTAGATTTGATCAAAGAGTCTACAGAAGAATCCTTATCAAAAGGGGGTAAATATAGACCAGAATTTCAAAGTTTCATGGAATTCAGACTTTCTGGAGCCATTGAGGTTGGGTGAACCCCAGATACTACTGCCCTGAGATAACCTTTAAACCTTAAACCAAAAATATTCCCTGAAATCATCTTTAACCCAAACCATAGGTTAGCTCAATTAGGAAAGAATGTCTGCCTTGAACCCTGCGCTCTTTTGAAGAACTATCTACATGGGATCAAAATGAAAACAGTAACTCAAATGGTTAGATGAGAAGCTTAGGGGGCAGGATGTTTATACGAACGGGGAGAAACAATTCAGCAAAGGAGAGTGAAAATGGTTACACAACTTGAATATAATCAGTGTCACTGAATTGTACATGTAGAAACTGCTGAACCGATGTATGTTTTGCTGTGTATAGTCTCAACAACAACTATATATGTCTCTGTGTATATGTATACACACACACACACACACACATACATAAAACCAAACCAAACAGCTGCCATCAAGTAGATTCTAACTCATAGCAAACCTGTAGGACAGAGTAGAACTGCCCCATAGGGTTTCCAAGGAGTGGCTGGTGGATTTGAACTGCCAACCTTTTGGTTAGCAGCTGAGCTCTGAATCACTGTGCCACAAGGGTTCCTACATACATGCACGCATACATACACACAAAAACAAGCAAACAAACAAACCTGTTGTCATTGGGTCAATTCCAACTTGTAACAACTCTATAGGACACAACAGAACTACCCACAGGGTTTCAGAGAAGCAGCTGGCAGATCTGAACTGCCAACCTTTTGGTTAGCAGCCAAGCTCTTAATCCTTAAGGAACTAAGGCCACCAGGGCTCCATGTATATATACGCACATATATATGCGTTAGAACTAGACCTGTAGAAAAAACAAGTGGAGACGATCTATTTTCTTTAAAAGTACACAGAGGGCAGCAATGGAATCCAGCAAAGGCTCCATGAAGCTGGTCACTGTCTCTCATGAGCTTCACTCTAGCACGTCAAGATGAGCAGGACTTGGTCCTGACTTTAGGAAATTCCAGACTGAACGGAGAGACAAATCTGCACAGATCGACATAAAGTGGTGAGCGTGCTGGGACAGAGGACCCAAGTGGATACCGGGGATCAGAGGCTCAGGGAAAGGATACTACCCCATCTGGGTGTGGGCCAATTAGTAAAGGTTTCATGGAAGAGGCAACACCTGAGATAAATTCTGAAGAACGTGTAGAGATAAACGAAGAGAAGGTGCCCCAGGTCGGAGAACAGGACAGCCAGGAACAAACCAAAAACCCAAACCCGTCGCCACTGAGTCGATTCTGACTCATGGCAACCCCACGTGTGACGCAGTAGAACCGCTCCATAAGGTTTTCTTGCTTGTCTTTTTGGAAGCAGATCCTCCCCAGAGCCGCTGAGTGGGTTTGAACTGCCAACCTTTAGGTTAGTAGGTGAGGGCAAACTGCACCACCTAGGAACCCTGGTCAAGGGCAGGGCAGGTGTGAGCTGGCACAGTGTGTGGAGTGGAGGACTACGAGCCATTCTTTACTGCTAAGTCAATAAATGGCGACGAGTTTGCAGAGACGGGTACAGGCCAGGTGATGTAGGGTCTTTGGGACAACTTAAAATGGCCTTCATGCTTTGCAGGTGAGGGAGAGGGTTATGGAGGCTCCTTGTTGTTTGTTGGGTGCTGTCTAGTCAATTCTGATTCCTAGCAACCCCATGTGACAGAGCAGAAGAACCCCACAGGGCTTCCTAGGCTGTGATCCTTAGAGGAAGCAGGTCACCAGGTCTTTCTCCTGTGGAGCTGCTGGGTGGCTTCGAACCACTGACCTTTCGGTTAGCAGTCGAGTGCTTAACCATTATGCCACCAGGGCTCCTAAGGAAGCCCCTTATTTCTACTGAAATGTTTTGAAGAATGAGAGTGGCTTGATTAGACTTGCCTTCTGGAGCGAACACTAAGAGGCAACGTGGAAGATGGCTTTGCGGGGCAAGGCTGGAGGTGAGAGACCAGCCCAAGGACTCTCCACAGTGAGTGAGAAGTGATGGGTCCCAGAGCCCATCACAGTAGGAAGAGCGGAGGGAGGCAATAAAGACTGAATGTGAGTTTTCAGGAACTTAATAAATAGCGAAGCAATGAATAAACCAACACGCAGAATGCGTACTGTGACAATACTGCTTAGGCCGTGGCAAGTAGTCACAGTAACAGATATTCTAGAACTTTTTTCCTATCAAAGACTATTAAACTGCAGAGAGAGGAAGGAAAAACACACTTTATTGTGTTTATTTTAAACATATACGTATATATACATACATGCATACATACACACACGTACACACACGTACACACACATATATTTGAATGGCACATTAACTACCTGATGTGGGTTCATCGACTGGTTAGTTGGGGGATTTTACTGGTCGGGACGGTAGGGAGTGGATCAAGTCTCTCCCTCTCAAGTAAGTGAAACATAAAAGTTTCAAATCACCCACTAAAAAACAGAAACAAAAAAACTAAAAACAGGAAGAAACGTGATTCAGGAAGTAGTATAAATCACATGCATGTCTGATGGAGGGCAACGTGACTGACAGAATTGTATTCGATATTCAAGTACTTACAGGAACCATTCAGTGTACCTTAAGCATTTTTGTTTCTCTTCTTAATTTTTGTATTTATAATAATTAACTTTCGTTGGGAACTAAGACACCATCTCCAACATCAAGGGGCAAGACTGTTAATATTGTAGCGGTCTTGAAATATATATACGAAAATATTAAACTATCTGGATCTAATATGTATGACATAAAATGGAACCAGGCACCAAGATGGGGCACGAGAGGCTGGTTACATAAACCCTTCTACCACCGGTATGTCATTTTGTCGCACCGTGGTGACGTGCGTGTTGCTGTGATGCTGGGAGCTATGCCACTGATATTTCAAGCACCAGCAGCATCACTCATGGTAGACAGGTTCCAGCGGAGCTGCCATTCTAAGACAGACTAGGAAGAAAGGCCTGATCTACTTCCAAAAATTAGCCAATGAGAACTCCATGGATCACAATAGAATATTGTCTGACACACTGCTGGGGGATGAGCCCCCTAGGTTGGAAAACACTCAAAATACACAATGGCCTCAACAATGGGCTTGAGCAGACCCAACGATCGTGAGGACGGCACAGGACTGGGCAACATTTCGTTCTGTTGTACACAGGGTTGCCATGAGTCACAGTCGACCGAGGGCAACTAACAACATTAACCTTTTACTTTTAGTTTGGTTCTCTTTGATTCCCTTCCTGCCACTTCTGCTTCCAAAGATCTGCTTTGGACACACACTTTAAGTCTATCAAGGCCTAAATGAGTTCCAATTACAGGTACAAGGTATTTTCCGGGAACAACCAAGTGTCTCTAGACTTTTTATCCTAGGAAAGAAGGCCACAGCCCGGAGTCTGGCCCACACTCAGTCTTCCAGGAAAGCAAAGCAAAAGGGACAGCATACATTTCTTGTTACCCCACGTCCCTGAAAAGATAATTTATTGTCTTGTGAGTACAGTGTATGTGTAAATAGAAATGAATGAGTGGAAACCACAGTAAACACTCTCTATCCTATGGAGATTTCATTCACAAATATTGGAATAAAACTGCCTGTGGCCTCACAGTTTCAGCCTATTTGCTACAACAATAAAGAAAAAAAAAGCTTTGTACAACCTGGCTGGTTTAAAAAGAACTATGAACTAAAATTTTATAATGTATCCAAGCGTGAATGGCTGAAAAAAACAAAAAAAAGCAGCTCTTGGCTGCCATGACTGTGGGTGCCATTTTGTTTGCATGCCAGGGCCCCGTTACGGCTTGGTTTAAGTTCCTGTGTTTCAGAATGTGACGTTTTGACCTTCTTCTTATAGGAGCCCACACTACGGTGACTAACTTTGAGGCATACGTCTGGGTTCCAATGCGGTGACTAACTTTGAGGCATACGTCTGGGTTCCAATGCACTCCACCATAATAAAAACTGGGGACATCTCCCAGTCATTTTCTTACTCCCAACATTCCCGATGGCTGCAACCATGGACTGGCACATACTTGGGATTATAAAGATGGCTCGGGACCAGGAAACGCTTCATTCTTTATACATAAGGTCGCCATGAGTCGGGGCTGACTGGATGGTAACCAACAACAACACTTCCAAGCCCCAGGATGACCAGAGGGAGGGGACAGCTTGAGCGTCTTCCAGAGTAAGTCCGTGAACGAGAAAATGAAGTGTGTGTGTGAGCCTGTGTAAGGGAGGAAGAGCTGACAAAGTGTACATAAAGTGTTGTTGTTGTGCCATCGAGTCCATTCCGACTCCCACGACCCCATGTGACGGAGCAGAACCACCCCACAGGGTTTCCAAGGCTGTAATCTTTACTGGAGCAGATCGCCAGGTCTTTCTCCCACAGAGCTGCTAGGTGGGTTTGAAACGCCGACCTTTCCGTTAGCAGCCGAGCAGTTCGGACCACCAGAGCTCCTACATGAAGTGTTAGCCTGACCCTGATACAGACACTGGAGAAATAAGCAAGCAAAAAAAAATGCTTATAAAAACATGTTTTGGGTGTGTAGAAGGAATACTAATTGCAGTAATTTTTCTGAACGGCTTAACCACAAGCCTACTTACCGTGTAGCACCATGAGGAATATGTAAGTCATTAAACAGGTATCGGATTAACTTGTGGGCACTTTAGCTACAACACTGAACTTGGTGAATCTGTAGTAGTCAGCCTTCATAATTTATCATGGCCATGATGTAAAATCTTGGAAGCTTATAAGAAGTGACAGAGTGAGGAAAGAATCAAATGAATGTTTAAAGTAAAATAATTTTCTCAAAATTGTCATATACACATGAGGAAAGTCGGTAGCAACTGTCAAAGGCTATGCTCCCTACTCTGTGTCACCGTTGCTTCAGTTGTATTGACAGTTTGGGGAAAGTGTATACATTAGAACCGACATCTAGCAAATTTTATATCCTCTTTCCCAAAGAATATACGAGAGGTATTTTTTCAAATTTAAATATAAACCCAACAAAAAATATCCTCAGATTTCTCCAAAATCATAAAATCATATCTATTCCATTACAAATAGTACCAAATACACTTACTAAGGACATTCTCCATTTTTTACCACACAGTATCATGGAAAACATATGTCATAGCAATTAAAATGAAGTAATGCTAATATGGCATCCTTAAACCAAAAAAAAAACAAAACAAAACAAAACCCAAACCCACTGCAGTCAAGTCGATTCCGACTCAGTGACCCTGAGGGCAAAGCAGAACTGCCCCATAGAGTTTCCAAGGAGCACCTGGTAGATTTGAACCCCTGACCTTTTGGTTACCAGCCATAGCTCTTAACCACTACGCCACCAGAGTTTCCTGTCCTCCTTGGGTGGTACAAACAGTTAAAGTGCTCAACTGAACAACCAAAAGGTTCGGGCTTTGAGTCCACTCAGAGGCACCTTGGAAGAAAGGCCAGGTGATCAACTTCCAAAAGAATCAGCCACTGAAGGCCCGGTGGAGCACAGCTCTACTCTGACACACGTGGGGTCGCCACGAGTTGGGACAGACTCGATGGCAGTGACGACTGGGGTTGATGCTAGAACAAAGTAAGGAAGCAGTCACTGCACGTGAGCAACGGAGAGCTCTAAACGACTCAGGCGAACAGCACGTGGCTAGAGAAAGGTGGTCGCAGGAGAGAGCAAAAGCTGATTCTCCCGGATTTAAGGGGTTTTAGATTCAACTACATACACGGGCTACAGAAACTCTTCACCAGGTTTTCTGTCTGAGATCTATACAGGCGTCCGTTACTCTGTAACAGGGCTTCTCACCTGGGCGCCATCGGCATTTGGGGCCAGGTAGTTCTTTGTTGTTGGCCTACCCGGTGCACAGGGGATGTTTAACAGCTTCCCAGGTCTCTGCCCAGTAGATGCCAGTGGCGTCCCCACCTCCAAGGTGTGACAACCAAAAGTCTCCACACATTGCCAAATCTCCCCTCTGGGACAGGACCACGACTGGCTGAGAGCTACTGCTTTATAAAATGTGAACATAAAATGTGAACATATGTACAGGAAAAAAAAATCGCTAATGCAGTCATAATTTAAATACACTAGTTGAGTTCACTATTTTAAACAAGGATAGAGATTTTTTTTTCCTCTGATGAGAACTATTAAAATGCAGAAAAAAAAAATTAAACTCAGCAGAAGAAAAACTCTGGAGTGTTTTCTTTTTTAAAGGTAGGTGTTGAGAGAGAAAAACCAGAAGTAGGAAATGTTCTCTCACTTGTGAAATTAAGAACAGAAGACATAAAATTAATTCAGGAAACAGCAGATTAAAAAATATACTTCAGTTCTATGTTATGATTTAAACAGGGAGACGAAACGATAAGGGAAAGAAGGTATAATAGGAAGAGAGGAGCCCTGGTGGTGCAACGGTTAAGCACTCAGCTGCTAACCAAAAAGTTGGCAGTTTGAATCCACCAGCCGCTCCATGGAAGAAAAACCTGGCAATCTGCTCCCATAAAGATCACAGCCCAGAAAACCCTATGGCAGTTCTACTCTGTCACGTGGGGTCCTTGTGCATTGAAAACTAACTAGACGGCACCCAAGAACAACAAAGTAGGAACAGACAGGACAGATAAGACGGAGGAGGTGGGGTGTCAGTGGAAGAAGAAATGGGGGAGAACTTTAGAAGAAAGAGAGACAAGGGGTTGGCAGCCAAAAGTGGAGATTCTCTGGGCCTTCCCTCTCTGTTTCCTTTCACCCTGGGCCCAGAACTTCTCACCCTGGGCTGCCAGAACCCATCTCCTCAGGCCCCACCAGCTGGCACACTGTGTCCACGAAAGGGACACTGGGAAAACAGACTACAAAACAAGTAAGAATAAACCAATGCCAGAAGAGAACAACAGCAGCCACAGAAGGTTTGTGGCTCGGGGGATGTTATGACCAAAACCTTGCTTTATCAGCCAGATCGAGGGTCTATGTGGACAATAAGGAGGAAGCTAATAACTGTTCAGGGGAGAGGTAATAAGAGCTGTTATGAATTGAAATGCGTCTCCCCAAAATATGTATTGAAATTCTGGCCCCTTTACCTGTAAAGCCATCCTTTTCATTCTACCTGGACCCACAGTCAATGCCCATGGAAGCAGCAGTCAAGAAATCAAATGACACACTGCATTGGGCAAATCTGCTGCAAAGGACCCATCTAAAGTGTTAAGAAGCAAAGACGTCACCTCGAGGACTCAGGTGCACCTGACCCAAGCCATGGTATTTTCAATCTCCTTATACACATGTGAAAACTGGACAACGAATAAGGAAAAGCAAAGAAGAACTGATGCATTTGAATTGCGGTGTTGGCGAAGAATACTGAATATACCATGGACTGCCAGAAAAACAAACAAATCTGTCTTGGGAGAAGTACAGCCAGAATGCTCCTTAGAAGCAAGGATGGCGAGCCTATGTCTTACATACTTTGGACATGTTATCAGGAGGGATCAGTCCCTGGAGGAGGGCATCATGCTTGGCAGAGTACAGAGTCAGCGGAAAAGAGGAAGACCCTCACTCAATGAGGTGGATTGACACAGTGGCTGCAACAATGGTCCCAAACATAACAACTGTGAAGATGGTGCAGGACTGGGCAATGTTTCGTTCTGTCGTACATAGGATCGCTAAGTCAGGACTGACTCAACGACACCTAATTACAACCACCATACCTGTAAATATGGTCCTGTTTGGAATTAGGGTTTTCCTTGTGATGTTAACTAGGCCATACTCTAGTAGGGTGGGTTCTAAATCTAATCACTTCCGAGTTATACAAAGAACAGCAGAGACATGGAGACAAACGCAGAGAGAAGACAGATGCCATGTGAGGCTCGTCTACAAGCCAAGGAAGGATGATGAAGGAATCAATGCCACTGAGACCTGATGGGACTTCTGGCCTCCAGAACTGTGAGAAAATAAATCCCTGTTCTTTAAAGACATCCGCTGGTGGTATTTGTAGTAGATAACCAAGATGTGAGCCTCAGCAGAAGAAAATGAACATAATACAATTGTGTTTGGTATAATATCGTTAGTTTCCTTTTTTAGTAAAGCAAACAGAAAGTTTTATTTGGCATACACTCAAAAAGGCAAAAGTGGGAAGCTGACAAGCTTGCTGCCACAGCCACGTCTGCCTGAGTCCAAGCAACGTTAGTGACATAATATTATTTGTTCCTTCTAACAATCAAATACAAATTTAAGTTTGCTCAGTGCACAGGAAATATTCCATAAATCCTACTTCAGTTTCATTTGATTGAATTCATCTTAAGGTAACTGCTGCCCCTATTTAAAGTGTAAGGAAACCGAAGCCCAGTGACGCTCGGTGACCTGCCCCAGTCAAGCACCTAGTAAGTTTTAGGGTGATGCTAAAACAGCTGAGCACTTTAACCACTGCGCCACCAGGTCTCCTTCATTAGTGTGTAGGCATGAAAAGTCCAAGAGGCAGCTTTGGCATTCATGATGGAGGAATTCAGTGCTCAGTGGGGACTTGGTTTCTCTTCATCTCTCCTCTGCGCTCCTGGTGACGGCTTTAGTCTCAGGCTGCACGCGGTACCGGAGCCCTGGTGGCGTAACTGACTCGACGGCAGAGGGTTTGATTTGGTTTAGTTTTTTTTTGCACACAGTGCCAGGATCTGGGTCGGAGCTCCTGCCCCACCTCAGGACTGTCGTTGTTGTTAAGTGTCGTGGAGTCAATTCCTACTTATAGGGACCCTACGGGACAGAGGAGAACTGCGCTATAGGGTTTCCAAGGCTGTAATCTTTGTGGACACAGACTGCTTCATCTTTCCCCTGCAGAGTGCCTGGTGGACTCGAACCACCAATCTTTTGGCTATATGCTGAGTGCTTGACCACTGCACCACCAGGGCTGCTCAGGATAAAACCCAGGTCTCCTCAGTTCCAAAACCAAGGCTTCATTCACCACAGTGGTTACAACGAATTTATGGCATGTGTCCTGATTCTCCCGTTTTCTTTACCATAACAGACATTGCTGATCAACTTCCTACCAAGAGTCTGGATACGGCCTCAGGCTCCTTCGGAGCCCAGGACCACAGAGGGGCAGCAGCCCAATCAACGTGTTTGGATCCGGTGGTAAACCACGAACCTCTCCAACGAAAGGAAGAGGAACATGGTGGAGCTGCCCTGCCAGGAGAAGCACTGTTAGGCGGGTGCTGAGGAGGGAGATGACTAAGGCTTCAGGCTCAGGTGACTAGGGGATGGTGACACTATTAACAGAAGTAATGGAGCTGGGAAGGAGCCTGGTGGTGCAGTGGTTAAGTGCTGGGCTGCTAACCAAAAGGTCGGAGGTTCAAACCCACCCAGTGGCTCCACTGGAGGAAGACCTGGTGATTTGCTCCCATGAAGATGACAGCCTAGAAAACCCTACGGGGCAGCTCTGCTCTTCACAGGGGGGTCGCTAGGAGTCGGAACTGAGCCAGCAGCAACAGGGCTAATGGAGCTGGGAGCAGCCGCGTATCTGTGAGTAACGGAGTGTGATTTTATTAAACATGTTGAATTTACAGTGAGGGGAGTGAGCAAGCAGTGCAGAGGAAGACAGAGGCAGTAAGTACCTCCTGACATTGTCAGTTTCCTTTATAATATAGGGGCTCTCGGCCCCATAAACAGTGACAACCCCAGAGCTCCACAAATGTAAACCGTGGTTTACGTTGAAAGGACAAATTTTCTTCAAAAACTGTCAGGAGAGACGAAAGGAGGAGGTTTCGGAATCCTGTTTCAAGACGTACTGCGATTTCAAAACCCAACATGCACGGCTGTGGATTGTTTTCTCAGCCAAAACCAAACCCACTGCCTCTGAGTCAATTCCAACTCACAGCGACCCTATTAAATTAGGCAACACAAATCTTTTTTAACGTGAATAATCATAATTTCAACTTCCGTGGGCCAAGGCCATTTAGATGGAGGAGAAAGCGGGGTGGCAAGGAAAAGAAAATGGGTCTTCGGCAACTTTCTCAATGAGAATTAGAAGTGATTTCTGTAAAACTTCATAAACTGAATTCAGTATCAAACCATAAATGCTTGCTCAGAACAAGATGTTTGAGTTAAAGGGAGTTTTGGTAAGTGGCTTCTATCAGTCACCCTTCCAACATAAGCATGAAAACACAGACCTTCCATCTTTCCTGTAAACTTCATTGTGTCGGGTGCAAATTAAACACAACGCCGTGGGAAACGTCTCGTTACATCCAGAAGGCAGCAGCGCTGCTTACAGAATCCTTGATAGACAACTTGTTGAGCAATTTTCTTACCTCAAAACAGATGTTCTTCCTAACATTTCCCCGTTAATACGCTTCTTGGTCTTGTTCCTTTTCCCTCTGGCTTGTTTCTTCCCATTTCATTGCCATCTACTTTATGTATGTCTTGGCCAAGTCGTAAAATCAAGTTACAAGGATCCTATTTGGTACCATATGGCTAACATCAGCCAAAGTGCTCTCGATATTTTCTGAGTGATGGGGTATTGTATCTGCTCCCAGAGCGCATTTCAACCTAAC
The DNA here is from genome assembly GCF_030014295.1 of Loxodonta africana. Classification (NCBI taxonomy): domain Eukaryota; kingdom Metazoa; phylum Chordata; class Mammalia; order Proboscidea; family Elephantidae; genus Loxodonta; species Loxodonta africana. The sequence continues at coordinate 1,134,362 of NC_087358.1, read as the reverse complement.
AAATGCTGAAGGCTACACACACATGAATGTTCTAGCGTGGAGAACCACTGCCCCCAGCTTTGATATGTGGCCTAAGAGAACACCAAAAGTTAAAACTCACTCTCAGAAGAAAAAACTGCTAAAGTTCACAGACCACTATAACTTTTACTCAAAAACATAAAATCATTCTTGATTCATCTGCCCACAAGCCAAAAAACAGAAGCCCTCAAGTTCACTGACGGGCCTAACGATAACATTTTTTTCCTGCATTTCGTTGTTGGTGCTGTTGGGTCCTGGGGGGCAGAGCTGCCCCATGGGGTCTTCCAGGCTGTAATCTTCCCAGGAGCAGATCCCCCAGGTCCTTCTCCCTCAGGGCCACTGGGTGGGTTCCCACTGCTGACTTTAGCACTCAACCATTGCACCACCAGAGCTCTGCACTGTAGTGAATTATATGACAGGAAAATATTCTGATCTTAAGAAATTCTTCACATAGTTATTTTAGATTCCAGTGACACAAACATCAAACAAGCTCAAACATATTTCTTGATGGGTGTAAATCCACGGAGAAGACTCTGGTTACGTGAATGGTGAGACCTGGGAGACCGGGAACGTGACAGGACTGCCTGGTTTTTCTGCCTTTGACAGGGTGCAGCCTTAACACTTTTTAGAGCTCATTTTAGTGGGAAATATTTGAGTTTTCCTTCTCTGACAGGCTTCTGCCTTTCATGGGTTCCGGCTTTCCCAGGTTTTACTGTAATTTTTCAAACATTTAAAGCTTGCATGTACATGTGGTATGGGGTGTGGTGAAGGCACACAACACCATCCCTTAGTTACAGATATTCTAATATGAAGCAGCCCCAAATACTGGCCACCTTTCCAGCAGTAAAAAAAACCCTGACACAGTGTTTTCAGTAGAGAAATCTTCTACAGGCCCTGTTCAACGGGGGGCTGCTGAGCATCGCACTTGCTGCTCTGATAAGAAAAAAAGGTACAGAGGAAGTGGTGGGTGCTGGGCGGGGCCTACTCTACTCCCACCTCCTCTCCTTGGCCTTTCAGGGAGTAAAAAACCCGTTGCTGTCGAGTCAACTCCAATTATTGGTGACCCGTGTGTGTCAGAGATGCGCTCCGTAGGGTTTTCAGTGGCTCTTTTTTGGAAGTAGATTGCCAGGCCTTTCTTTTGAGGTACTCGGGGTGGGCTGGAACTTCCAACCTTTTGGTTAGCAGCCAAAGGTTTGGACAAAGAAGGGGAGGCACTGGACAGGACAGCCACAAGGGCTGATCTGAGTTACCACAGACAAGAAAACCCGGGTTCAACTGGAGGGAAGGAGCCCCGGTGGCTCAATGGTTAAGCTCTCGGCTGCTAACAGCAAGGCTGACAGTTCAAACCCATCCGCTGCTCCAAGGAAGAAAGGCCTGGCAATCTGCTCCCATGAAGATTACAGCCTTGGAAACCCCGTGAGGCAGTTCTACTATGTCACATGGGGTCGCTATGAGTCGGAATGGGCTCGCTGGCAACAAGTTTGGTTTGGTTTTATATCTATGGGTCTAACCCCACTGGGGAATGGGTTTTCTTTGTTATGTTCACGAGACAGTATTAGTGTAGGGTGTGTCTTGAGTCAATCTCTTTTAAGATATAAAAAAGATTAAACAAGCAAGGAGCAGGAGAGATGAGGGAAGAGAACTGCCAAGCCACATGAAGGTCGTCCAGGAGCAGAAGCTAGAAAGAGACAAGGACCTTCCTACAGAGCCAGCAGGCTACAGAGCCAGCAGGGAGAGATCCTTCCCCTGGAGCCGGTGCCCTGAATTCGGACTTCCAGCCTCCTAAACTGTGAGAAACAAACTTCTGTTTGTCGTGGCGACCCCAGGTGTGTCAGAGTAGAACCGCTCCATAGGATTGTCACAGCTGTGACCTTTCGGACCCAGATTTCCAGGACTTTCCTCTGAGGCACCTCCGGGAGGGTTCAAACCGCCAATCCCTGGCTACGAGTTGAGTGTTTAGCCATTTGCACCGCCCAGGGACTCCCTTTACCTCTAGGAAGGGTGAAATGATACAAACCACCCCAGACGTCATTACTCTATAAAAGAACACAAAATCTCCCCTGGGAATGAGACCCTACCACTTCCTGGGATCCAGCATAGGCTCCAGGGGCAGAGCTTCCGGTGCTCAGCACAGGTCTGCCCTCTGCTCGCACAGCTGCCCCCCGGAGCCCCAGCATTTTGCTTCTTCCACCTCAGTAAGGCCACACCCACGTGCTTCTCTCCTGTCTGCTCTGGGGTGCAAACTGTTAACGTGCTCCACTGCTAACCAAAAGGCTGGAGGTTCGAGTCCACCCAGAGGCTCCATGGAAGAAGGGTCTGGTGACCTAATTCCAAAAACTCTGCTTTTGAAAGCTCTATGAAGCGCAGCTCTAGGCTGACACAGGCGGTGGCCACGGGTAGTGGTTACTTGGGGTACAGCAACAGAACCACAAAGGTTAGCTCACGTGTCCCCGATCCTCTCAGAGAACTGCAGTTACCATGGAGACAAACCAGGGAAGGTTTACCAGCAGGTTACCTGCCACTCCCTTACCCACACCTACTTCTCCATGAAAATCGCCTGTTACGGAAATGGGCAATAATGAACTGAAATGTACTAACGGTAAACACAAGGCAAAGTGAAACTCTACAATGATTATGTCCCTTCTTTTAAAATCAATCTGCAATCTGTCTCTTCAAGGGAATGAATGAAAGAGAGTAAATGACAAGAAAAAAGCCAAACCTGCTGCTGTCACATGGACTCTGATTCACAGCAAACCCATGGGACGGTGCAGAACTGCCCCACAGGTTTCCAAGGCTGTGAACTCTACGGGAGCAGACTGCCCCATCTTTCTCCCACGAGCTCTGGGTGCAGCCGTGATTCTTCTTCCTAACCGCCCTCTCAGATAAATTATTGTCCAGCCTGAGAAACAAAGTTTTAATTCGTATGGAATCCAGGTTTCTGGGTTCCATGGAAGTTGGGGTGAACCACCCAAGCCACTAGCCTAAGATAATCTTTGGACCTTGAGTCTTGAGAAAAATGGTTTCCAAAAATCACCTTTAAGTCAGACAACGGTCTAGATTAATTAGTAAAGACCTTTCACCTTAGGCGACCTTTCACCTTAGGCGACCTTTCACCTTAGGTGACCTTTCACCTTAGGCTTTGTGTTCTTTTGAAGAATTCTCTACGTGGAGTCAGTTTCAAGAAACACGCGCCAAAGTTGGAGTAGAAGCTGTGTTTTAGGGTTGTTACTACGTAAACACTATTCTGGCCCTGTTTCCATGGCAATGTCTGTAAGGTAGGGGTATAACAATCTTTGGAAGTTCTTTCCTCCTTGGAACACTCTGACTCCCTCGTAGAAAGGTGGGAGTCCTGCTGGTGCAGTGGTTACACGCTGACTGCTACCTGAAAGGTCGGCATTCCCAGCACTGCGTTAATTTGTTGAAACACCTCAGTTGATATGGTGACCCTAATACCTCACAACATATTTTCTGCTTTTCAAAATGGTAATTGTTAGCTTGACGTAACTAACTAATGCCATAATGTTGTTCTAAGTGATCTATAAGCTTTTTTTTTTTTTTTTTGCACCAGCTCCACTGGTCTCTTTCCAAGGGGATGCAGAGCCCTCTCAGCTCCTGTGGCCTTGGTCTCTCTCCTCGTCTTTGTTCTTTTGAGAAATGGCCTTCAGCCTGCAAGACGGTAGTTAGGAAGGCTGTCTGGTGCTTTTGGTCTGCAACTTTCTTTCTTGCTCCTTATCTCGGTCAGAGTGCACTTGGCAGGCCAGCTCCACTAGCTGACAGATTCTTATGTAAGTTTTTTTTCAGTCTGTTACAAACAGACAGATTAGAGTCCAGATGTCCGAAATTCATATCTTTAGTTTAATAAAGAGTTTCTTGTAGTTTTGTGATGTATATGACCATCTGTGGTCTACGTGCTTAAAAACATGAGGTAATCCTTGCCAAAATGATATATAAACTCTGATGTAAAAGTTGCTTTTGGGGGGACTCCATAAAGGACAGCCTGTGTTGCTGTTGGGACCCCTCCGTTGGCGTCACCCCCTAATAAACTTCCTCTCTTTCTGACTTGGAGTACCGTTCATTGGCTCGACTGTTCCAGGGCATGGACCCCAATAGGGTAACAATATTCCGTCAATTCCTGGAGCCTTGTTTTTCCCTATGCCTTCAGTGCAGCTTGGAGTTCTTCCTTCAATACCATCAGTTCTTGATCATATGTTACCTCCTGAAATGGGTGAATGCTGACCAATTCTTTTTGGTATAGTGACTCTGTATGTTCCCTCCATTTTCTTTTGATGCTTCCCGCGTCATTTAATTTTTTTTCCATAGAATCACTCAGGACTGCAACTCGAGGCTTGGATTTTTTTTTTCAGCTCTTTCAGCTTGAGAAAAGCTAAGCGTTTCTTCCCTTTTGGTTTTCTATCTCCAGGTCTTTGTGCATGTGTTACAGTACTTTACTTTGTCTTCTCGAGCCGCCCTTTGAAACCTTCTGTTCAGCTCTTTTACTTCATCCCAGCAACAACAGCAGCAATGGAAATATGCAGAAAAGGTTATGTACGCAGATTCTTGGCTATGATCACTTTACTTTGCCACCAAAACACTGTTTTTTCTTATTTTAAAACTCTGGCAGGCAAGATTTTCCTCACGCCATTAAGCAGGAACAGGATAAATGTAAGTCTTGTTATACACTGTTGCTGAGTGGCGTTACCTAGCAAAAACTGTGATCCTGGGGGTGTGAGAATCTCAGGGATGTTGAAAACGCTAAGGCTCACGCTTCTAGAAAATTCAGTTACAGGGAGAGGGCACCATAGAAGAATACACTGGCTAGAAATCGGTAGCTTAGAACAAAACTCGCAATTGGCAGGAACCCAGGGTTTATATGGCTGATCACAGCGCTGACCAGAGAAAACGATTAATTTTTTCTTAAATTCTAGCCTGGATTGTTTTCATTCTAATTTGGTAAGTACGGAAAGAAGTAGGGACTTTTAGGGAATAAAAAGACATATTAACACCATTATCGTTAACTTTTTTTTAACAAATGAAACATTAAGCAGGTATTTTCCGAGGCTGCCAAACTCTGCATTGGTGAGAACCTTTCTTACCCACAAAACCAGCAGTCTGGTTTGTCTGTTTTGCCATTTTAACGACTTTTAAGAGTATGATTCAGTGACAGAATTACTGATACCAGGTTGTGCAACCATCACCCCCCATTCGTTTCCAGAAGTTTTGTATCATGCCAAACAGAAGCTCAGTCCCCCTTAGGCAGTAACTCCTCACTCCTCCACCCCACCAGCCCCTGGTGACCACTGAACTGTGGTCTCCACGCACTTGCCTAGACATTTCATATAAGTGGGACCATACAATGTTTGTCCTTTTTTGTCTGACCTATTTCACTCAGCATCACGTTTTCCAGGTTCATCCATGTTGTAGCACGTTTCTCTTCATGGCTGAGTAGTACTCCTCTGTGTGTATGTAGCATCTTTTGTTTTTCCATCATCTGTTGATGGCCATTTAGGTGAAGGACATGGCCACCTTCGTCTATTCTGAATATTGCTGCTAGGAACACTGATATACAAGTATCTGTCTGAAACTGCCTTCAAGTCTCTTGAGTAACAGGCCTAGAAGTGGAACTGCTAGGTCACGGAGCCCTGGTGGCGCAGTGGCTAAGAGCTCGGCTGCTGACCAAAAGGCTGACAGTTGGAATCCACCAGGCGCTCCCTGGAAACCCTATGGGGCAGTTCTACTCTGTCCTATAGGGTCGCTGTTAGTCAGAATCGACTCCACGGCAATGGGTTTTTTAAGTCTGTGTTTAAGTTTTGGAGGCTGGCAGTTTTTTCAGGGCAAGACTCATGGTCTTATTCATTGTTGTTGCTGTTAGGTGCCATGGAGTCAATTCCAACTCACGGCAACCGTATGCGGTAGAGTAGAACTGTCCCCAGAGGGTTTCTGAGGCTGTAAACGTCACAGAAGCAGATTGCCAAGTCTTTCTCTACGGAGTCACTGGACAGGTTTGAACTGCCAACCTTTCAGTCAGCAGCTGCGAGCTTAACCATTTTGCCACCGGGGCTTCGTAGCATCTAGTTTAGTGCGGGACAAATGGTAAGATCTCAGAATTCGACCAAATGTTAACAGGAAGGGGATTACTTGAAGATTTAAAAAGTAACAACAGTAACTGGAGACAGCCAACAGTTTGAGTTGTCTTATGAGGCAATGGGTAGCGAACACATACTGGAACGAAACATTCAGTGGTACATTTCGCTTTGGAATCCCTACTAATTGTATCCATAATTTCCAATGAGAAAGTTATGTGCTCTAATCAGTGACCGAAAAACATAAAAATAAAGCTTAAATATAAAAAATCGTGCCATATAAAGAATGTAAAGCAATCATGCTTAGAATATATCACTGTTTTGCAGATTAAAGAAATGGAAAAATCAAATTTTTTTTCAAAATCACAGAAATTCAGTAGTTCTAGGTCAACAAGAAAAATTATGTTGAAGAAAATAACCTCGATGGTAATTGCTATAATATGCAGGAAGTACCTCTAAACCATGTTGTTGCTGGTGACGTCCAGTCAACACTGACTCACAGCGACCCCAACGTGACGGAGCAGAACTGCCCCATAGGGTTTCCTAGGCCGTTGTCTTTGTGAGAGCAGATCACCAGCTCTTTGTCCTGCAGAGCAATGGTGGGTTCAAACCACCAACCTTTCAGTTAGCAGGTGAGCGCTAAACCATTGAGCTTCTTTTCTAACACTATGGGACAACGGTAACCCAAGCGCCGGGGCCACTGTGTGACACATTGACACAAGTAATAAAGATAAGCATCTTAAGGCAAGTAGAGGAAACACAGCCAAGAGAATTTGATTTTAAAGACAGAAGTCAGGGATCAGACTCAGGCCAATCCCTCTCCAAACCTAACCAGGATCTGGGGACAAGCACACTCAGAGTCCAGTTAGGAAATTAACTGACACCTCAGGGGAGGTCCCTGGTGGTGCAGTGGTTAAGGCACTCGGCTGCTAACCAAAAGGTCACTCCAGCGGTTCCCTGGGAGGAAGATGTGGCAGTCAGCTTCTGCAGAGATTACAGTCTGAGAAACCTGTGTGGCATTTCTACTCTGTCACACGGTGGGGGGAGGCATCCAACAACAACAAAGGGGAGGGCCACATTAAGTTCCCAGAATTTAAGGGAGCAAAATCCTAAGAACACTTCTAGCAAAAAAAAAAAACCCAAAAAACCATAAATAACTATGGTTTCTGTTGTTCAAATGCAAGCCTATTTCCAGCACAGAATTAATTAGGTGGCATTTGAAAGCGTTCTCATGAAATCCAGCAACTGGGCTACCCCACAAAGGCTGCTATGCAACAGATATAAGGAGTGGCTTCCACCCACTTAGAACTTCCGGGACAGCCTCTGCCTCTCTAGGCAGCTCTCTCCCAGTCCCTGACTCTCCCTCCCCAGCTATGATTAAGGAGTCCCTGGGTGGTGTAAATGGTTAACCACTTGACTACTAGCTGGAAGGCTGGTGGTAGGAACTCACCCAGGGGCGCCTTGGAAGACAGGCCTGGAGATCTGCTTCTGAAAAGTCATAGCCTTGAAAACCCTATGGAGCAGTTCTATCTGCACACATATGGTTGCCATGAGTCAACCCCACAGCAAGGAACCAGGACTATGCTTATCTCCCTTTATTTATGTAAGATGGAGTCCCTGGGTGCTTCAAGTAGCTAACTCACTCAGCTGCTAACTGAAAGGTTGGTGGTTTCAGTCCACCCAGAGAAACCTCAGAAGAAAGACCTGGCAAACTGCTTCCAATAAATCAGCCACTGAAAACCTGATGGAGCACAGTTCTATTCTGAAACGCATGGTGTCGCCATGAGTGAGAATCAACTCGGCGGTACCTTTTACTGTTTCTTTATATGTAAGATGTTCAGCCTTAACACAGCACACAGTGGGCGCTCAATAAACGTTAGCCTTCATCTCTAATCCTGCCCTTCTCCTTTTCCCTTTTCAGCTCTCCTCTTCCTCAGGTGTGTCCCTCTTTCTCCTCCTGCCTCTTCCCTCTAGTGTCTCTATCCTTCCAGACTTCCTTCTACAAATAGATCAACATGTTGAATTGAAATAAAAAATATATATGCATATATATACATATATGCATGTATGTATATGAATATATACAATAAAACCTGCTAAAGCCAAAACCTGTGTAAGGCAGAAACCTGTCAGAGAAGGAAAACTCACGGTGTTTATGAGCTACAATTCTTAACACAGAGTGAGAGAAAAGTGGTGAGACTGTACTCTGTCAGAGGCGGAACACTTGCGAGACCCAGGAAAACAAGACAGCCCTGTTGAGACTGGCTCTCACAGGCTTCACTGTGAGCATATACATATATATGGAGCCCTGGTGGCACAGTGGTTAAGAGCCCTGCTGCTAATCAAAAGGTCAGCAGTTTGAATCCACCAGCTGCTCCTTGGAAACCCTATGGGGCAGTTCTACTCTGTCCTACAAGAGCCACCATGAGTCCGAATCGACTTGCCGGCAATAGGTTTGGTTTTGGTTTTATATATATATACATACACACTTTTATATACATGTATATATATAAATACGCATCGTTAAAGTAGAGAAACTGAGGCTGAAATTGACAGATTCCTCTCAGGACACAGGAAAATTCACTGAGGTCACTGATGGTTGTGGACTGTACCCCAAAGACAGACACAAGAAATAACGTGGAGAAACAGCAGCCACGAAGTTGTGCAAACTCCCCTTTGTGACAAAGATGCTTGTTAACCGTAAACTAGCTCAGAGCCTATCTCATGCCAGAATGTATTTTTAGGTCATTCCCCTGCTTCCTGAGACAGAACACTTGGAATTCCCTGAGTAATTGAGGTGCCTTTTATTATTTTAAAACTTCTGGGCTATACCTGAGGGTATGAGCAAATGAATGGACGGTTGGCCAGGCAAGAGACCACCCAGTAACTTGATGTCAGCTGCTCTCAGAAAGGCAGTCATGATTCAATCAATCACTTTAAGATGTTGCTGTTGCTGGATGCCATCGAGTTGGTTCTGACTCAGAGGAGAACTCCCTTTACGGGAGCAGATTGGTAGGGCTTTCTCCTGAATCCAAATCATCATGATCCCACGTGACAGAGAACTGCCCCATAGGGTTTCCTAGACCGTAATTTTTTATGGGAGCAGATCGCCAGGTCTTTCTCACAAGGAACAGCTGATGGGTTCAAGCCGCCAGCCTTTAGGTTTGCAGCCAAGCCCTTAACCCTTGTGCCGCCAGGGCTCCTTACATTAAGACTAGGCAACGGTTAACCTTCTATTTCCTCATCTCATCCTTTAAACACTGCATTGTAACTAGCCCACATTGAGCCATTTCATTTTTTTAGAAACACAATTGTCTCTCTGTATGCATATAGGATAACTGCTCAAATAAACCCTGTATACTTTAATTTCCTTGTGCTAGGATTATTTTTTAACACCATCTATCCTTATTCTCAAAAAATGATTATTTGACACCAATTGGCAACAGAAGAAAAAACAGAAAACTAGACTTCATCAAAATTGAAAAATTCTGTGCATCAAAGTATCTTATCAAGAGACAACCTACACACTGGGGGAAAATATCTGGGGACCACATATGTGATAAACATCTAATTTTCAGAATATATAAGTAACTCCTACAAGTTAACAACAAAAAGACCAGCAACTCAATTAAAAAATGGGAAAGGACTTGAATACGTATTTCTTCAAAAAAGATACACAAATGTCCAATAAGCACATGAAAAGATGTCCAACATCCTTAGTCATCAGGGAAATGCAAACCAAAATCACAATGAGACACCTCTTCACACCCACTAGGATGGCTATTATCAGAAAAACGTACAATAAAAAGTGTTGGCAAGTATGTGGAGAAACTGGAACACTCATCCGTTGCTGGTGGGAATACAACATGGTGCAGCTGCTGTGGACAACAGTACGTAGGTTCCACAGAAGGTTGAACATGGACTTATGAGAGGACCCAACAATTCCAGTAGTAGGTACATTACCCAAGAGACTTGAAAGCAGGGACGCAAACAGATACTGGGACGCTGCAGCGCTATTCACGATCGCCAAAAGGTGGAAACAACCATCAACTGATGGACAGGTAAACAAAATGTGATATATCCATACAATGAAAAATTACTCAGCCATGAAGAGAAATGGTTCTGATACACACTACGACACGGATGAACTGTGAAAACATTATGCGGAGTAAAATAAGTCAGATGCTAAAAGACAAATAGTGAATGACCCCATGTATATGAAATGTCTAGAACAGGCAAGAAAACCTTGGTGGCATCTTGGTTAAGAGCTCAGCTGGTAACCAAAATGTTGGCAGTTGGAATCCATCAGGTGCTCCTTGGAAACCCTATGGGGCAGTTCTACCCTGTCCTATAGGGTCACTAGGGGTTAGAATTGGCTCGACTGCAACGGGTTTGTTTTTTTGTTTGTTTAGAATAGGCAAATGCATAAAGACAAGAATTTATTAGTGGTTACCAGGGGCTGGGGGAAGGGAGAAGTGGGAGAGTTACTGCTTGAGGGGGACTGAGTTTTTGTTTGGGGTGAAGGAAATCTTTTGGGAATCAATAGTGGTGATGGTCACAGAATGCGGTAAATTTAATTAACATCACTGAATTGAAAATTAAAAATGGTTAAAACGGCAAATTTTATGTTATACGTATTTTATCAGAATACAATATTTTAAGAAGTTAATCTGTTGTTGATGTTTTTAGGTTCTGTTGAGTCGGTTCCAACCCATAGTGACACTATATACAACAGAAAGAAACAATGCCCAGCCCTGTGCCATCCTCACAACTGTTGTTATGCTTGAGCCCACTGTTGCAGCCACTGTGTCACTCCATCTCGAGTGTCTTCCTCTTTCTCGCCGACCCTCTACTTTCCCAGGCACAATGTCCTTCTCCAGGGACTGATCCCTCCTGATGACATGTTCAAAGCACCTGAGTTGAAGTCTCGCCATCCTTGCTTCTAACGAGCATTCTGGCTGCACTTCTTCCAAGACAGATTGTTTGTTCTTCTCGCATTCCATTGTATATTCGATAATCTTCACCTACACCATAATTCAAAGGCGTCAATTCTTCTTTAGTCTTTCTTTTCATCATCCAGTTTTCTCAGGCATATGTGGTGATTGAAAACACCATAGCTTGGGTCAGGCACACCTTAGTCCTTAAAGTGACATCTCTGCTTTTTAACAGTTTAAAGAGGCCTCTTGCAGCAGATTTGCCCAGTGTGATGTGTTGTTTGATTTCCTGACTGATGCTTCCGTGGGCACTTGTTGTGGATCCAAATAAAACGAAATTTTTGACAATTTCATTCTTTTCTCTGTTTATCATGATATTGCTCACTGCTCCAGTTGTGAAGATTTTTGTTTTCTTTATGTTGAGGTGTAATCCATACTGAAGACTGTGGTCTCTGATCTTCATCAGTAAGTGCTTCAAGTCCTCTTCATTTTCAGCAAGCGAAGTTGTGTCATCTTCGTATTGCAGACTGTTAATGAGCCTTTCTCCAACCCATAATGTCACATTTTTCTTCATATAGTCCAGCTTCTTGGATTGGATTATTTGCTCAGCATACAGACTGAATAAACTTGGAGAAAGGATACGACCCTGACACACACCTTTCCTGACTTTAAACCACACAGTATCCCCTTGCTCTCTCCGAACAACTGCCTCTTGATCTATGTACAGGTTCCTCATGAGCACAATTAAGTGTTCTGGAATTCCCACTCTTCGCAGTGTGTGATCGTTAAGGCTGTGTGTTAACTTGGCGGGGCCACGATTCTCAGTGGTTTGGCAGTTGTGATGCAGCTGGGCTGCCGTATGATGATGTAACCACCTCCATAATGAAATCCAATATAATGCGATTACCTTCACGATGGATCTGCCGTGAGTAGCCAATCAGTTGAAAGGGAGTTTCCTTGGGGGTGTGGCCTGCACCCGACATAGGTGGACTTTCTGGCAAACCCGCTGGCTTTTGTTTTGCTCTGGGTCCTGCATTCTGCTCGTCAGCATCTAGCCTCCAGTTCTTGGGACTTGGGCCAGATGCCTGCCATCTTACCTGCTGATCTTGGATTCATCAGCCTTCTCAGCCATGAGCCAGCAGCTTGCTGTCTGACCTGTGGATCTTGGGTTCACCGGCCCCTGCAGCTATATGAGTCAGGAGAAGTCTCCAGCCTGATGCCTGACCCACGGACTTGGGACTTGCCAGCCTCAACAACCGCGTGAGCCATTTCTCTCTATATGTAATATACATATATACAAACTTCACTGGTTTGCTTCTCTAAAGAACCCAGCCTAAGACACAATGTTATCTATAATTTGTTATGATCCACACAGTCCAATGCCTTTGCATAGTCAACAAAACACAGGTAAACACCTTTCTGGTATTCTCTGCTTTCAGCCAGGATCCATGACATTGGCAATGATATCCCCGGTTCCACGTCCTCTTCTGATTCCGGCCTGAATTTCTGGAAGTTCCCTGTCGATACACTGTTGCAACCACTTTTGAATGATCTTCAGCAAAACTTTACTTGTGTGTGATATTGATGATATTATTTGATAATTTCCACATTCAGTTTCTTTGGCACAGGCACAAATACGGATCTCTTCCAGTCAGTTGGCCAGGTAGCTGTCTTCCAAATTTCCTGGCATAGACAACAAGGGAGCACTTCCAGCGCTGCATCCATTTGTTAAAACATCTGGTAAAGATTAAAAGATTACAGCCTAGAAAACCCTATGGGGCAGTTCTACTCTGTCACAGCGGGTCACTATGGACCAGAATCGAGTCCCCAGCCACGGGTGAGTCGAAATGTGACCCTCTTTGCAAATCGTATATTAAATAAACTTTACTCAGTTTCTCTTACTGGTTTATTATGACTTTTGTTTTAACACTGGGTTGAGGCAGGTTCGTGTGGCTTCATTTGTTCTGTTCTGTTTCGCCGTGGTCCTCAGTGAAGGCTTCCTGCGCTCAGTGACGCTCCAGGGGGAGGCACAGAGGCCTGTGGCAGGCCTGGTCGCCCTGAGGTAATCAGTTTACCTCTAAATACAGAAAGCCAGGCTGGAACGACGAGGTGGAGGGCAAGGTTGTCAGGCGAAGCGGAGGAGAAAGCCAAACCAAGTACTGATTCAGTTTTCTTCTTGTTGTGTTTCAAACAAAACAAAAGCCGAAAACAAAAAGAAAATGAAAGCTTATAACCTGGAGACTTAATTTGAATCACAGCTGCGTGACCTTCTACCTACATGTTGGAAGTGCCATGGTAACCGTGTCATTCTTTTAAAAAATAATGAGTTATCCCGAGGATATTTTAAGCCGAGATTAGCACAGCCTTTCCCCTGGGGGGCCGCCAGCTGGGAGGCTTTCCAGAGCTGACTGGGGAGTCGCATTGGCCTGACACACTTTCAGGATTTCTAGAGACTTCCAGGTGAGGACGCCAGGCGAGAGCAGGGAGCACACTCCAGCTGCTGGAGGCTGCCCTTAAAGCCAGATGAAGAGAGAACAAACAGAGACCCTGCCCGAACACCGCCACAGAGCTGTTACTCCTTGCTCTAAACACTTCCACAGGGTCGCCCTTTTTTGGCGTAACTGTTGCTGGGTGTGGTAGAGCTGATTCCAGCTCATACTGACCCATGTGACAGAGTAGATCTGCCCCATAAGATTTTTTTTTTTTTTAATTTTTATTGTGCTTTAAGTGAAAGTTTACAAATCAAGTCAGTCTCTCATACAAAAATTTATATACACCTTGCTATATACTCCTAATTGCTCTCCCCCTAATGAGACAGCCCGTTCCCTCCCTCCATTCTCTCTTTTCGTGTCCATTCTGCCAGGTTCTGACCCCCTCTGCCCTCTCATCTCCTCTCCAGTTAGGAGATAACCAACATAGTCTCATGTGTCTACTTGATCCAAGAAGCTCAGTCTTCACCAGCATCTTTTTTTATCCCATTGTCCAGTCCAATCCCTGTCTGAAGAGTTGGCTTTGGGAATGGTTCCTGTCTTGGGCTAAAAGAAGGTCTGGGGGCCATGACCACCGGGGTCCTGCTAGTCTCAGTCAGACCATTAAGTCTGGTCTTTTTACAAGAATTTGGGGTCTGCATCCCACTGCTCTCCTGCCCTCTCAGGGGCTCTCTGTTGTGTTCCTTGTCCCCATAGGGTTTTCTAGGCTGTGATCTTTACGGGAGCAGATCCCCGGGTCTTTCTTCCACGGAGCCACTGGGTGGGTTTGAACCACCAATCTCTCAGTGCACAGCCGAGAGCTTAGCCGTTGCATCACCAGGGCTCCTCTTTAACAAGCTAAGAAGTGCTATCTTCTAGGAGCATGTAAAATAATATATCCATTTGGCGTGTCCTTATAACACCCAAAAAACCCAGTGCCGTCGAGTTGATTCCGACTCATAGCCACCCTGTAGGATAGAGTAGAACTGTCACATAGAGTTTCCAAGGAGCTCCTGGCGGATTTGAACTGCCCACCTCTTGGTTAGCAGCCGTAGCACTTAACCACTATACCACCAGGGTTTCCATCCTTATATAACTTGATGATTTTTTTTTTTCTTTCTAAAATGCATCAAATCGTAAGTTTGGAATAATTATACTGCTTCCCGGAAATCAAGACACAATTTGTTCTATAAATTGTATCAAACTTTGTAAGAAAAGGAAAGTATGGTGTTACCCGTGGCCACCATAGCTAATACCTGGCAGACACGCTATCTGCGAGCGTGCGCAGATTCAAGCCTGAAGTGTGGAGCAGAGACGACTGGTGTGGGGAGACTGTTCCCGTCCGAGTGACCAAGGACAGTACATTCTAAACCTTGAACCAATCGGTCACTTTGTGGGGACGGCAACTAGGGTCACGTAACAATACGCGTATAAATTTTTGTATGAGAAATTCACTTGAGCTGTAAACTTTCACCTAAAGAATGATTAAAAAAAAAAAGTTACCTGATTTGCAATGTGGTATTTATTCCCCAAGGAACCCTGGTGGCACAAAGGCTAAGCGCTCGGCTGCTAACTAAAAGGTTGGCTGTTCAAACCCACCAGCAGCTCCGTGGAGCAAAGACCTGGTGGTCTGCTCCCATAAAGCTTACAGCCTAGAAAACCCAGAGGGGCTGCTGGATTCTATCACATGGGACTGCTGGGTCAGAACTGACTCGCCGGCTCCCAACAGTAACAACGTCTGTGTCTATCGCAGTGCTAACGTCCCAGGCACCCTCTTGCTGTACTGCAGCAGAGTGAGAGAAGTCCAGCCCTGACAGTGAAGGACTCAAACGCCAACTCTAAATCTTACTATCTGTGTTCAGACATTCAATTTGTGCGACAAACACCTGTTGGGCAGCTACTCTGTGCTCAGTAGGCAATGAACGAGAAGGCAGACCGGGCGCCCCGCAGACCAGGCGCCCCGCAGACCGGGCGCCCCGCAGACCGGGCGCCCCGCAGACCGGGCAGTGTTTCCTTCGTTGTACACCGGGTCACCACGAGCTGGAATCAACACGGAGGTAGGTAATGACAGCAACAACCAACCTCGCATTCCCCCTCTGCGAAATGGGGACGATGACACTACCAATTTCACAGGGCCGTTTTGAGAATTATGTAAATTAATCCATATAAAGTGTGCCGTGGTTAAGAGCTCAGCTGCTAACCAAAAGGTCGGCAGTTCAAATTCACCAGCCACTCCTTGGAAACCCTATGGGGCAGTTCTATAGGGCTGCTATGAATTGGAATCAACTCGATGGTGACCGGTTTGTTTTTTTTTTAAAGTGCTTAGCACTGCGTCTGACAGAGAAGAGGAGCTCGTTAACCAGCAGCAATTGTTCTCCCCTTCAAATGCACCCACATGGCACAACCAGGTTAATTTATAAATTACTACGTTCTCTGTGTCAACCCCTGTTCAAATTTCACAAAGCTTCCCCTCCTGTTATATACCAATAAATGATAACCCCTTGCCCTAGAATGTCTCTAGGTACACGTGTACGGGTGTATGTGTGTACCTACAGAAACAAGCTGCCTCCAACTTACCGTGACCCCAAGTGTGTCTGAGTAGAACTGTCCTCCACAGGGTTTTCAGTGGTCGACTTTTCAAAAGTAGATCTCCAGGCCTTTCTTCCAAGGCACCTCTGGGTGGACCTGAACAGCCCACTTTTCAGTCAGCAGCCAAACACATTGACTGCCTGCACCACCCAGAGACTCCATCTGTCACTACTGTTGCTGGGTGCCTTCGAGTCGATTCCGGCTCATAGCAACCCCGTGTGACAGAGCGGAACTGCTCCACAGGGTTTCTTAGGCTGCAATCTCTACGGGAGTCGACTGCTACGGCTTTCTCCCGTGGAGCAGCTGGTAGGTTCAAACTGGCGTCCTTTTGGTTTGCAGCTGAGCGCTTTAACCACTGCACCACCAGGGCTCCGTGTGACATGCACAGAGCAGAACTAGTCACAGAGCTGTGGCAAGGGCTAGCCAGTGAAGACTGGATTCCCTAAGCAAATCAGAAGAAGCCCTGGTGGCGCGGTGGTGAATGCACTCGGCTGCTAACCAAAAGGTCAGTAGTTCGAATCCCCTGGCGGCTCTGTGGGAGGAAGACCTGGCAATCTGCTTCTGTGAAGACTACAGCCTGGAAAACCCTATGAGGCAGTTCCACTCTGTCCACTAGTTCACTCACATGCTTACATGCCCACTCCCCCGCACACTCATCCTCCCACTCACACACTCATCCTCCCACTCACACACTCACTCACTAATTCACTTACTAATTCACTCACTCACTCACTAATTTACTCACACACACACTCATTCACTCACACACACTCATTCACTCACACACACTCATTCACTCACACACTCACTAATTCACTCACATGCTTACATGCTCACTCACACACTCATCCTCCCACTCACACACTCATCCTCCCACTTACACTCACTAATTCACTCACTCACTAATTCATTCACACACACGCTCATTCACTCACACTCACACACTCATTCACTCACACACTCACTAATTCACTCACACACACTCATTCACTCACACACACATTCGCTCACACTCACACTCATTCACTCACACTCACACACATTCACGCACACACTAATTCACTCACATGCTTACATGCTCACTCACCTGCACACTCATCCTCCCACTCACTAATTCACTCACTCACTAATTCACTCACTAATTCACTCACACAACTCCTTCACACACACTAATTCGCTCACACTCACATTCATTCACACACTCGCTCACACTCACACTCATTCACTCATTCATTCACACTCATTCACTCACACTCACACACTCATTCACTCACACTCTTTCTACACACACACTCATACTCATTCACTCACACACTAATTCACTCACACACATTCACTCACATTCATTCACTCACACACTAATTCACTCACACACACTCATTTACTCACACTCACTAATTCACTCACACACACTCATTCACACTCACATTCACTCACACTCATTCACTCACACACACTCTAACACACTCACACTCGTTCACTCACACACTCACTAATTCACACACACACTCATTCACTCACACTCATTCACACTCA
The DNA here is from genome assembly GCF_030014295.1 of Loxodonta africana. NCBI lineage: Eukaryota > Metazoa > Chordata > Mammalia > Proboscidea > Elephantidae > Loxodonta > Loxodonta africana. The sequence goes on along the minus strand of NC_087358.1, from coordinate 1,116,737 downwards.
CACATTCACTTACACTCACACACTCACTCATTCACTCACACGCTCACTCACTGAGCTGAACCTCTGTGGTCTACTAGCCCCTTAGGCTTTAGCTGGAATCAGACACCCTCAGGGAAGACTTTCCCATACCCAAACAACACTTCATCTCCATAGTAAGAGGTCCCTTGCACTTCCACTCTCGTAAACACTCCGTGATTCATTCACCATCTCATGTGAGACTCTGAGGTCCCTGTGGTAAGAACCACATCTGTTTTAGGTAATATGGAATCAGCCGCAACTAGAGGGTGTGTGATCGGCATGGGCGCGTCCATTTGTCCTGGAGAAGCGGATGCCCAGAGAGCCGCCTGACGGTAACCATGCCCCAAAGCACTCTGAGGACAGCCACTCTGTAGATATAAACGGGCAGTGTTTTCTTTGGGTTCTTGAAATGACTTGGCTTATATGCTGGCACATTAGAGGACTAGAGAAACATTAACCTGTGAGTTACGCAGAACAGACAGGACCATCAGCGAGTACACTCCAGTGAGAGACTGGGAACGCGCTCAGGAAGGGAAGGCACTCAAAGAAGACCCACAGGTCTGCGCTGACCAAGAAGAGGCATGAACAGACCACTGTCGCCAACAGAGATGGCAGGAGCTGGGGCCTCAGGCCTCCTGCCAGGGACGTAAGTGCCTGCCGCCTGTGTCTCTACTAGGATGAGAACCCAGACTCCTAACCCGGCCCTGCAGCTGGCTCCCCCACAATTCCCCTGAGCGGTGGAGAAGTGTCTGAGTCACTGGGAGATGGCCAAGATGTGGTGGGCTGCCCTGGGCCTGGGGCAGTGTGGGGGAGGAGGTAATTGTTCCTTGGGTGGTGGGTGGCTGACGAGGGAGCAGCAGGGTAGAGGCTACAACACAGATGACAAAGCTGGTGGCGTTAACTCTAGGGACAGACGACGCACAGCCTGAGTCACCCGTGAGTCACAGTCTGAGAGCAGAAGGCACAGCCCTGGATTGTGTCTGGGCAAAGGAAGTAAGGTGTCCTTTGAGAAGGTATCTGTGTTCTCTTCTGTCATCAGGAGCAAAAGGAATGACCACCAACAGCAATTAGAGAGAGGCCAAGCTATGACATTAAATAAAAGCCATACAAAGCGTATCTTAAAACCAAAATACCAAACCTGTCTCCACTGAGTCGATTCGGACTCACGGCAACCCTACTGGACAGAGTAGAACTGCCCCCTAGGGTTTCCAAGGCTGTAGTGTTTATGGAAGCAGACTGCCACATCTTTCTCCCATAAAGTGGCTGGTGGGTTCGAAACGCCAACCTTTAAACTCCCTGAGAGCTATAACTGGTCCCAAGAAGAGACGGCAAAGATAACGGGGAGCCGGCAGGGGTACCTGGGTTCCTGCTCCAGTTCTGCTACGCACCTCCTGTGTGATCTTGGGGAGGTGACTTCAGCTCTCTGAGGCTTTGCTTTCTCAGCTCTGCTCTTCTGGAAGACACTAAAGATGCCCTCGGTAACGGATGCATTCTGCCACTTCTTTCTCTCATGGAAAGGCTGGTGGGTTCGAACCCCTGACCTTTCAGTTAGCAGCCGAGCACTTATCCGTTGCGCCACAGTGCTCCTTATCACATAGGTAATAGTTTCATTAAGGGTCAGCAAGGGTAACCTTAACATTGCTCCATCTTGTTTTCTGTTACTTCCTTCTCCTCCCTGACATCTGTGGCGGTAGACATGTTCTGTTACTTCCTTCTCCTCCCTGACATCTGTGGCGGTAAACATGTTCTGTTACTTCCTTCTCCTCCCTGACATCTGCAGCGGTAGACATGTTCTGTTACTTCTTTCTCCTCCCTTATATATGTAGAGGTAGACATGTTCTGTTACTTCCTTCTCCTCCCTGACATCCGTGGCGGTAGACATGTTCTGTTACTTCCTTCTCCTCCCTGACATCCGTGGCGGTAGACATTTTCTGTTACTTCCTTCTCCTCCCTGACATCTGTGGCGGTAGACATTTTCTGTTACTTCCTTCTCCTCCCTGACATCTGTGGCGGTAGACATTTTCTGTTACTTCCTTCTCCTCCCTGACATCTGTGGCGGTAGACATTTTCTGTTACTTCCTTCTCCTCCCTGACATCTGTGGAGGTAGACATGTTCTGTTACCATCTTCTCCTCCCTGACATCTGTGGAGGTAGACATGTTCTGTTACCATCTTCTCCTCCCTGACATCTGTAGCGGTAGACATGTTCTGTTACCTTCTTCTCCTCCCTGACATCTGTGGCGGTAGACATTTTCTGTTACTTCCTTCTCCTCCCTGACATCTGTGGCGGTAGACATTTTCTGTTACTTCCTTCTCCTCCCTGACATCTGTGGCGGTAGACATTTTCTATTACTTCCTTCTCCTCCCTGACATCTGTAGCGGTAGACATGTTCTGTTACCTTCTTCTCCTCCCTGACATCTGTGGCGGTAGACATTTTCTGTTACTTCCTTCTCCTCCCTGACATCTGTGGTGGTAGACATTTTCTGTTACTTCCTTCTCCTCCCTTGTATCTGTAAAGGTAGACATATTCTGTTACCTTCTTCTCCTCCCTGACATCTGTGGCGGTAGACATTTTCTGTTACTTCCTTCTCCTCCCTGACATCTGTGGCGGTAGACATTTTCTGTTACTTCCTTCTCCTCCCTGACATCTGTGGCGGTAGACATTTTCTATTACTTCCTTCTCCTCCCTGACATCTGTGGTGGTAGACATTTTCTGTTACTTCCTTCTCCTCCCTTGTATCTGTAGAGGTAGACATATTCTGTTACCTTCTTCTCCTCCTTGACATCTGTGGCAGTAGACATTTTCTGTTACTTTCTTCTCCTCCCTGACATCTGTGGCGGTAGACATGTTCTGTTACCTTCTTCTCCTTCCTGACATCTGTGGCGGTAGACATTTTCTGTTACTTTCTTCTCCTCCCTGACATCTGTGGTGGTAGACATTTTCTGTTACTTCCTTCTCCTCCCTGACATCTGTGGCGGTAGACATTTTCTGTTACTTCCTTCTCTTCCTTGATAGCTGTAGAAATAGACATCTTTGATGATTTCCTCTTCAGATTCTCTCCCCTTAGCCTGTGTGGTGTTTTGCTGTCTTGGTCTCCTCTCACCTTCTGACTGCTCAGCTTCCTTCAGGTGTGGTTTTCTGCCATCTGTCCCCGCATGGTGGCTCCCTGACGTTCACTGTTCACTGTCCAGCCCACTTTTCTACTTAATCTGCTGTGTATTTGTAGCCAAGTTCATCTGCTCTAACAGCTTCAGCGATGACGGTTATGGTAGACAGTGACGGTGACAAATAGTCACCAGATGGTCTGCAATAAGCAAACCCTTTGAAGTCTGTATAATTTTCCCTATTTTACAGTTTAGGAAATTAAAGCTTAGAGATGATAAATAATTGTCCAAGGCCACACAGCTAGTTAGTGATGAAAGCAGTTTAAGCCCAAGTTCGTCTGCGTTTGGCAACACACTGCTGACCTCCAAATACGTTGTGGTTGCTGGTGCCGTCCCGTCAATTCCGACTCTGGGTGACCCCATGTGACACAGCAGAGCTGCCCCATGGGGTTTTCTAGGCTGTGGTCTTTACAGGAGCAGATCCTCAGGTCTTTCTCCTGTGGAGCCACTGGGTGGGTTCAAATTACCGACCCTCCTGTTAGCAGCAAGCGCTTAACCACCACGCCACCAGGGCTGCTGCTTCTAATTAGATGTTCTCTCCAATCTACATCTTGCCGTGACCCCGTGAGCTTCCCCCTGTGGGCCTCCTTATGATCACTCTATAGCCACCTGGGATCCAGCATAACCACACTGAGTCGACATCTCTGTGGGTCCCGTGATGGCTAAGGCGCCAGCATCCTCCTTAACACCAAATCCCTCGACTTCACTCTCAACATCTAACCTTTTGCCCCCTGCTTTCCAAAGCTACTGCCATTATCTTTGTTCACTTCCTCATAACCACCCGCTTCAAAAAAGAAAAACCAAGCCTGCTGCCGTCAATTCCGACTCATAGAGACCCCGTGGGACAGAGTAGAGCTGCCCCATAGGGTCTCCAATGCTGTAATCTTTAGGGGAGCAGACTGCCACATCTTTCTCCCGAGTAGCCATGGGTGAGTTTGAACCATCGACCTTTCAGCAGCTGAGCACTTAACCACTGTGCTACCAGGACAGGGCTCTTGTTTAGACATTCATAATGATTCTTGAGCTTGCCTTCCTGTTCCAGAACTGAACACAGCATTCCATGAGGGCTTCACACTCACCTAACAGAGGCTACGGATTTATTCAAATACAACCCAGGGGTGAAGGTGGTCTCTTTGAACAGCTGCCACCCGATGCAAGCTCACAGCCAGTGTGTCAGCTGAACGCTCTGGGGCTTTCTGTTTAATTGATTACTTTAACTCTAGCCCAGCACTTTGAATGTGTCCGTGACAGATAGCATCTTCTTGATTTTATCCAGGAATCCTGGCTATTTAAGAGCCTCAGGCATCCCAGTTCTGCTCAAGTATTCAAAATGGCAGAGAAGGGATTCGAAGCAAGGTCCATCTGGTTTCCAGGCCCTTGCTTTTCTCAAATAAATGATGCTGCTGAGGGCTGGCCCGCCCAAATATCAAGAGTATAGCTGCCTAAATGCTCCCAGACAGGAGGGAAAGAAACAGAAAAAGCTAGAGTAACCCTCTCATGCTTCCTTGTGGGCAGTGGTGGCAAGGTGGCCTCCGGCCGATGTCCAGCTTCAGCTGGGCCATTCTTCCCCTGAAGTTGGGCGATCATCCCACAAAGGAGGCCAGCATGCTCTTTTGTCCCCTGCACTGACCGGAACATTCTCCTGAGCACAGGAGGGTGTTGTTGTCATTGAGTCAATTTTGACTCATAGTGACGCCATGTGACAGAGCAGAAGTGCCCTATAGGTTTTTCTAGGCTGTAATCTTTACCTGGGCAGACTGCCAGGTCTTTCTCCCAAGGAGGCGCTGGGTGGGCTTGAACTGACAACCTTTCCGTTAGCAGCTGAGCACTTAACCATTGCACTACCAGGGCTCCTTCAACCAGGAATACACAATGTATAATTAAAGTCTATACGCATAAACTCATCTGTCTGCAAAAAGATCAGAGAGATGAGACAAACAAAAGAAAACAAATAAACAAAACAAAAAAAAAAGCGTTCTTGACTTAAGGGGATGAAATTAACATAATATACTGTTAATTAAAAAAAAAAAGATTAAAATGGAAACAAACAACTTAAAACACATTAAAATGGAGTATGACTTTTTTGTAGCCCAAGAAAAGTACTCTATCAAATTGAGTGGTGTTGTTCCTTTGAAAATACCCCTAAGACGTTTTACTTTACTTGGACTGACCCCATCGGCCAGTCAAAAGATGGGATTCTCTCCTCAGGTCTGTACTAACGTGGCGTGAGCATTCGCACAGTTCATCATCTTCTAAATGTGCTGCGGCTAATTACGTGAGTGCGCATATCTGGTTTGCGGCCAGCAGCAGAACTCTGTACTGAACTCTTCAGAGTGACAGTAATTCTCTCACTTATAACCTCCTTTCAGCAGTTAGCAAAGAAAGCTTGGCATAGGACCCCCAGTCATGAAGGAATTTTAACCAGTCTCCCTCGCTGCCACCCGCAGTCCAGTGAACTTCCAAAGACGATACGTTAACTGCATCAGTCAGGTTAACTACTCTATGCAATTGCAAATGAGAGCAGGAAAGTTTGATTCTAAAATTATTGACTTACTTGACGGTAACTTATTGATCATCTGCTGAAGTACAGTGGACGGCTTTTAAAAAATACTGTCTTGGTCACTTTTTTGTAAGGGGTCAGGTTAGTAAATCCTTCATGCTTTAAGAGCTGTACGGTCTGTGTAACCGTTCACCTCTGCAGTTGTAGCATGAAAGCAGCCACAGATAACACAGGGCACATGATACATACTGCATGAGCACGGCTGTGTTCTAATAAAACTTTATTTACAAGAACAGGCGGTGGGCCGGATTCGACAGACAGACTGTAGTTAACTGAACGCTGGTCTGAATCACTGATTGTTAGTCTTGTGAGGAGTATGTTCCTTCATGAGAACTTAATGAGAAGCATGGCTCCTACCCCAGAAAAATACACATGTGCACACAGGGGCGCATGCGCACATACGCACGGGCGCGCACACACACACACACACACACTACTACTAAGCTTTCAACTTCAGGAAACTATATATCCCTGAAACTCATCCTTGAATCCAGGTTAAGACCTTCTGGTCTGGGTGGTGTTTCCTGACAGATAGCTTCTAGAATGGTCTACTGGATACTCTGGGACAGCCAATTGAAAAAAAAATAATTGTTGAAAGTATACACAGCATAACATTACCAATTTAGTAGTTTCCACATGTACAGTTCAGTGACACTGACGACATCCTCGAAGTTGTACAACCGTTCTCACCGTCCTTTTCCGAATCACTCCTCCCCATTAACATAAACTCACTGCCCCCTAAGCTTCCTAGCTAATCTCTCCAGTTGCTGTCGTCACTGTGATCACATACAGAAAGTTCTTAAAAGAGCACAATGCTCAAGGCAGACATTTTTTACTAGTTAAGCTAAACTATTGTCTGGTTTTGAGAAGACTTCAGCGGATATTTTGGTTTAAGGTTTAAAGATTATATGAGGGCAACAGTTTTAGGGGTTCATCCAGCCTCCATAGCTCCATGGAAATCTGAAATTCTGCTCTGCCTTTTCCCCCTTTTGATCAGGATTCTTCTATAGAATCTCTGATCAAAATGTTCACTAATGGTGCCGAGGCTGAAATCCTTTACGGAAGCAAATTGGAAGGTCTTTCTCCCACAGAGCGGCTGGTGGGTTTGAACCACCAAACTTTTGGTTAGCAGTGAGCACTTAACCATTGTGCCACTGGGGCTCCTTAGCAGTGGAAAAACTGCAGGCATTCTGGATACTTTCTCAACCATAACTACATTTATGACCAGAACACAGTGATATTTTCCAATTTAATCGGCTGCAAGCCTGTGGAGACAGGAAGAGGACTGTAGTTTGGAGATCTACAAATAGATAATTTTCCACATAGGAAATTAAAGCGTTGCATAACACATGCAATCTTTTCTTTTCACTTTCGCTGCTGGTCCTCATGTTGTTGTTGTTGTTAGGTGCTGTCGAGCCAGTTCTGACTCTTAGCGACACTATGCACAACAGAATGAAACACTGCCCGGTCCTGAGACATCCTCACAGTCTTGCTATATTTCAGCCCATTGTTGCAGCCGCTGTGTCAATCCATCTCACTAAGGGTCTTCCTCTTTTTCGTTGACTCTCCACTTTACCAAGAATGATGTCCTTCTCCAGGGATCAGTCCCTCCTGATAACATGTCCAAAGCACATGCGACGAAGTTTTGCCACCCTCGCTTCTAAGGAGCGTCCTGGTCGTACTTCTTCCAAGGCTGATTTGCTCGTTCTTCTGTTATATTCGATATTCTTCACCAATGCCGTAATTCAAAGGCATCAATTCTTCTTCGGTCTTCCTTATTCACTGTCCAGGTTTCACATGCGTATGAGGCGACTGAAGGCACCACGGCTTGGGTCAGGCGCACCTTAGTCCTCACAGTGACACTCTGCTTTGCAGTTGCTCTTTAAAGTTGTTTTCATTGCCCCTCAGTGACCCTCACAGGGGACATTCCACTCTTTGATGCGGTCATTCCATTTCTTCCAGCTTTGTTGGCTTCTCCTTTGTCCTTATTCTCCCTGTTGGACTCAGATGATCCTCTTGGGAGGAATTTAAAGTAGCTCCAGCCCAGCTTGCTCCCATAGAGCCATGGAAACCCTCATATACCCTTTGCCTCAGCAGTATGCCACCAGTGCCAGCCAGCCTCCTTTACTCTGCTGCCAAAGATCCTTAGGTGGAAGGCAAACACTCAAACACCAGCCTGTCATTTCTCTCTACCTGCAGAGGATAGGGGCCCTGATGGTGCAATGGCTAAGCACTTGTTGTTGTTATGTGTTGTGAAGTTGATTTTCTACTCATAGGACCCCATGTGACCGAGCAGAACTGCTCCATAGGGTTTCCTAGCCTGTGATCTTTACAGAAGCCGATCGCTGGGCCTTTTCTCCAGTAGAGTGCTGGTGGGTTCAAACTGCCAACCTTTTGATTAGTGTTTGAGTGCTTAACCATTGCACCACAAGGGCCCCTTTAAAAGTCACATGGAGGGTCATATTTATGTGTTGGGAGTCCCTGGGTGGTCCAAACAGTTAACACGCTCGACTACTAACCAAAAAGTTGGAGGTTTGAGTCTACCCAGAGGTGCCTCAGAAGAAAGGCCTGGCAATCTACATCCAAAAAACCAGCCATTGAAAACCTATGGAGCATAGTTCTACTCTGACGCACATGGGGTCACACGAGTCAGGGATCATCTCCGCAGCAACTAGTTTTCCTGTGAGTTATTGCCTACTGGTATCTGCGCCCTATATATTGCCTGGACATGGTAGGTGAGCTTAGCTTGCTAAATGAGTGAATGTAGGAAAGAATGAATGAATTTTGTCAGCAGTCAAACCCAGTCTTTCTCCAGCCTCTGGGGATCTCGCTCAGATCCTCAGTGACCTGGTGGCCTCCTGGCATCACTGGCTCCGGACAGAGCCAGGGGCCACCTCCAGACGGATGTGGGCACAGAGACAGGGAGTCGTTTCACAAGGGAGGACCCCAAAGGCTGGGACCTAATTGTGTTAGAGGCCCAACTGGTTCCTAAATGTGTCCCCCTCACCTCCACCACGGGAACAAGACAGCAACAGACCCCACCTTTGGGTTCTAAAGGGCCCCACGAGCAAACTTCAGTGACATCTGCCTCCATTACACCTTGTAAATGACTCTGTGGCCAGGCCCCGCTGCAATCCAGTCCATTAGGAGGTGTGGCTGAGCCGAGGCTACGTTCACTAACGTCACTCGCCAAGTGACGAAGAACACAGTTCTGAACCTGCTTCGACATTTATTCTCTCACTAAGGTCCACTACAACCCAGAAGAAGAGCTGCTTGACAGAATAGGAAGCAGGCCTGGAGGTATCGAGGCCACACAGCAAGTGGACATGGACTTGGACTAGACTTCTGTCTCCTGGCCTCGCCCAACGCCGTTTCTGCTCTTCAAGTTCTAAGCCTATCTTCCTGTCATGCCGAGCTGGGGAAAGCAATCAAGATCCTGGGGTGAATGGAGCCTGAGGTCTCATCGCCTGACACCTTGTTCAGGACGTGGGCTCCCAAAAGTGGTCAGGATAAGGTATGGTACAGATCGAGTCATGCCCCCGAAAATATGTGGCCACTGTCAGCCAGCTTGTTTTACTGTGGGGCTTGCGTGTTGCTGTAATGCTGGAAGCTATGCCACCAGTATTTCAAATATCAGCAGGGTCACCCTTGAGGACAGGTTCCAGCAGAGCTTCCAGACTAAGACAGACTAGGAAGAAGGACCTGGCAACCTACTTCCAAAGAGGATTGGCCAGTGAAAACCTTGTGGATAGCAACAGAATGTTGTCTAATATAGTGCTACAGAACCAAAAAAACTCGCTGCCATTGAGTCGATTCCGACTCACAGCGACCCTGTAGGACAGAGTAGAGCTGCCCGACAGAGTTCCCAAGGAGCACGTGGTGCCACAGAGGACTGGGGAAAAAGAGGTACCTTCAGTAAAGATTCCCGTTAAAAAAAAAAAATTGCCATGAAGTTGATTCTGACTCATAGCGACCTAGACGCCCCTATGAAGCAGCTCTGCTCTGTCACATGGGGACGCTGTGAGTCAGAATGGACCGGAGGGCACCCAACAACAACAACAACACAACACGTACGGCAGTGAGCCCCATCACACTACCATCTCGCAGTCCGTCTGATGTCAACTGAAGGTAAGGTTCACGTGTGCTTACTGTCAGACAACATTGCGCCTAACCAAGCTGACAGAGCTGGTGGAAGACAAACGCAAAACAAGAGCACTGCTGTTTGTTTGTGCCTACTCTGTCTTATCTCCTTAGAGACAATGTACCCTGTAAAAGTCCTTGCAGATCCTCATTCAGCTTTCTAATAGCTCTCTCCCAGACAATTCTGCCCCACCCATCAACATTCGCAAGCGGGCATTCCAGGCAAAACTACACAGCGTCCAAGGCAGAGTCCTGTACGACTCAGGAAACGAATGCTGCCCCAACCCTCAGGGACATTAAAAAAAACCCAGAAAGCCACGGTTGCCGAGGAGCCGGTTCAGACTCCTATCCACCCCGTGTGTCAGAGCAGAACTGTGCTGTGGGTTTTCAGTCGGTGATTTTCAGATGTAGGTCACTGAGCCTTTCTTACAAGTAGCCCTGGTGGCCCAGTGGTTAAGAGCTACAGCTGCTGACCAAAAAGTCAGCAGTTCGAATCCACCAGCCGTTTCTTGGAAACCCTATGGGGCAGTTTTACTCTGTCCTATAGGGTTGCTATGAGTCAGAATCAACTCGATAGCAATGGGCTTGGTTCGTCCAAGGGGTCTCTGAGTAGGTTCGAACCGCCAACCTTTTGGTTAGTAGCCGAGTGCTTAACCATCTGGGCCATCCAGGGACTCCTTCAGAGATATTAACTCACTGCTGCCGAGTTGATTCCAACTCATAGTGGCCCCAGAGTACAGAGTAGAACTGCCCCACAGGGTTTCCTAGGCTGTAATCTTTACGGGAGGAGATCACCAGGTCTTTTCTCCTGCAGAGCAGCTGGTGGGTTCAAATAGCCGACCTTTCGGTTAGCAGCTGAGAGCTTAACCACTGAGCCACAGGGCACCTCTCCTTCAGCTATGAGTGGTCCAATAATAAGAGGGACCTCCCACCACAAATGAGAACCTTTTGGGCACAGTAGTTCAATCAAGTCAAAACACAACCATCTGTGTCATTCAGATCATATTTTTCCCTAGTTGAAGGGATTTCAAGAGGGGCTCTGATTGATTGCTGAGATCCACAGACGCTCCGTTGCTAATCAAAAGGTTGGAGATTCACGTCCACCCAAAGGCACCTTGGAAAAAAAGTCTGGTGGCCTACTTCTGAAAAATTGGCCACTAAAAACCCTATGGAGCACAGTTCTGCTCTGACACACAGGGTCGACCTGAGTCAAAGTCAACTCGATGGAAACTATTTTTTGTTTTTAACTAATAAATATAAGGCTATACCTGTGCAAATCTAAAGACAGGCCAAAACGAACAAATAAAAATTAGTTTAACTTGTAGCCCAGATTAAAATTAAATCTGACCAACTCCAAGCAACGTCCAAGTAAAAATATGTCAACTTAAAGCAATGCCGACTGACACCAGAATGAAGAGCATATGGGCATCTGTTGATAAAAAAAAAATTCAGACAGGCCGTGGAGAAATAAAAAGAGGAGGATAGACAGTGAGGCTGATGTGTAGGGTGACCTGGAGACAGCAGGGTGAGTGGGGGAGGAAGCTGGCCACCCCAGTTTGGAAAGGCGCTGGCTTTGAGGCTGGGGGCCTCAGGCTATTCACCAAGGAGCACTGCCCTCTCTAGTGGGAGGTGGACGTCCCTCAACAGTCGCTTTATAATGGCAACAAGTCACCACGCATCAGTTCATCACCAACGTACAAACAAAACCATGCTAAGCCTCCGTCCTCCAATCTGGCATTTCCCTTGGTGGCGTTTCATCGTTCTAAATTAGACAGCAGGCTGCGCGGGGAGAGGATCTGTCGGCCTGTCTGTCTGTCTCTATTTACGGTGCAGTGTCAGCCACGTCCAGGTGCTAAGGACCCACTGAGAGATGACGATAGCGCTAAAATGCCTATGTTTCCAGCTAGAGGAAGGAAGGTGGATGCTTCTGCTTGAGAAACTTTAGGAAGAAAGGAAGCTCCCTCGCCGTTTCTAAGGCTGATCTGGCTCCAGTGTCTGCCTGTGAAATACACGCCTTTAACGGCGAAATTACTCAAAACAAAAAAGACCTTCAGAACTGCCTTCTTCCCGTAGTAACTAGGGGATACAAGATGGCTAACCCTTAACGCACTGGGAAAGCCTAACCCCCTGTCGTGGAGTCCATGCCAACCCACAGCGACCCTAGAGGACAGGACACAACTGCCCCACAGGCTTTCCAAGGCTGTCATTTTTACGGGAGCAGGCTGCCACATCTTCCTCCTGCAGACCATCTTGTGGGTCCAAACTGTAGACCTTTCTGTTAATGGCCAAGCGCTTAACCACAGCATAACCAGGGCTCCTTAATGCACTGGGAGCCGGATGAATTTTGAAAGATAAAAGTGCTGCCTTGTAGCAAAAGATCATCTGGTGCTTTAAATCAAGCGGAGCCCTGCACGGGGCAGGAGCACTAATTCTGAAGATGTCTGTCACCCGCCCCCCACTCCCCTGTCCCCCTGCCACCCCCACTCCTCCTTTTAGGAAGCCACTGGGGAACAAACCAAATGAAGCACCAATGTGCAAACACCATTTAGCAAGCACAGACACGCTAGACCGAATCACGCTCTGAGCACTTAAAAAAAGGTTCGAAATTTAATACATTAGCAGCAGAACACGCTGTACAAGCAAAAGGAAAATCACAGCTGTAGAGGCGTGAGCTGTGTCTCAAGGTAAACTCAGGGCGGAAGTGAAATCTCAATTTAGATTCCTTTTCTAATCCCCGCCTCCCAGCCTTCCAGCCCACGTTCTCTGTTAGGACGGGAGGGGGCGGACCACTGTTACTAAGTAACGCATTTCACACCAAGAAACAGTGAAGGTCTGGGTTAGCTCAGAAAGCAACAAAGTTTGTGCTTGAGAACTGTGGTCTTTTTAAAAATTACCCACATGAGACCAAATGGACAACAGTTACTGTAAAGTACAGATAAGAAGCTGGTGGGGGTGGGTATCAGTGAGACTAATAAATGGGAGTGGAACAACTAGAAGGGAGAAAACGAGAATGCTGACACCAACTGAGGAGTGTAACCAATGTCCCTGAGCACTGTGCGAAGAAATTGTGGCATGGGAACTTGTTTCGCTGTGAATACTTTCACCAAAAATACAGTAAAATATTAAGAAAGAAAGAAATGGTTAGGGCATACCCATCGAAGAGGACAAAGGACACGAGCTGTCACCAAAGGTGTTGGAAGTGGTCCTTTCCAGAGACAAGCCACAAACGACAGGCAAGGTGTCCTGCTGTGTGTGTGTGTGTGTGTGCGCGCACACGCGTGCACATACGTGCTTTCCTTTGTGTGTATTCTTTTTAATGGGAAAAGATTCTAAAGGGAAATCAGTATTTTCTGGTATTTTTCTGTTGCACTTCTCAGAACATCTACCTGCCACCTGTCGCAGGTAAATAGGGGTTTCTGCAGCATCCTGGATTGAAAGCATGTTGATGAGGAAGGGAACAGCTGGCTGCCTGGGCTCACTGGGCCTGGACAGGAGGGAAAAGTGGCTCATAAGGCCCATAAGTGGGCGCTGGATACAGCCAGGAGGGCTTGGGAACCCATGGCTACCTTGGTGTTGATTGGAAACTGAGCTGTATTCCCGTTCAAGTTTGACAGACCATGCCCTCTATCAAAGCAACAAATGTACCTTTCATTTCAGAACGCATCTGGTCTTCCTGACCGTTGTATCAAAAGCATCTATATTCCCGAAATTGAAAGTCAAGGCAGTGTATTTTTCTCAAAACTGTGCTGTCAGCACTTCTGTCTGAACTCATAATGTTAACTTGTTCTACACAACAGCAAAGCTCGCGATGGGGAGAGGCCCTCCCTGAGGGCACCGTATGCTTGATATATTTACATGAATCTTTGCTCCACAGGGCAGCTTCTATCAGAGAGAAAGATGGAATGCACCCCAGTTAGGATGCTTGAGCCAGAAAAACTTAAGCTTCTTCAGCCAATTCAGCTACAGAAATTTCTACTGGGCATTGAAGTGTTTATGATAAACAGGCAATATTTCTTATTGTATCTCTCCCTGTCTCTACAAACTGAGTTATTTTTAAATGGTGAGATGATTAGAATGTGTGAACACTTAAGGGATACATTTATAGATGGATATCTTCATAAATTAATCACAGTAACATACATGTATATACACATAGGAGCCCTGGCAGCGCGGTGGTGAAGCGCTAGGCTGCTAACCAAAAGGTCGGCGGTTCGAACCCACCAGCCACTCCACAGGAGAAAGGTGTAGCAGCTTGCTTGCTTCTGTCCTAGAAGGTCGCTCTGAGTTGGAATTGACTCAATGGCAATGGGTTTTGTATATATACAATAAAACCTGCAAAAACTGGAGAATGTGTAAGGTGGAAACCTGTCAGAGAAGAGAAACTCAATACCTTCCTAAAACGAGGGATAGAAAAGCAGTAAGACTGGACCCTGTCAAAGGTGGAAAACTTGTAAGACCCAGGAAAACAAGGCAGTCCTGGAGAATTCCGGGTCTCACGGGTTCCACTATATACGCATATGATATTAACAACAACAAAAACGGCTGTCATCAAGTCAATTCCAACTCCCACTGAACCCACGTGTGTCAAACTGCTCCACAGGGTTTTCAATGGCTGTGACCTTCCCTCCAAGGCGCCTCTGAGTGGATCTGAGTCACCAACTTTCAGTTAGCAGTTGAGCTGTCTGCGCCACCATGATACAGGGCCTCCGTGATACAGACATGACATATGAACACGCACCCGCAGTGTTTGGGTGGGACCAAGACCTTACCTCACTTTTCCTGGTTTTGTGGGTCAGTGCTCAGGTATTTCCCACATACTTTGTCAAAAGCTAACTAATCTGCTTCTTCTGCGTTTATCTAAGCAAAAATTCATTACCACGTCAGAAAGCATATCCAAATACACAGATTTTGAATTGTCAATAAACACGTACGATTTCCCTAATTAGATCAGAAGTAACGTTACCAAGGAAAGGTCTCTTTGTTCTGTGCAGTAATCTTTCCTGTAATACTGTTAAAATCCTGAAAGAATGTCTCCACGAACAACTGCCTCCTTCGCCATGAGACCAGAAGAACTGGATGGTGCCCGGCTACCATTACTAAACGTTCTGATCAAAGATTCTATAGAATCCTCATCAAAGATTCTATAGAATCCTGATCAAAAGTGGGAAAATGCAGAAGGGAATTTCAAATGCTCATAGGCTCCAGACTTTCTGGAGCCATGGGGACTAGATGAACCCCCGAAACTCTTGCCCTGAGATAATCTTTAAACCTTAAACCAAAAATATATCTTGAAGTCTTCCTAAAACCAAATCTTGAAGTCTTCTTAAAACCAAATGATAGTTTAGCTTAATTAGTAAAAAAAAAAAATCTGCCTCAAGCACCATGCTCTTTTAAGAACTATCTGTACGGGATCAAAGTGACAACAGCAACTGGAAAGACGAGACAGAAAGCTTGGAGGGCAGTGAGTTTATGTAATGGGGGAGGAGCAGCTCAGAAAAAGCAGTGAGAATGGTTGTACGACTCAAAGGATGTCATCAATGTCACTGATTCGTCACGTAGAAACTGGTGAGTTGCTCTACTGTTGCT
Organism: Loxodonta africana; assembly: GCF_030014295.1. Classification (NCBI taxonomy): domain Eukaryota; kingdom Metazoa; phylum Chordata; class Mammalia; order Proboscidea; family Elephantidae; genus Loxodonta; species Loxodonta africana. The sequence goes on along the minus strand of NC_087358.1, from coordinate 1,101,268 downwards.
GTGTATATCCTCAACAACAAAATAAAAAAAGATCCTGAGACCATTTATTGTATCACAAAAAGTATTCTTAAAAAGTCATAACCTTTAATATTCATTCCCTAAGACGCTCCTTGCCCTCCTTGTCCACTCTTTATTGACGACAGACAAGCATATCCAGCTTCTTAGCTCCTTCCTTTCTGATACCGCACAGATGCTAATAACATAAAAGTCTGAAGTATTTCACAGAAAAAGGTTACCAAACCACCTTCCCAGTTAGGAACTGAAGGAGGCCACAGGAAGGAGCTCCTAGAAACATACTCAACAATCTTATGAGTATGAATCCCTCAACTATCAATTTTGAGAAAAAATGTGTATAATTAAAAATGTAGAAACTCGCTCCACAAGTAATTAAGCGGTTATAAATTAGCCATTAGACATTGACTCTTCCAAATGATTTAACTTTTCCAATGATCATCTCATCTGTTTTCTATATTAAAAAAAAAAATCAAAGAAACCTGAGATCGGAAGAGACATGCCAGTGGAGGATGTGAAACTGATGTGGTAGCTCCGGAATTGACGTAACCTTGGCCCAGTGCAGCTCGTTTTGAGAAGCTGCCTCAAATTTCCCCTGGTTTTGAACTTTTTTTGTATTTGTTTTTTTTTTTTTCCTTACCACTTTCATCTAGCAAGAAATCATCCTGGTAACGGAACTTCTCCGGTCCACATGCAATAAAAATGTCATCGTCACCAAAGAAGTCTTGAAGGCACATCACCTAGGAGAGAAAAGCAGGAGACTCAGCATGGGGTCAACACATCCAGCCCCTCCGCAAACCCTTCCCATCTAACGGATCAACAGGACCGCTTCGCCAGAGAGATTTCAAAAGAGGGATCCTAGCATCTGTTCCTAGTAAGAAACATGTTACATTTCAGACGGCAGGAAGTCAGGATAAGCAAAGTGGAACCAGTAACTGTCACATTTATGACGTGATACATCAGTAGACTATGAGGTAAGAGCCCTTTGTTTTCATAACAGAGCTGAGGCAGCCACATGTGGAAAAGGGTTTCCTCAGGAGCCTTTTGAAGGCCATGCGCCTTGACAGCAGGAAGAGCAAGCACGGGGTCTGAGCAAGGAGGTTTTAGTAACTGATCCTATAGTAGGTACGCACACGGTACTTGCTGCTCTGGGAAACTACTGAAGAAAAACATTGATGTCCTAATGTTAATGTAACTATCTCCTCTGGACCCGTTCTACCTCCTGCTGAAAGAAAAATGACCCTTCGTTAAAGGAATCACAGAAAGATTATCACTGAGATCTGGAAGTGGAGACAGTGACACCGGCGTTAGCACTCAGGCTGCTGCTCCCGCAGCCGTTGTTGCTGCCGCCGGGTCGGCTCCGATTCACGGAAACCCCAAACATGACAGAGTGAAATGCTGCCCAGTCCTGCGCTGTCTTCATGATCGTTGGTATGTCTGAGTCCGTCATCGTGACCACAGTGTATCCTGAGTGCCTTCCACGCTCAGGGGTTCACCTTCCAGCACTATATATCAGACGCTGTGCTGCTGCGATCCAAAGGGTTTCCATCGGCTAATTTTCAGATGTAGATCACCAGGCTTTTCTTCCCACTCTTAGTCTGGAAGCTATGCTGAAACCAGTGTGGCACGAATGCAACACACAAGCCTACGCTGACAGAGGGTGGTGGCTGCACATGAGGTGCGCTGGCGGGGAACTGAACCCCAGTCTCCTGCGTGGAAGGTGACGGGTTCTACCACGGATCCACCACGGCCACCATGTTCACTGTTAGCTCCTCCTTTATTTGTCTGCAGTTTCACCTGCAGGGCACTTCTGGGTTTTGCTCTCTTGTCAATCCTTGGTAGCTGTCGTGTGCTTGTTGTTGTGTGCCGTCAATCCTTATTGCTATGTGCCATCCTGGTTCATAGCAACCCCGCAGGACAGAGTAGAACTGCCCCACAGGGCTTCCAAGGCTGTAATCTTTACGGAAGCAGAATGCCACGTCTTTTTCCTGTGAAGCAGCTGGGGGTTCAAACCACCGACCTTCTGTTTATCAGTGTTTAACCGCAACACTACCAGGGCTTCTGGCAGCACTACTCTGACACAATTATAAGTGCTGTTCTAAGACCCGGAGTAGGAGTCAGGAGAACATAGCTTTATTTGTTGTCATTGTTTTCAGGTGCCATCAAGTTGGTTCCAGCTCATAGTGGCCCTATGTGCAACAGAATGAAACACTGCCTGGTCATGCGCCATCCTTACAATCATTATGCTTAACTCCGTTCTTGCAGCCACTGTGTCAATCCATCTCACTGAGGGTCTTCCTCTTGATCGCTGACCCTCTACTTTACCAAGCATGATGTCCTTCTCCAGGGACTGATCCCTCCTGACAACATGTCCAAAGTAGGTAAGACGCAGTCTCGCCATCCTTGCTTCTAAGGAGCATTTTGGTTGTACTTCTTCCAAGACAGATTTGTTCATTGTTTTGGCAGTCTATGGTATCTTCAATATTCTTCTCCAACATGTCAATTCTTCTGTCTTCTTTATTCATCGTTCAGCTTTCACAACCATATGAGGCAACTGAAAATACCATGGCTTAGGTCAGGCGCACCTTAGTCTTCAAGGTAACATCTTTGCTTTTCAACACTTTCAAGAGGTCTTTTGCAGCTGATTTGCCCGGTGCAATGAGTCTTTTGATTTCTTGACTGCTGCTTCCATGGCTGTTGATTGTGGATCCAAGTAAAATGAAATCCTTGACAATTTCAAATTTTTTTCCTGTTCATCATGATTTTGCTTATTGGTCCAGTTGTGAGGACTTCTGTTTTCTTTATGTTGAGGTGTAATCCATACTGAAGGCTGTGGTCTTTGATCTTCATCAGTCAATACTTCAAGTCCTCTTCACTTTCAGCAAGCACGGTTGTGTCATCTGCATAACGCAGGTTGTTAATGAGTTTTCCTCCAATCTTGATGACCTGTTTTTCTTCATATAGTCCAGCTTTTCAGATTATTTGCTCAGCATACGGATTGCATACGTATGGTGAAAGGATACAACCCTGATGCACACCTTTCCTGACTTTAAACCAATCGGTATCCCCTTGTTCTGTTCAAACGACTGTCTCTTGATCTATGTATAGGTTCCTCGTGAGCACAATTAAGTGTTCTGGAATTCCCATTCTTCTCAATGTTGGCCATAATTTGTTATGATCCACCCAGCCAAATGCCTTTGCATAGTCAATAAAACACAGGTAAACATCTTTCTGGTATTCCCTGCTTTCAGCCAGGATCCATCTGACATCAGCAATGATATCCCCGGTTTCATGTCCCCTTCTGAATCCAGCCTGAATTTCTGGCAGTTTCCTGTTGACATACTGCTTCAGCCGTTTTTGAATGATCTTCAGCAAAATTTTACTTGTGTGTGGTATTAATGATATTGTTTGATAATTTCCACATTTGGTGGGATCATCTTTCTTGGGAATAGGCATAAATATGGATCTCTTCCAGTTGGTTGACCAGGTGGCTGTCTTCCAAATTTCTTGGCGTAGACAAGTGAGCACCTCCAGTGCTGCATCCGTTTGCTGAAACATCTCACTTGGCACTCCATCGATTCGTGGGCCTTGTTTTTCGCCAACGCCTCCAGTGCAGCCTGTACTTCTTCCTTCAGTACCATTGGTTCCTACTCATATGTTACCTCCTGAAATGACTGATCATTGACCAATTCTTTTTGGTATAATGACTCTGTGTATTCCTTCCATCTTCTTTTGATGCTTCATACATCACTAACTACCCGAAGCCCACACATCATTGCATTTAAGAAATCTAAATAAAGCTATTCATCAGATTTAGCCTGTGAAAACCTTACAAATAGCTTTATTTAGAATCCCCAAATACAATGATGTGTGGGCTTCAGGTAGTCTTTCCAAAGAATCTCTCATTTCTAAATAATCACTTAGTTGACGTTTCAAAACCAAAATTTATATAACAGTTTATAATAAACATTAAGTATGAGTAAAATAAGGAGCCCAGGTGGCCCAATGGTAAAGCACTCAGCTGCCAACTGACAGGTTGGCAGTTCGAACCCACCAGTGGCTCCACAGGAGAAAGACCAGGTCATCTACTCACTGTGAAGATTACAGCCTAGGAAACCCCACGGGGCAGTTTACTTGGTCACATGGGGTTTCAATGAGTTGGAATTGACTCGATGGCATCTAATAACAACAACGAATGAGATACATCCGTGGTTATCAGTGTTTATTCTGACTGTGAAAGCTTGAAAACACAAGATTGAAGAGGGACATTGTAGTTGTTGAGGATGATGGACTGAAGGTCTTTAAGAACTTCCACTTTCGGTAAAAAATGGTCCTTTTGATTAAATGTCCATCAATAGTTGAATGGACAAATTGTGATACAAAGGAATATTATTCACTTATATAAGAAGATTAAAATACTAATACATGCTACAACATGCATGAACCTTGAAAACAAACCTTATGATGGCCCTTCTCCAAAAGAAGAAAAATATTTTCTAAAGGAAATTGTCCCTTCTTTCAGCATATTCCCACTGTTTGCATTTCAGAACACCAGGCTGCTAATCAGAAGGCATTCATGTATGTGTGCATGTTCTATGCCACTGCTAAGTGGGCAAATAACTACGTTCAAAACCACAACACGGTACACACAGTGCTGGGCAGCACCCTGGTGGCGCAATGGTTAAGCACATGGTTGCTAACCAAAAGGTTGGTGGTTCAAACCCACCCAGCGGCTTCACAGGAGAGAGACCTGGCCATCTGCTTCAGTAAAGATTACAGCCTAGAAAACCCCATGGGGCAGTCCTACTCCATCACGTGGAGTCACTAGGAGTTGGGATCAATTCGATGACACACAGCAGCTACAAAAACAACCAACTCCTTTAAGTGTTTCACTGATGACCATCCTCCATGCCTGAGAGTGGAAGGACAGAGCAGACAGCACGCCATCTTGGACGGGTTAGGTATTATTCTCTTGGCAATGGGAAATGAAACACGATGAAGGTTTCGTGTCCCTTCCAATTCCAGGATTCCAAGAACATAAAAGGAATGGGGTGGTTGTTGAAGAGAATTTAACTGCCATCACGCAGGAGGAAAAGATGGGATAAAGTCATGTTAGTGCCAAACAACATGTATTCATTCACCTCTCAATCTTCCATGACTGAAATCAAATGACTGGTTCAATTATCAGAAACTGCCAGTTTTGGTCCTTTCTGCTTTACATCCTTTAGCCACTTCCCTGCTCACAGCCTCACGCTGGGGAAGATAAGTAAGGTCAGTAGATCAAGTTAGATCTTCAAGTTAGAAGCCTTGGAAAAAGATTTGATAGGGAAGGAAGCTGAAACACCAGATTACAATAAAGATGGCCTGAAGATCACCTGTTCACTTCAGTTACCCATGCTCGCTCTCCATCAAGGAGCCTGAGTGGTGCAATGTTTAAGCGCTTGGCTGCTAACCAAGAGGTTGATGGTTCAAATCCACCCAGTGGCTACACAGGAGAAAGACCTGGCAATCTGTTCCCATAAAGATTACAGCCTAGGAAATCTTACAGGGTAGTTCTACTCTGTTACATGGTGTCACTGAGATGGAATCTATTCGACGGCACCTAACAACTGTCTCCCTCACTGATCAAAAGGTAGCTGCAATGTTTTCCATTTAACGAAGAGTAATGGAGGAGATTTACAACCCTTTTCTCTAGACAAATACACTTTGAGAGTTCTCCTTCAGGCGTTACTGTGCAGTTCTGATATGAAAGAATTTTAAGAGTTAGCAAAATAGAAAACTAATGTTTTGCATAATAATGTAATTTTACATATTTATACAGTGTTAGTCTTTTTAAAATGTGATGTTCTCAAAAATTCAATGTGGCTGCCAGCTTAAAAAAAAATAAGTTCTATTTATGGATAAAATAATACTTCTTGCTACAAGTCTTTGCTCAGTTGGTATCAGATGTTAAATGCATTCATCAAGATTGGATACGGGGAAAACGTGGAATGGAATTTCAAATGCTCATGGAATCCAGACTTTCTGGAGCCATCGAGGCCGTATGACCCTCAAGATTATTGCCCTGAGATAATCTTTAAATCTTAAACTGAGACTGTCTCCAGTCGTCTTTAAACCAGTGGTTTGGCTTTTTTTTTTTTTTTGGCTTAATTAGGACAGAAGGTCCCTCTTGAGCATCGTGTTCTTCTAAAGAATTCTCCATACGAGATCGAGTTGAGGACGGCGTCTTGAAAGGTTAGATGAGCAGCTCAGGGGGCAGTGAGTTTATGTTGATGATGGGGAAACAGTTCAGAAAAGGATACAGAGAAAGGTAACACAACGTGAAGAATGTAACCAACGTCACCAAATCATACACGTAGACATTGCTTAACTGTTGCAGGTTTTGCTGTGAATATTGTCACCAAAAATAAAATTAAAAAAAGACTAGATACAAGGAAGATGCAAAGGCAGAAATATAAGCTTGAGAAAAGAGAGTCATCCAACCTGTGGGAGAAGGAATGGCACCTCTCCAAGTTTTCCTGCCTCACCATCAACCCCTTGTCCCCTCCCCCACGAAGAGTTGGCACTGTCAGTGCCTGCTCTTCTCCATTGTCTCTCGAGGGCCATAGATTCTGCCTCTGCAGCATCGCTTAAACCCAGTCCTCTTCTTGGCCCCTCCCCATGCCCATGTCTGACCAGAGTTATGCCCCTCCCTGTGGGCCTCAGCTCTTCCCACTCATGGATTTTGTCAGACGTGCCTCCTTTCTCCCCAATCCATCAGTTTAATTCTCAGTCTGCTTTTACTTGGCAAACTTCCAAAATCTCTCTCTATTGCTCAGAAAACTATTTATGGCTTACCATCACCAAATTAAAGTTCATTCTTTCTGAGCTTGGCAAACACCTCAAAATCTGGGCCCAACCCACCTTCCCTGTTTACAGTAGTTCTAGCCATGGCATAGTGCTTGATACTTAATAAGCATTTGTTGGATGGATGGGTGGGTGGGTTGATGGATGGATGGACAGAGGATGGATGGATGGAAGGATGCAGCTGGATGGATGATGGATGGATGAATGGATGGGTCAGTGGATGGATGGAGGATAGATGGATGGATGGAGGATGGATGGATGCGACTGATGGTGGATAAGTGTTTGGGTGGATGAATGGATGGGATGGATGGATGGGATGGATGGGATGGATGGGATGGATGGATGGATGGATGGATGGATGGATGGATGGATGGATGGGTCAGTGGATGGATGGAGGATAGATGGATGCATGGAGGATGGATGGATGGATGGATGGATGGATGGATGGATGGATGGATGGAAGGATGGATGGACGGATGGTGAAGGATGAATGGATGCATGATGATGGATGGAATAGATGGTGGATGGGTGAATGGGGGAGCCCTCGTGGTGCAGTGGTTAGGAGCTCAGCTGCTAACCAAAAGGTCAGCAGTTCGAATCCACCAGCTGCTCCTTGGAAATCCTACTGGGCAGTTCTACTCTGTCCTATAGGGTCGCTATGAATCAGAACCAACTTGACAACAACAGGTATGGGTCAGTGGGTGGGTGGGTGGATGGGCAGACGGACAGATGGATGGACTATGCTCTAACCTGAAACATTTTCCAATCTCTCTCTTACTTATTCTCCCCTGAAAAGGGCTTGTTCTTTCCTACTTTTGTGAGTTTTCATATGTATTTTTTTTTTCATTTGGTATCCCGTCCTGCCTACTCTCTGCTTACTCATTCCGCCTGAGGCCCAAGGCTCAGTCAGTGGTTCAAGCACCGCCCTCTTCATCTACTTCAATCCAACGTGACTCATCCACTGTGCTAGGCTTTTAGGGTACAGCTGCCTGACATTCACCTCTTCTATCCCAGTGCATATGAGTGCAAACTTGCAATCCAAAGAGTTCCTAGCATACCATTTTTAATCAGTAATTCAGCAGGGATGAACTTGGCTTTGTATCAGGTCTGGAGTCTGGTTGTCTGAGTTCCAGCCCGGGCTCTGTCACCATTGCTGATGTGGGCGAGTCACGACCCTCAGTCAGCGTCTTACAGGGAGCACCATTTCTGATAACCCTAAATTCAGTCTACTGGGTGCCATTCTTCGGAACTACTGGAAGTCTGCTCTGGCACAATTCCCAAAGCAGTACAGCACTGTTGTCAGAGCCTGGGTCCTGAGTCAACTCCAGCTCTGCTACCCTTTGTGACTCAGTTTACCGTATGGGCTGATTTGAGGATTAGATGAGTTAAGACTGTGTCTCCTTAGAAGACAAAGCCTTCAATAAATTTTAGCTATCGTTAATACCCCAAGTATTTTTATTTCCAAATAAATATAAATGAAATTTAAACTTAATTTAAACAAATAAAAATTTAAAATCAGAGTATGTAGCTTCTGAACCCAGTCCCTGGGTGGACCAATGGTTAACACACTTGGTTGCTCACTGAAAGGCTGGAGGTTCAAGTCCACCCACAGTGCCTTGAAAGGAAGGCTTGGCAATCTACTTCTGGAAACCAGCCATTGAAAATCCTATGGAGCACAGTTCTGCTCGGACAAGCATGGGGTCGCCATGAGTCAGAACTGACTCGGCTGCAACTGGTTAGCTAGCTTCTGAGCACTATACCCATAGGGTTCTTTCAGAAGTAGATTTTTGATAAAATGTAGCAAATTGGTAGCCCTTCACACTTTTCGAATAGGGATTCTACCAGTATTACTTTGGTGAAAGACAGACTTTGCATTGCTGTTGTTGTGAGGTGTTGTTGAGTCAACTGTGACTCATGGTGACCCCATGAGACAGAGCAGAATTGCCTCATAGGGTTTCCTACGCTGTCATCTTTATGGGAGCTGATCACCATGTCTTTCCCCTTCGGAGTCGCTAAGTGGGTTTGGACCGGCGATGAGCTGAGTGCTTAACCGTCTGCACCACCAGGTTCTTTATATTTTGTAGGTGAGTTGATTCCGACTCATAGTGACCCCAGAGGACAGAGCAGAACTGCCCCATAGAGTTTCCAAGGGGCACCTGGTGGAGTCAAACTGCCGACCTTTTGGTCAGCAGCTGTAGCACCTAACCACTACACCACCAGTGTTTCCATACTTTGTATTAGCATCAAGGAATTGTGTGAAGCTGGGAAAGCTGCTGACACGGATCTGGGATATGGTTTAGGCTTCCATTGTAAAGATGCTACAGAAAGGCATTTGCAAGTATGTTGACCTGGTATTACCAGACCAGAGCTGTGAACCGGTGTCTTACCCACGGCCTCTCGGGATCCATCATCAACTTTCAGTTTGGTAAGAACTAGAAATTCGTATTCCTCTGAGGAAACAGTCCCCTGTCAACATGCCCCTACAGCGGAAAGGAAAATTTATGCCTGATAAATGCAATGAGTTGGAATCAACTTGACAGCAACGGGTTTGGTTTTGGTTATATGCAATCCAGAAAAGAGGCGATTAGTTTATGGCAAACAATGCTGGGTGTCTATTAAGTAACTTGCACATCTTACCTAGTGCTTCGGTTATTACATGAAAATCTAATCCCTCCCCCCCGCCCCCCCCAGGTAATTCCATTTATCCCTCTGCCGGGGCTTAGAATAACACTCTACGCACTGTACCTGGGAAACCACGGACTGTAGTTGCCAGGTGTGCTCGATGACGCACTGGAATGGGGGGGGTCAGCTTTGCTATCAGCATCAGATGACTCTGGACAAGTTACTTAAATTCTCTTGGTTATCAGTTTCTGCGCTGATTCTAATACAACTTTTTACCATAAGTAATTATATAAGAAAGACATACAGAAAAGATGAAAGCTCTCTTTTTGGTGTGATGTAGCAGCAAGAGTAATTCTATCTGTGTTATCACCTTGAACCCTCAGCACTAGGGGACAGGCGGGCTTTACCTAACAGCACTCGGAGGCTACTAAAGGAGCCCCGGTGGGGCTGTGGCTACGCCCTCAGCCGCTAACTGAAAGGTTGGCAGTTAAAACCCACTCAGCGGTTCCAATGAAGAAAGGCCTGGGGATCTGCTGCCATAAAGACCACAGCCTAGAAACCCTCATGGGACAGTTCTCCTCCGACACACGGGGTCACTAGGAGTCGGAAATCAGTTTGACGGCACCTTACAGCAGCAACGGGTGCTGTCGTAACCAGCTGTCGTGGGGACGACTTCAGCTCATGGCGACCCCACGTGTTGGGTTCATGGCGACCCCGCGTGTGTCGGGCTCATGGCGACCCCGCGTGTGTCGGGCTCATGGCGACCCCGCGTGTGTCGGGCTCATGGCGACCCCGCGTGTGTCGGGCTCATGGCGACCCCGCGTGTGTCGGGCTCATGGCGACCCCGCGTGTGTCGGGCTCATGGCGACCCCGCGTGTGTCGGGCTCATGGCGACCCCGCGTGTGTCGGGCTCATGGCGACCCCGCGTGTGTCGGGCTCATGTGACCCCGCGTGTGTCGGGCTCATGGTGACCCCGCGTGTGTCAGAGCAGGACTGGGCTCCCCAGGGTTTTCCACGGCTGGTTTTTCACAAGCAGATCACCAGGCCTTTCTTCTGAGGCACCTCTGGGTAGACGCAAACCACCAACCTTTCAGTTAGCAGCTGAGCATGTTAACCATGTGCACCACCTGAAACCAGATGCTAATAGTATCCCCATTTGACAGAATAAATAAATAAGTAAACAAAACAGATTAACCGACCTGTAGAAGATACCAAGAATTTGCAACCAGGTTAGTCTGGATTCAGATACCAGCCCTTGACTACCAAAACCAAACCTATTCCAACGCACAGGACTGTGTACCTTTGTGGCTGTGTATTCTGAATTTCACTTAGTAAGACCATTATGACAGTTATCACATACACTGCGTTAACAGTGTCTAGCTGATGCACAATATAGACTGTTACAAAAATAAGCCTGTTGCTATCGAGTTGATTCCGACTCATAGTGACCCTACCATAGGACAGAGGAGAACTGCCCCTGAGGGTTTCCAAGGAGCGGCTGGTGATTCGAACTGCTGACCTTTTGGTTACAGCCACCAGGGCTCCATATAGACTATTAGACATTGTTAATGCCCAGTAGTGTCTGATGACGGAGCCCTCGTGGCACAAAGGTTAAGCACTCGGCTGCTAACCAAAGGCTGCAGTTCAAACCCACCCAGCAGCTCGCTGGGAGAAAGACCTGGTCATCTGCTCCCATAAAGACTGTTGCTGTTTTCAGCTGTTTCTTCTCACTTGCGTCGTGACACATCAGCAAATGGAGGTCCAGAAAGCTTTACTCCATCCACGTCGTTAAGGTCAACATAAAGGTGACAGCCTAGAAAGCCCTGTGGGGCAGCTCTACTCTGTTGTTGGGGTCGCTGTAAGTCAGAATCGACTTGACGGCACCCAACAACAACAACCATAAAAAGAGTGTCTAATAAAATGAGGGGAAAATGTTTTTAAAAAGGCAAGGTTGAATCATTTCTCACGGCTCAAGGCAAATATTCATTCTTCTGACTCTGCTGGGAAATCTAACTCCAAGTCTTCTCCATTAATTTGTCCTTATGCACACTCATCCCAGGAGACTAGGCTGCTTACAGGGGACACAAAACCAGTGCAGACAAATATGGGCTTCCAGTCCTCTCTGCTTCCGGCTGGGCTGCTCCGCTAGGGCTGAGATTCAAACAAAGGCAATAACAGCATCTGCCAGTCACACGTTCCCAGCGCAAGACTGTGGAATCCGGTCCCCTCCCTGGAATGAGGTCTCCATGGTGACGCTTACATCACTGGGTGTGCAGATGAGAAGGCATTTTCTTTACAAGAGTGCCCTCTACAAACCAAACGGGGGATCTCTGCAGCCCTGGGCCTTCCCAGTTTTCAGCCCTACAAGTGGGTAGATCTTTATAGCAGGTATGTCTCTGGTTGTGTTGGAGACACTAAAATATTTTACTGTCTTCTATTTAATTTTTTCTGTGAGATTATAAACAATTGCAAAAATAAAAGCAAGAAATTTAGTCCAATTATTCGAATCACTGAGTACAGCATATCTGCCCGTGTGTTTTCCTTTTCTCTTTTTAAAATGTCGTTGCTGTTAGCTGCCACAGTCGGCTCCCGACTCAGGGGACCCCACACACAACAGAACAGAACAAAGCGCTGCCTGGTCCTCTGCTGTCCCTGCGATCAGCTGCAGGTCGGACCGCTGTGATCCACGGGTTTTCACTGGTCCTCTGCTGTCCCCGTGATCAGCTGCAGGTCGGACCGCTGTGATCCACGGGTTTTCACTGGTCCTCTGCTGTCCCCGTGATCAGCTGCAGGTCGGACCGCTGTGATCCACGGGTTTTCACTGGTCCTCTGCTGTCCCCGTGATCAGCTGCAGGTCGGACCGCTGTGATCCACGGGTTTTCACTGGTCCTCTGCTGTCCCCGTGATCAGCTGCAGGTCGGACCGCTGTGATCCACGGGTTTTCACTGGCTGGTTTTCTGAAGTGGATTGCCAGGCCTTTCTTCCTAGTATCTTAGTCTGAAAGTTCCACTGAAACCTGTCCAGCATCACACAAGCCTGCACCTACGGACGGGTGGGGGCTGCACATGAGGTGCACTGGCCAGAAATCAGGCCCAGGTCGCCATCACTGAAGGCAAGAACTCTACCACCGAGCCACCAACGTCCTCTTTTTAAAAATTACTGCTGTAGTTGTGCGCCATCAAGGTGATCGCGACTCACAGCGGCCCTACAGTGCACAGCAGAACTACCCCGTAGGGTTTCCAAGGCTGCTATCTTTATGGGAGCAGATCCCCAGGACTTTCTCCCGAGAAGCCACTGGTAGGTTTGAACTGCCCACCTTTCAGTTAGTAGCTGAGCACTTAACTATTGAGCCAGGAGGCCTCCTTCTTTTTTAAAGTACTTATCTCTAATTTCTCATTCTCCTTGAAGGTACGCCTAAAGGTTGTGGTTCATACATCAGTGAGATGCTGTTTACCTGAGCGAACGCGCTTACGTTTGTGAAAGACGGAGTCATCTGTGCGTTGGAGGCGCCAAAGTCATCAGCTCCCTTTCCCGCACAGCTCGTCACCCAACCATTGTAATCTGCTTTCAGTTAAAGCTTGGCATGTACGGGCCCTCATCCTGCCAAAACTTAATTTCGGGAAGGTCTCCTTTTCCCCGTCCTTCCATGTTGGCTTCCTCCCTGCAGTCTTGGCACTGAGCCTTCTTTTACCACCTGATGGTCCAAGTCAACTCTTCAGACTTGCCAGTCCTTGATCATGTCAGTCCACACGTTTCTGGTTCTAGAAGATGTCTGCAATTAGTTTGGCAGCCAAATACTAGGAACACGTTATGTTATTGGTGACTCAGTGATTAAGCATTCAGCTGCGAACCAAAAGGTGGGCAGTTTGAACCCACCAGCTGCTCTGCGGGAGGAAGACTTGGCACTCTGCTTCTGTAGAGATTTACAGCCTCGGAAACCCTATGGGGCAGTTCTAGTCTGTCCTATGGGGTCACTGTGAGTTGGGATCGACTCGACACCAGTAGGTTTCCGAAACTCATGGTCCCTTTGCTTTATCACCTTTTCCTTTCTTTGCTGATAAACTTATCAAGCAAATTACAATTTATTTTACAACTGTTCTTATAGCCAGACATTTCTGATAAAGAAAACTCCTTTAAAGAAATTCTGGTTCTTGGCCAGATAAGGAGAGAGCCATAAAGAAAAAATATTATATAAATAATAATTAAAAAAAAAAAAGAGATGCAAATAAAGACCCTCAAACTACTTTTTATAGGTTTTATATCATATGAAGCTGCTCTAGGACACCATTTTTCAAAATTGGATAAAATTGTTGAAATTCAGGCAAAAAGCTAACATTGGAACAACTGGCTTAAAAAAATGGAAACAGAAAATTTATTTTCCTTTGAACTGCAAGCAATTTAGCTTACTGGGCTAATTGGGGGAAAAACAATTATAGATCTGGAATGTGGTCTTTAAGTATGTGCTCATCTTCTCTAGGTTACGTCAACATCTAGAACATTCTGCCACAGAGTGAACCTTGCATCCAAGGATCACTGTCTGCCATGGGTAAGCTATTTAATGTCCTCAAGCCTCAGTTTCCTGGTATGTAAAACGAGGCTACCAGTGCTTACCTCAGGGACCATGAAAATTCATGAAATACTGTATGGCCCCACAGAAAGCCCAAAAGACTCCACAAGAAAACTACTGGAACTAATAGAAAGATTAAGCAGAGTGGCACGATACAAGATAAACATACAAAAATCAGTTGGATTCCTATATACCAATAAAGAGAACCAAGGAAATCAGGAAAACAATACCATTTATAATAACCCCTAAAAAAATAAAATACTTGGGAATAAATCTAACCAGGGATGTAAAACACCTATACAAAGAAAACTACAAAACACTACTGCAAGAAACCAAGAGAGATCTGCATAAATGGAAAAACATACCATGCTCATGGATAGGTAGACACAACATTGTGAAAATGACAATTCTTCCCAAAGTGATTTACAAATACAATGCAATACTGATCCAAATACCAATGATATTCTTTAACGAGATGGAAAAACTTATCATTAACTTTATATGGAAAGGGAAGAAGCCTGGATAAGTAAAGCACTACTAAAGAAGAAGAATAAAGTAGGAGGACTTGCACTACCTGACCTCAGAACCTACTATACAGGTAAGGTAGTTAAAACAGCCTGGTACTGGTACAACAACACAAACATTGACCAATGGAACAGAATTGAGAACCCAGATGTGAATCCCTCCACCTGTGGTCACCTGATCTTCAATAAGGACTCAAAGTCCATCGAATAGGGAAAAGACAGTTTTTTTAACAAATGGTGCTGGCAAAACTGGACGTCCATCTGCAAAAAAAATGAAACAGGACCCATACCTCACACCATATACAAAACTAACTCAAAATAGATCAAAGACCTAAATATAAAGCCCCAAACTATGAAGTTCATAGAAGAAAAAATAGGATCAACACTACAGGCCCTAATACATGGCATTAACGGGATACAAATGATAACCAACAACACACAAGCTCCAGAGGATAAGCCAAATAACAGGGACCTTCTAAAAATTAAACACTTATGCTCATCAAAAGGCTTCACCAAAAGAGTATAAAGAGAACCTACAGACTGGGAAAAAATTTCTGGCTATTATGAATCAGACAAAGGTCTAATCTCGAAAACCTACAAGAAAATCCAACACCTTTACAACAAAAATAATCCAACTAAAAAATAGGCAAAGGAAATGAACAGACAGAGGATCACCAAAGAAGACATTCAAGTGGCCAAGAGACACGTGAGGAAATGCCCACGATCTCCAGCCATCAGAGAAATGCAAATCAAAACCACAATGAGATATCTCACCCCAGCATTACTGGCACAAATCAATAAAACAGAAAATAACAAATGTTGGAGAGGCTGCGGGGAGATCGGAACTCTTATGCGCTGCTGGTGGGAATGCAAAATATGACCATTTTGGAAAACAATATGGTGCTTCCTCAGAAAGCTAGAAATAGAAATACCATATGATCCAGCAATCCCACTCCTGGGAATATATCCTAGAGAAATAAGAGTCGTCACACGAACAGCCATATGCATACCCATGTTCACCGCAGCATTGTTCACAATAGCAAAAACATGGAAACAACCTAGATGCCCCTCAATGGATGAATGGATAAACTGTGGTACTTACACACAATGGAGTACTACACAATGATAAAAAACAACAATGAATTTGTGCAGCATCTCATAACATGGATGAATCTGGAGGGCATTATGCCGAGTGAAATAAGTCAATCACAAAAGGACAAATATTGTATGAGACCACTACTGTAAAAACTCATGAAAAAGGTTTACATACAAAAGATGCAGTCTTTGATGGTTACGAGGGAGGGGAGGGGTGGGGATAGAAAAACAAATGACAATAGATAAGTGGAAACTTTGGTGAAGGGTAAGATAGCACAACTTCTACAAAGCAAAATCACGGTAGCTCCATAGACACAGCCACACTCCCTGAGGGACTGAATTGCTGGGCTGAGGGCTGTGGGGACCATGGATTCAGAGAACAGCTAGCTTAATGGGCATAACATAATTTATAAGGAAAACGTTTTACATTCTACTTTGGTGAGTAGTGTCTAGGGTCTTAAAAGCCTGTGAGCAGCCATCTAGGATACTACAGTGGTCTCACCCCTTCGGGAGCAAGGAAGAATGAACAAAACTAAAGACACAAGGGAAAGATTAGCTCAAAGGACTAATGGACCACATCTACCACAGCCTCTACCAGACTGAGTCCAGTAGAACTAGATGGTGCCTGGGTACCACCACTGACTGCTCTGACAGGGATCACAACAGAGGGTCCCGGACAGTATTTAGATGAAGGTTTACAGAACAAACTAGTTTCTCATCAAACAGTTAGTACATACATCGTTGTATGACATTGGTTAACAACCCCACGGCATGTCAACACTCTCCCTTCTCAACCCTGGGTTCCCTATTACAGCTTTTCTGTCCCCTTCTGTCTTCCAGTCCCTGCCCCAGGGCTGGTGCGCCCCGTTAGTCTCGTTTTGTTTTATGGGCCTGTTCAATCTTTGGTCGAAGTATGAACCTCAGGAGTGACCTCATTACTGAGCTGAAAGGAATGTGCAGCTATTACTATCAGGGCCAGTATGTGTAAGGCGGAGTCCCTGGGCAGTGCAAACAGTGATGTGCTCAGCTGCGCACTAAATGACCAGAGGCTCGAGTCCACACAGAGGTGCCTCGAAAGGAAGGTCTGGCCGTCTGCTTCTGAAAAGTCAACCACTGAAAACCCTGCGGGGCACATTTCTACTCCGACACACCTGGGATGGCTGCACGTGGGAGTCGACTAGAAGGTAACTGGTTTGGTTTCTGGTTCTATCTGTAAGGCACAGCAGGTAGACCTCAGCGTTGGCATCACTCTGAGAGATTTGGGGTGTCATTTAAGAACAGAATTCTGAAGACCCCTGGAATATGTGGAAAAGAAGGGTGTGGAGAACGGACTTTACTTCAAAAATTTCCAGTCTGGTCTCTCGCCAAGTTAACGCTGCATCAATCTTGTTACTGTGATTGGTTTCTTCTATCAAGACACCCTTCACTGCTCTCGACCAGTGCTTTAGAAAGGCTTACTCTGCTTGCCACTCAGGAGACTCAGTGGTTAAGCTCAGCTGCTGACTGAAAGGCTGGCGCTTCAAACCCACCCAGTGATTCCACGGAGAAAGGCCTGGCAATCTACTGCCATAAGGATCACCGCCTAGGAAGCCCTACGGGCAGTCCTCCTCTGCCACGTGGGTCACTATGCGTCAAAACTGACTGGACAGCGCCTAACAACAACACTTGCCATTCTTCCACTTAAGAAATTAAATCACAGTCCAAGGAAATAGAAACCACAACAGCAGAGTCCTTGGGGAGAGCACAAATAATCTGATCTGAGCTCAGGAGCACACCATGTCAGCTACCTCAAGGTGGTATTCAAGAAGGGCGGCCAAGCCAAGGAAGGGAGCCTTGGTGGCACAGTGGTTACGTGCTCGGCTGCTAAACAAAAGGTCAGTGGTTCAAATCCACCAGCTGCTGCATGGGAGAAATACGTGGCAGTCTGCTTCTGTAAAGATTACAGCCTTGGAAACCCTACAGGGCAGCGCTACTCTTTCCTGTAGGGTCGCTATGAGTCAGAATCAACTCGATGGCAATGGGTTTGATTTTGGGGGGAAGCCAAAGAAGTGGTTTATCTCAAGAGTCTGATTCAGCTCATAATTTTCAGTGCCTGGAAAAGAATTAAATTTATACGATACTGCTGAGAGGATCTCCCAAAAGATGCCTGTAAGTAGGTCGCTAAGATCGTGGGCACAGTTTCTAATCAGGCAGAAACATCTTAGAACGATAATTGGAAAAAGAAGAAAGAAATCTATTAGGAGAAGCATGAAGGTGTTCAGTACAGAGCGGGCACCATCGTTAAGTGCTCAGCTGCTAACTGAAAGGTTGGCAGTTCGTACCCATCCAGTGGCTGTGGGAGAAAGACCTGCTGATCCGCTTACGTAAAGGTTATAGCCTAGAAAATCCTATGCGACTGTTCTACTCTGTCACATGGGGTCACTATGAGACCAAGTCGACTCGATTGCACACAACAACAGGAGATTGGGAAAAATAATCCCCAAGGGGGGAAACGTGGCCCTGAGAGTCAATACTTGGATGTTTGGAGAGCGGTGCTGGACGTAATGCTAGCTTCAAACAGTTCTGAAAACGCTTCTCGCTCTGTGAACAGCACAGGTGGTGCCCTGGCTGTGTGTGGGTGTCTGGCCGGGCTGTGTAGGGGACTGAAGCAGGCAGGGCAAAAGAAACATTCCTGGGAGTTGTGGCAAACTGGAGGGGTCTCTGGGAGGCGCAAATGTTCCAGTGCTCGACTGCTAAATGCAAAGTTGGAGTTCCAATCTGCCCAGAGGCACCTCAGAAGAAAGGCCTGGCCATCTACTTTCGAAAAACCAGCCACTGGAAACCCCATGGAGCACAGTTCCACTTTAGCATACGTAGGATCACAATGAGTTGCAATTGGCTCAATGGCAACTGGTTTGGTTTATTTTTTTGGTGGCAAACTGGTAACACACGCCTAATACATACCATGGCTAAAGAGAACGGTGGCAGACGCAGTGTTCCAGCAATTAAAAAAAATTTTTTTAACAATAAGAATTGCTGGTAAGTTGTACACACCCTGATTTTTAAAAATAATAACAACACTAATAAACCAAACAAATTGCTTCTCTGGTCTGGATTTAGTCCATGAAACTTTTAATCTAGAAATAACCATACAAGGTTCCTGGAAAATAGCTGCTCCTGTGCAATGCTTTACAGAAGTTTACTTTCGTTTTAAATAAATGTTTATTCTTTGTTAGGGGACCCCCTGTGTTAGGGTCCCCCGTTTGTAAACACCAAGGTGAAGGGTAAGGATGTGCTATGAGGTTCCTACTAACTGCTCTTTAGCCTGGAAAACACCGCGAATGGGATGAGTTTGGGGCAAACCGAACTTTGAGCAAAGAGCCCCGGTGGCAGAAGGGTTAAGTGCACAGCTGTTAACTGAAAGGTCGGAGGTTCAAACCCACCCAGCTGCTCTGCTTCTGCAAAGATTACAGCCTAGAATACCCTATGCGGCAGTTCTATTCTGTCACATGGGGTCACCTTGAGTTGAAATGGACTTGACAGCACCCAACAACAAACTGAACGTAAAGGAAGTAAGTTACTAATCAGCTGATGCAAAGCCTGGTTTTTCAGGGTTCTTGGTGGGCAGGTAAGTTAGGAAACACGTATCACAAAGGTCGAGCTTCACGTCCAAAATCCGAACCCAACGCAGAAAAGTGTGTACAAGGCAACACCAGCAGATGCAGTTCACCTGGGACAGGGGTTAACGCGTGGCTGACTGCCTCATGACAGCTGCCTCCTTTCCGTGAGATGAGAAGACATGGATGGTGCTGGGCTACCGTCACCAAACGTTTCGCTCAAAGATTCATTAAAAGAATCCTGATCAAAAGGGGGGAAATACAAAACGGAAATTCAAATTCTCACGGAATCCAGACTTTATAGAGACATTGAGGCTGGATGAACCCCTGAACCTACTGCCCTGAGACAATCTTTAAACCTTAAACCAAAAATATCCCAAAGTCTTCTTTAAACCAAACAATAGTTCAACTTAATAAGTAAAGAATGTCTGCCTTGAACATTGTGCTCTTTTAAAAGCTATCTATATGGGATCAAACCGAAAACAGCATCTCAAAAGGTTAGACAGGAAGCTTGTGGGCAGTGAGTTTATGTTAATGGAGGAGGAAGAATTCAGAAAAGAAGGCTGGGGATGGTTGTACAACTCGAATGTCACTGCACTGTCCACGGAGAAACTGCTTGAATTGGTGTATGTTTTGTTGTGTATATTCTCAATAACAACATCAAACTTATTTAAAGCAACTAGCAACATGCTGACTTACTCAGCATGTGCAAGACCAGTGAATGCTGGTCCTGTGACTATCACTCCCGGTGCCTCAGAAGGCGCCCTGACCACACGGAGCCCTGCAGCGTGCCAGGCCTGGAGAAAAAAGGTCTGACACACATGACTGGGTTGATTACCCGCAATAACCCTTTGTTAAATCAGATTTTTAAAGACTTTTGCAAGAAAATCACAATTCAAAGAATTGGCATGTATTTGGGAGATAAAAACAGGAAGCTAAATCATTTTGCCTCTTGTGATCTTGTGCACTGCCTTGTCACTTGAGGTTGCAGATATAAAATTACATTCCCACAACTGCCAGCAACATCTGCAAATGTTGCTTGACATTAAAGTATGGAGTTGGTTGCTTTAAACATTTCTATTTCTAATTTACTTATCAGAACATACAGTTTGACATTAAAAGGGATTTTTTTTACATACGATCCAAAGTAGTCTTCTCAAGTAAATGATATTCTTCAACGATAATTCCCTAAAGCTGGTATCTCCAAAATTCACCATCACCATCAACACCACTGATACCATCATCACCACCCTCAACAAATGCACCCCCACCCCTACCCCCCCACTCTCATAACCACCATCATCATCACCACCATCAGCACAGCCACCATCACGACCACGACCGCCATGACTACGTCCACAGCAGTAGCCCTCATGAGACTTCAGAGTGTTTTTTTTTTTTCAATGAGGTGAGGGCAAAGCCTCTTGTCTATGGTGCTTAACCACTTCTAATTTATAATGTTTTAGAAGGTGCCCCCAACCATGCAAAGCCCTACACCGTGCCAGACTCCATGAAAGATATGACACACATTATTATGTCAACTTCTCACAATAAGCCTGTGGTAAATCAGATTTTTTAAAAAGTTTTGCAAGCAAATCACAATTCAAAGAACTGGCATGTACTTGAGAGAGAAAGACAGGAAGATAAATCACTTTGCCTGTGGTGTTCTCGTGCACTGTGGCACTCAGTAGAAATCCAACCTTAAATTACACTCTAAAATTATTTTAGGAAAAAAATACTTTAAAAAAAAAAGCCGAAACTCAAATTCAGCTAATACTATACCAACATTTACACAGCTGCCAAAACATTACTGAAGAAAAATATTTATTCTTACAAAAATACATTTGACAGTAAGTCAGCTTTTAAAAGTGTTGAGGAAAACAGTCTCTGGAATTGTTTGAATAATAATAACAATGTTTGCCCATAACTGTATTAAGACCTAAGGTGAGAGGTTGAGAGACAGACGGCAATAGTAAGATCAAAAATTCTACAGTCTAAAATGATGGCTTGGTTTCAAGACATTGTGTTCTTACAAGTAAATGCTGACATGGGCTATAACTATGTACTCAGAGATAGTTCTTGGTTTAAAAAATCATATAAAAAAATTTTTTTTTCCACAACCAAAACAGCCTATGGTAACATCTCTTCCTTGCCTCCATCCTATACTCTGTGAGGAATGTGGGGCTCCCTGCCATTCTCCCCACCGTGACTTCAATGTCTGCAGAGGCTTAGTGGATAACTGAGCAGTGAAGTGGACCGGGCACAGCGTGGCGGCACACACGGCACCGACCGGGCACCCACACAGGCAGACAACAGGACCTGCTGTGGCCTGCCCTCCTGCAGCACACATGCTCCACGCAAATGGGCAACAGCCACTCGGCACTTGGCACACAGAAAAGCCGCCCTCAGATAAAGTGAAATCAGGTTTTCATATGCGTTCCTGATTTTTAAAAGTTGGTGATAAGTCGATTTTTTTTTAATATATAAAACATTGTGTATTTCAAACAAAACATACCTATGCCCCGTGTTCAGCCTCTGGGGAAGAATTCCATGCTAAGTGGTCAGCGGCCATGGCTACGGTTCACAGGGCCAGTCCCTCCTGGCCGTGCCAGAAGTCCCAGCAGAAGCCACCAGGTTTCCTGACAGACACCAACTCACGTAATTTCCAAAGGAAGGTAGGTGCCACCAACCTGCCACTTTTGGAAATCGTTGATGGGTGCTGTTGAGTCAATTCTGACTCATGGTGATGCCGGTGACAGAGCAGAACTGCCCCACAGGGTTTTTTTCCTAGGCTGTCACCTTTATAGGAGCAGAACACCAGGTCCTTCTCCTGTGGAGCTGCTGAGTGGGTTCAAACCCCAGACCTTCCACTTAGCAGATGAGCACTTAGGATTTGCACCCATAAAAAACCAATATCGCAAGCCATGTATATGCGTGTGTACATGTGTATGTGTGTAGTGAATATGTGAGTATGTTTGTGCATGTGTGTGTTTGTGTATGCATGAATGTGCATGTGTGTATGTGTGTACAGTGTGTATCTGCATGTATCTGCATACAGGAATATGTGTATGTGCATGTGTGTGTAGCTGTGTGTATGCGTGTACATGTGTATGTGTGTAGTGAATATGTGGGTACGTACATATGTGTGTGGGCATATGTGTGTGCATACATGCGTGTTTGTGTATGCATGTATGTGCATGTGTGTATCTGCACTTGTGTGTACATGTGTGTATGTGTGTGTGTGTACGTGTGTGTGTGCCATGTGTGTTACACTGGCATCCTGAGAAAGAAGTGGCTGTCATCTAAGGTTGTGTCCTGTGTCTGTCCCGTCTTCCCCCCAGGCCTGATGGTGAGGCCCTGGCTCCCCCTTCCTGGGACAGAAGAGGAGAGAAACAGACAGTGTAGGGGGCCCATGACAGGGAAATCCAGAGCAAACTTGACTAGCTCGGCAGAGAAGGAACAAAACTAATCCCCTCCAAAAGACCAGAGTCGTATCCCACTTCACTCTCCTTGCCCCCTCAGGCATCCCCTGGCCACAAGGGATAAAATGGTTTCAAAGTCCCTCTTAAAATAAAAAATAATCCTACGCAGTAATTTTCCCTTTGGCCACATCTGCTCTGCTCAAATGGGAAAAACTACTGGGACTGTTAAAAACTATTAGAATCATTAGCTCTAGCTGGAAAGAAGGAGCAATGGCGAAGCACTCGGCTGCTAACCAAAAGGTTGGTGGTTTGAACCCACCCAGCAGCTCCATGGGAGAAAAATCTGCTCCCAATAGAGCCCAGGAAACCCTAAAAGGCCGTTCTATTCTGTCACGTGAGGTCACTGTGAGTCGGAGTCGACTTGGCGGCCCCCAACAACAACAGCTGGAAAGAAGCACATAAAACCCAACCATCTAGGGAAACAGATTTGGGGCTTAAGACATCAGAGGGAGACGATAAAAACCAGAGCTTTTCACGAATAATTTGTAACGCCCGATTTTTATTTATTGGGTTTCTCACAAGCCAGAAGTAAGCTGATATGAGTCTTCTTTCCTTCCACAAACTTCCTCTCTTTTATTACCGACCTTCTCTGAATGTCCTTCATAGCTGTCAGGTGTCCACTCCATATGTAAGGGAATGTCTACCTAGCACGGGAAGACGCCGTCCATGTCTCAGTGAGAATGTGCCCATGCTTACACGTTTGTTTGCTCCAAACTTTGTCAAACAAAAGCACCCAAAACAGAAAAGCAGACGCCAGTGGCTTTGGGCACATCCTCAGGCTTAAAACTCAATTCCATTCGTGGCTGGCTGGACGACTTGTGATTCGGTATCTGGAAACTCCCACTTCTCCGCAGAGAGAATGAGGACAAGACGGTGTCTACTTCCAAGGACAGTAGAAAGAATCACGTGAGAGGGTGCGTGGATAACCGGTCAGGCACAGAACAATGATCAGAAGACGTAAGTCGTAACGTACATCCCTGAAACCAGCGTTAGGGGCCCCTGGGTGACCCAAACGGTTTAACACTTGACTACTGACTAAAAGGTTGATAGTTCAAACCTGCCCAGAGGCACCACAGAAGAAAAGCCTGGCAATCTACTTCCGAAAACTCAGTCATTGAAAACTCTACGGAACACAGTTCTACTCTGACACACACGGGGTCTCCAGGAGTCAGAACTGCCTCGATGGCAACAGGTTTGCTTTTTAATTTTATTTTTTGGTGTAAGTGAATGTAGGTGGAGCATAATCTCCCCAGATCATTCTCAGAAGAGGCCAGGACCGTGGACCGGAAGACCACGTAAACCAGCAGCTTCCCGCTCGTGAAAACCAGCCGAGCGGCTGTCAGACTTCAGACAGCTGTCGGCATCAGGCCTGCAATCAACATGAACCAAAGCACATGAAAACAACATTCCTTTCCTTCTGTCTGTTGCCCAGTTTCCTCTAAAATGCTAAGAATACAATAACCGTACTAATCCAAGATGTCTGCTTGCATCACTTGAAAATCGACCGTTCTTTTCAAGAGCCTTACAAGCGGAGGACTGGAGGCGCCCACCCAGGCTGAAGCACTTGTCCACGCCAATCACAACTTCCTAGATATTAAAGAAAAGGAAATACAAGCATGAACTGCCCCAGTGAGCAGCCACTGAAAGCTTTACAGCCATAAAAAAAATCCATACCCATTCAACATAAATCTCTAAACCGAGGTTTTCGCTTTGTTGGTCCCGCAGACAAACTTCGGTGGGAATGGGTTATTCACAAGCCTGGGTCTGACTCTGATATCAGGACACGCCGGAAACAAGGCTACTATCGCCACCCACCATAGCAACGGTTATAAAATGCGTTAGACAAAGCCGTCACCATAATTTAATTTCTAAAGTACGCTGAGCTGTAAGCATCTTGTTGTGGTATTTATAGAGTTATGCTACTCTTCAGAGTCCAAACCATGAAATGTTAACACAATTTTTGAGCTCAAGCAATGCCTTTTTATAAGCCTTTCTGTGAATCGAATCGTTATGTTTTGCAACACTCAGTCAAGGGTGGGTATTTTTCATGCACATAAAAATACAGAATATCCTAAAAACTTCCCACAAAAGACCCCCATCTCCTCTGATGAAAAAGACAGGAAGGAAGGCTCACAACATAATAGGTTTTTGTTAAACTTAAACCTGTATTTTTTTTAAGCAACATCAGCTGTTCATGGCTTCAATTTCCACTGACCTTAAATTCTAGAGGGGGGCTTAGAGAAACCCTGAAGCCTAGGACATTCTATTTAAACATCATGAAGTTGTGTTAACCTGAATGACAGGCAAACACATTGCATTTACCCTTTCCACATTTGTACCAACTATCACTTGTGCCACGATGACCGAGTATGGTTTGCACCTTGTTCTTTGTCCTTACACGTATGCACGTGTGTTTGTGTGTGTGTGTACACACACCCAACGTCTGCCAGTTCCGCATTCTCTAACACGTACAATTCAGGGCCGTTGTGACACCATCCTGTCCTGCAGCCATCTCCACTATCCGCTGTGCTCAACGTCCATCACCGTTCACAGGAACTCACTGCTTCCTAAACGACGTCGTCCTTCTCCCCCCCTCCCACCCCGGTAACCACCAATAAACTTCGGGACAATGACCAGTTCTTGACTGCCTGAGAGGTGCTTGTTAGGCTCTGGGTTACCCAAATTCTCTTGCCTTCTCTGGTTGCCTTTTCTGAGCTGTTCATTGTTAGCTTGTTGTTTTGCATTCTAAGTTCTTTAGATACAGGAAAGCCTTATAGGACACCTCCTTGGCTTCTAAGACAGAAACAGGGAGAGAAGACAGGCCTGGCAATGCCCTGAGAGCAGGTGGGAAGACTCCAGGATTGTGAGTCAACAGGCCTGGGTTCCTGGGTCTCGGCTGTTAATAACTCTCAGTGTGGTCTCTCACCATCTCTAAGGGCCATTTCTGTCTTCTTTGAAATGGAGTAAACCCAGTGAGGAGCAGCAATGCCTTGTCTAGCTCTTTTGTTTCTTGGTTTACAAGGAAGCACATGCAAGGGCACACTGAGGAGGCATCTGGCATTGAGAGCCAGCTTTGGCGTGGTGGCTCAGTGGCTGGATTCCCGCCTTCCATGGAGAAGACCCAGGTTCAATTCTCGGCACCTCACGTGCGGCACCTGGCAGCGTTTGGTCTCATCGTGCGTGGGATCGTATGGCTCAAGGCATTAAAGATAACAAACATCTTTACCAACACATTGAGAAGCTCTACAGATATTTAATAAAGCGGGGGGAAATGAAAACACAACTAATTCTATAATTTATTAGATGCTCTTACCAAATGCGTGGTAGGATAGGAAGCTTTGTTTAGCCACGTTTTTGTGACTCTGAAGGCTCGGACTGTAAAGAATTGATTACATGCTGAAAGACTAAAGGTTATTGCTAAAATTTTGGTATGTTCTAGGCAAGGATAACCTTAAAACTCAAATATTCTAGGTGTTTCTAGAACCATGCAATAGTAAAATTATTACTGCAGTATTACAACAACTTGGGAAAACAAATTTGCTTTTAGGGAGAAAGGACAATTAACCAAACCCACCGCCATCAAGGTGATTCCAACCCATGGTGACCCCACAGGACAGAGTAGAACTGCCCCATAGGGTTTCCAAGGAGCAGTAGGTGGATTGGAACTGCCGACCTTTTGGTTAGCAGCCAAGTTCTTAACCGCTACGCCGCCAGGGCTCCTGACTCCTAGCCAACCTGTAGGACAGAGTAGAACTTGGAAACAGGGTTTCCAAGCCCGTAATCTTTACAGAGCAGACTGCTGCATCTTTCTCCTGCAGAGCAGCTAGTGTGTTTGAACCAGGACCTTTCGGTTAGCAGCTGAGCACTTAACCACTGCACCACCAGAGTCCTGGAAAGTACATCTAGGACCAGAGAACAGTAGTTATTACTACTGTATTAGAAAGTTAAACTTGGCGGAAAAAGTCTTTTTTAGATTAAAAAATGCTTTTAAAAATGCAGTAAAATCTTCTTTATTAAGTTATAGGAAGATAATTGCAAATAATCAAGAATTATTATGGCTCCTTTTCTGTGCAGAACTTCTGGGAATGAAATTATGTATAGAAGATACAGGGGTGTAGAAAACTGCAGAATTAAAGACATTCAAAAGGAATATGTAGGCAAGTGCCAGACTTTGAGAATTTATAATACAGGGTGGTGAGAAAAAAAGAAGTGAAGCAATTTCCATGAACAAAAAATCCAGAAGAATTCCAGGAGCAAACATTCTGTAAAAAAGAAATAAACGTGTAATTGTATAAATGTATGATGTGCCAGGATTTTAAAAGCCTCCGGCTTCCTCCCCTTTCTGCAGGCCAAGCCTCCGCCTTCCTGAGGCTGTCACACACAGCCAGCCAAACAACACTGAGACACGGAGCCTGGAGTGTTTATCTTCATCTCATGAACTGGAACCACTGTAAATGGCTTTGCTAGAACATGCATTTGCTTGCTTGCATCCAAGTTTTTCTACACGTACAAAAACTTGATCGTCTAAAACCGTGTGTCTGTGGAAGCTATGACTGAGTAAAACAAAAAAAAACCTAGTTGCCATCAAGTTGATTCCAACCCAGGGCGCCCCTACGTGGGCCAGGGCAGACCTCCGTGCCAAAGGGTTTCCAATGGCTGCTGTTTCAGAGCTAGATCGGCAGGCCTTTCTTCCGAGGCACCTGAGTAGACTCGAATCTCCAGCCTTGAGGTTAGCAGCAGAGCACCTTAAACATTTGCACCCCACACCCAGGACTCTGTGCTCTGTACACATGGCTCTAAGTTCATCTCATACTACAATGCTCTGGTTTAGCCAAATTTTATTCATTTAGTTGTAAGTGATGAAGGACCTGGTGGTCCACTTCTGAAAAAAATTAGCCAGAGAAAACCTCATAAATAGCAGCAGAACACTGTCTGATATAGTGCCAGAAGATGAGCCCCCCAGGTTGGAAGGCACTCAAGATACGACTGAGGTAGAGCTGCCTCTGCAAAGTAGAGTTGACCTTAGTGACGTGGATGGAGTCAAGCTTTCGGGACCTTCACTTGCTGATGTGGCACTGTGACTCAAAATGAGAAGAAACAACTGCAAACATCCATTAATAATCGGAACCTGGAATGTACGAAGCATGCATCTAGGAAAACTGGAAATCGTCAAAAATGAAATGGAATGCAGAAAGATGGATATACTAGGCATTAGTGAGCTGAAATGAACAGGAATTGGTTGTTTTGAATCAGATAATCATACAGTCTACTCTGCTGGGAATGACAACTTGAAGAGGAATGGTGTTGCATTCATCCTCAAAAAGAACGTTTCGAGATCTACCTGGAAGTACAGAGCTGTCAGTGACAGGATAATATCCATACACCTACAAGGAAGGCCAGCTAATATGACTATTATTCAAATTTACGCACCAACCACTAAGGCCAAAGATGAAGAAATTCAAGATTTTTACCAACTTCTACACTCTGAAATTGATCAATTATGCAATCAGGATGCACTGATAATTACCGGCGATTGGCATTCCAAAGTTGGAAACAAAGAAGAAGGATCGGTAGTTGGAAAATATGGCCTTGAGAGCTGGAGAGCCCATGATAGAATTTTGCAAGACCAATGACTTCTTCATTGCAAATATATTTTTTCAACAACATAAACGGCAACTATACACATGGACCTCGCCAGACGGAATACACAGGAATTGATTCCATTACATCTGTGGAAAGAGATGATGGAAAAGCTCAATATCATCAGTCAGAACAAGGCCAGGGGCCGACTGCAGAGCAGACCATCAATTGCTCATGTGCAAGTTCAAGATAAAACTGAAAAAAATTAGAACAAGTCCACGAGAGCCAAAGTATGACCTTGAGTGTATCCCACTTGAATTTAGATACCATACCAAGAATAGATTTGATGCATTGAACGTTAATGGTTGAAGACCAGAGGAGTTATGTAAGGACATCATACATGAAGAAGGCAAGAGGTCATTAAAAAGACAGGAAAGAAATAAAAGATCAAAACGGATGTCAGAAGAGACTCCGTAACTTGATCTTGAACATTGAGTAGCTAAAGCAAAAGGAAGAAATGATGAAGTAAAAGAGCTGAGCAGAAGATTTTAAAGGGCGGCTCATGAAGACAAAGTATTATAATGACATGTGCAAAAACCTGGAGTTAGAAAATCAAAGAACACGCTCAGTGTTTCCCAAGCAGAAAGAACTGAAGAAAAATTCAAGCCTCGAGTTGCAATATTGAAGGATTCTATGCACAAAATACTGACCAATCCAGGAAGCATCAAAAAAAGATGGAAGGAATACACAGAGTCACTGTACCAAAAAGAATTGTTCGATATTCATTTCAAGAGGTAGCTTACGATCAGGAACCGATGGTACTGAAGGAAGAGATCCAAGCTTTACTGAAGGCATTGGCGAAAAACAAGGCTCCAGGAACTGACAGAACACCAACTGAGATGTTTCAACAAATGAACGCAGCGCTGAAACTGCTCACTCGTCTATGCCAAGAAATATGGAAGACAGCTTCCTGGCCAACTGACTGGAAGAGATCCATGCTTATGCCTATTCCAAAGAAAGGTGATCCAACCGAATGTGGAAATTATCGAACAATATCATTGATATCACATGCAAGTAAAATTTTGCTGAAGATCATTCAGAGGTGGTTGCAGCAGTACATCTACACGGAACTGCCAGAAATTCAGGCCGTATTGAGGAGAGGACGTGGAACCAGGGATATCACTGCTGATGTCAGAAGGATCCTAGCTGAAAGCAGACAATACCAGGAAGATATTTACCTGTGTTTTATTGACTATGCAAAGGCATTTGACTGTGTGGATCATAACAAATTATAGATAACGCTGAGAAGAATGGGAATTCCAGAATACTCAATTGTGCTCATGAGGAACCTGTACATAGATCAAGAGGCAGTCGTTTGAACAGAACAAGGGGATATTGCTGGTTTAAAGTCAGGAAAGGTGTGCATCAGGGTTGTATCCTTTCACCATGCTTATTCAATCTGTATGCTGACAAATAATCTGAGAAACTGGACTATATGAAGAAGAACGGGGCATCAGGATTAGAGGAAGACATATTAACAACCTGTGATGTGCAGATGCTACAACCTTGCTTGCTGAAAGTGAAGTGGACTTGAAGCACTTACTGATGAAGATCAAAGACCACAGCCTTCAGTATGGCTTGCACCTCAACATAAAGAAAACAAAAATCTTCACAACTGGACCAATAAGCAACATCATGATAAATGGAGAAAAGACTGAAGTTGTCAAAGATTTTGTTTTACTTGGGTCCACAATCAACACCCATGGAAGCCACAGCTGAGAATTAAACTACAGATTGCATTGGGCAAATCTGCTGCAAAAGACCTCTTTAAAGTGTTGAAAAGCAAAGATGTCACTTTAAGGACTAATGTAAGCCCGACTGAAACCATGTTATCTTCAATACCCTCGTATACATGAGAAAGCTGGACAACGAATAAGGAAGACTGAAGAAGAACTGACGCCTTTGAGTTGTGGTGTTGGCAAAGAATATTGAATATACCATGGACTGACAAAAGAAAGAACAAATCTATCTCGGAAGAAGTACAACAGACTGCTCCTTAGAAGTGAGGATGACGAGGCTTCGTCTCATGTACTGTGGACCTGTTATCAGGAAAGATCAGTCCCTGGAGAAGGACATCATCCTTGGTAAAGTAGAAAGTCAGTCAAAAAGAGGAAGGTCCTCAGTGAGATTGACTGACACAGTGGCTACAGCAACGGACTCAAACATAGCAACAATTGTGAGGATGGCCCAGGACCAGGTGGTGTTTCGTCTGCAGTATGTGGGGTCGCCATGAATTGGAATTGACTCAACAGCACCTGGCAACAACAACAACAAGTTTTAAGTGGTGTTCCCACACTTAAAAACATTTACTTCCACGGAAAAGCTCCTGTCCAGGGAAACCCTGAAACTTCTCACATGAAGCAAAGCTCAGAGAAAGCAGCTAAGGAACAGTTAATAATCCATGCTGTTCTCTCCCCTCTTCCAGGGAGCAGTTCTCTGCTTCTCTGCTGCTGCTCTCAGGGGTGGGAACTGGTCCTCCCCTCCCTCCCTCCTTTTCTTCCTTCCTTCCTTCCTCCCTTCTTCCTCCTTCCCTCCTTTCCTTTCTTCTTTCCCTTTCCTTTCCTTCTCTCTCTCCCCTCTTTCGTTCTTTCTTTCTTCTGTTACACCACCTTGGAAAAACGGTTCAGGACCATATGAAATAAGAATGACCAAACAATTCAAGAACAACAGAGAAACTGCACAAGATTGGAACCTCTCATCTCAAAAAAAGGAGGACCTTGGGGAGCATTCGCAGACAATGAGGCGCTAAGGCTTTGAGAAGCTAAATCAGAGAGCTAAAAACAGCAGACTTACAATGAAAGGAGGAGGGTGGAGGGAGAAGATGAGAAACTGTGTGGGAGGAGGTAGAGGATTCGGGGAGGAAGGGGGAGACGGCCACCAGGGGTGGGGGACAGAGTGTGTGCAGGGGAGGGGAAGGCAAGGTGAGCAGGAAGAAAGCATGGAACACGACCCCAATGCCAGCCTGTCCTTCCTACATTTTGAGTGTTTCTCTGTATGTGTTTAATAAGCTCCATGCAGCTTGAGCTCACGAGGTGGGTTCCTGCTTCCTGCCTCCACAAAACTGGACCAGAGCAGGTGAGCCTTAGGCGTACTCTGATGGCCTGCCACAGAGGTAGAGCCCTGCTTGCCAAAAGGCTGCCTTTTCATGGAGACACCAGGGTCATCACAAAGCTCTACTTCCCTGGAGCAACAAAGAAGAAGAATCAGGAATCAAATGAGGAAATGAAATGAGTGTTTGATTGCCTCCGAGGACAATGGCCTCCTTGCCATGAGACCAGGACTGGATGGTGTCTGGCTACCATTACTGAATGTCTTGATTAACATCTCTATAGCAGAATCCTGATCAAAAGGGGGGAATGTAGAACAGAATTTCAAATTCTCATGAACTCCAGACTTTCTGGAGCCACAGAGGCTGGATGAATGCCCAAAACTATTATATCTTTAAACCTTAAACCATAAATATCCCAGGAAGGCTTCTTTAAACCAAACAACAGTCTAGCTTAACTTGTAAAAAATGTCTACCCTGAGCTCTGTGCTCTTTTAAAGAACTATATGGGATCAAAAGAAGCTCTGGTGGCACAATGGTTAAAGCACTCGGCTGCTAACTGAAAGGCTGCCGGTTTGAACACAACAGTTGCTTAGTGGGAGAAAGGTGTGACAGGCTGCTTCTATAAAGATTATAGCCTTGGCAAGGTCATGGTAGCTCCAAAGACACATCCAGACTCCCTGAGGGACTGAATTACTGGACTGAGGGGACCATGGTCTCGGGAAACTTCTAGCTCAACTTGGATGATAGTTTATAAAGAAAATGTTCTACATTCTATCTTGCTGAGTATCATCTGGGGTCCCAAAAGCTTATGAGCGACCATCTAAGATACTTTACTGGTCCCACCCTAACTGGAGCAACAGAGAATGAAGAAAACTGAAGACACAAGAGAAAGATTAGTCCAAAGGACTCATAGACCACAACTACCACAGCCTCCACCAGACTGAGTCCTGCACAACTAGATGGTGCCCGGCTACCACCACTGACTGCTCTGACAGGGATCACAATAGAGGTCCTAGACAGCTGGAGAAAAATGGAGAACAAAATTCTAACTCACAAAAAAAAAAAAAAAAGACCAGGCTTACTAGTCTGATAAAGACCGGAGAAACCCGGAGAGTTTGGTCACTGGACACCTTTATAGCTCACTAATGAAGTCATTCCTGAGGGTTACTCTTCAGCCAAGATTAAACAGGCCCATAAAACAAAACAAGACTAAATGGGCACACCATCCGAGGGGCAAGGACAAGGCAGGAGGGGACAGGAAAGCTGGTAAAAGGGAACCTAAGGTTGAGAAGGGAAGAGTGTTGACATGCCGTGGGGTTAGCAACCAATGTCACAAAACAGTACATGTATTAATTTTTTAATGAGAAACCAGTTTGCTCTGCAAACCTTCAACTAAAGTACAATAAAAAATAAAATAAAAACTAAAAAAAAAAAAAAGATTATAGCCTTGGATACCCTATGGGACAGTTCTACCTCGACTTGATAACGATGGGTATTATGGGATCAAACTGATAACAACTTGAAAGGTAAGAAAGCAAACGTAGGGGAGATGATTTTATCTCACAGCGGGGCGGGGGGACAAACCAGAAACCAGAGTCCACAAACCTTCCGCTTTCCCTGGAACTGCTCCTGCCCCGCATGTCTCCTGTATGCTCTGTCAGCCCTACGGTCCCCTCCTCTTCTCCCGCTCTCCCGGCCCCCGGACACCCCACTCAGTCAGGGAGGGAGGGAACACACTTCCCTGGGAATGTCCCAAATGTGAATGCTCGCTCCCTCAGTGCCCCCAGGTGGCAACACTCTAGCAACAGGTTGTTCACTCAGCTACACCCGCCCTTCACTGGGAAAGGTGTCCAGGCAACAAGGAGGGATGCCAGCAGCCTGGAAGCAGGCCAGAAAACGCTTCTCCACAAGGTCCAACTCTGGCCAGTTGCGCCTGGGGTCCAGTCCAGGCCAGCTCCCCAAGGCCCACGAGGTGGTCACAGCCCAAGTTGCAATCCAACTGTGAGGGAAGAATTCCAGCAGCACCCCCTCATAACTGGCTTTCAGAGACACTCTCGGTGTACTGACTTTCAGTATATTCTAGAATTCAGGTTCTCTGAAGGTGTTTAGCAGAGTTGTCTTTGGGCTCCTGGGTCAGGACCACTGGGGTCTGTGCCGGCTTGTCAACCCCAAGTCACCACCCTGGGCAGGGGACACGGGTTTGCTCTTCAACAAGCTGACCAGGGGCTTCGTAGGCCTGGAGGATGCAGACCTCTGCTCTGAGGTTTGGGATTTTATTTCACACAGAATTCCCCACAGTGGCTCCCTAAGGGAAGACCATGGCCCTGAGCCCCCACCCCCAACTTCCTCCAGCGGCACTGCTGTCATGGATTGAATTATGTCCCCCCCAAAAATGTGTGTATCAATTGGGCTGGGCCACGATTCCCGGTACTGTGTGATTTTCCTCTATGTTGTAAATCCTGCCTCTGTGACGTTAATGAGGGAGGGTCGGCTGCAGCTTCATTACTGAGGCAGGACTCAACCTACAGAATCAGATGGTGTCTTGAAGCAATCGCTTGAGAAACAAAAGACAGAAGCGAGCACAGAGATAGGGGGCCTCATACCACCAAGAACGCAGTGCCA
Organism: Loxodonta africana; assembly: GCF_030014295.1. Classification (NCBI taxonomy): domain Eukaryota; kingdom Metazoa; phylum Chordata; class Mammalia; order Proboscidea; family Elephantidae; genus Loxodonta; species Loxodonta africana. The sequence goes on along the minus strand of NC_087358.1, from coordinate 1,067,213 downwards.
GGAGCAGGGCGTGTCCTTTGGACCCAGGGTCCCTCAGCAGAAAAGCTCCTAGTCTGGGGGAAGATTGATGAGAAGGCTAACAGAGAGAGAAAGCCTTCCCCTGAAGCCGACACCCTGAATTTGGATTTGTACCCTACCAGACATTTTTTTAGACGGAGAGAAAATAAACTTCTCTTTGTTAAAGCCATCCACTTGTGGTATTTCTGTTACAGCAGCACTAGATGACTAAGACACCATCCACTTGTGGTATTTCTGTTATAGCAGCACCAGGTGACTCAGACACCATCCACCTGTGGTGCTTCTGTTATAGCAGCGCTAGGTGACTAAGACATCCACTGTGGTATTTCTGTTATAGCAGGACTAGGTGACTAAGACACCATCCACCTGTGGTATTTCTGTTATAGCAGCACTAGGTGACTAAGGCATCCACCTGTGGTATTTCTGTTAGAGCAGCACTAGGTGACTAAGACACCATCCACTTGTGGTATTTCTGTTATAGCAGCACCAGGTGACTAAGACACCATCCACCTGTGGTGTTTCTGTTATAGCAGCACTAGGTGACTAAGACACCATCCACCTGTGGTATTTCTGTTATAGCAGCACTAGATGACTAAGACATTCACTGTGGTATTTCGGTTATAGCAGCACTAGGTGACTGAGACATCCACTGTGGTATTTCTGTTATAGCAGCACTAGGTGACTGACACATCCACTGTGGTATTTCTGTTATAGCAGCACTAGGTGACTAAGACATCCACTGTGGTGTTTCTGTTATAGCAGCACTAGATGATTGAGACATCCACTGTGGTATTTCGGTTATAGCAGCACTAGGTGACTGAGACATCCACTGTGGTGTTTCTGTTATAGCAGCACTAGATGACTAAGACATCCACTGTGGTATTTCGGTTATAGCAGCACTAGGTGACTGAGACATCCACTGTGGTATTTCTGTTATAGCAGCACTAGGTGACTAAGACATCCACTGTGGTGTTTCTGTTATAGCAGCACTAGGTGACTAAGACATCCACTTGTGGTATTTCTGTTACAGCAGCACTAGGTGACTAAGACACCATCCACCTGTGGTATTTCTGTTATAGCAGCACCAGGTGACTAAGACACCACCCACTTGTGGTATTTCTGTTATAGCAGCACTAGATGACTAAGACATCCACTTGTGGTATTTCTGTTATAGCAGCACCAGGTGACTAAGACATCCACTTGTGGTATTTCTGTTATAGCAGCACCAGGTGACTAAGACATCCACTTGTGGTATTTCTGTTATAGCAGCACTAGGTGACTAAGACACCATCCACCTGTGGTATTTCTGTTATAGCAGCACTAGATGACTAAGACATCCACTGTGGTATTTCTGTTATAGCAGCACTAGGTGACTAAGACATCCACTGTGGTGTTTCTGTTATAGCAGCACTAGGTGACTAAGACATCCACTTGTGGTATTTCTGTTACAGCAGCACCAGGTGACTAAGACACCATCCACCTGTGGTATTTCTGTTATAGCAGCACCAGGTGACTAAGACACCACCCACTTGTGGTATTTCTGTTATAGCAGCACTAGATGACTAAGACATCCACTTGTGGTATTTCTGTTATAGCAGCACTAGGTGACTAAGACATCCACTTGTGGTATTTCTGTTATAGCAGCACCAGGTGACTAAGACATCCACTTGTGGTATTTCTGTTATAGCAGCACTAGGTGACTAAGACACCATCCACCTGTGGTATTTCTGTTATAGCAGCACTAGATGACTAAGACATCCACTGTGGTATTTCTGTTATAGCAGCACTAGGTGACTAAGACATCCACTGTGGTGTTTCTGTTATAGCAGCACTAGGTGACTAAGACATCCACTTGTGGTATTTCTGTTACAGCAGCACTAGGTGACTAAGACATCCACTTGTGGTATTTCTGTTATAGCAGCACTAGGTGACTAAGACACCATCCACCTGTGGTATTTCTGTTATAGCAGCACTAGATGACTAAGACATCCACTGTGGTATTTCGGTTATAGCAGCACTAGGTGACTAAGACATCCACTGTGGTGTTTCTGTTATAGCAGCACTAGGTGACTAAGACATCCACTTGTGGTATTTCTGTTACAGCAGCACTAGGTGACTAAGACATCCACTTGTGGTATTTCTGCTATAGCAGCACTAGGTGACTAAGACACCATCCACCTGTGGTATTTCTGTTATAGCAGCACCAGGTGACTAAGACACCATCCACTTGCGGTATTTCTGTTATAGCAGCACTAGATGACTAAGACATCCACTTGTGGTATTTCTGTTATAGCAGCACTAGGTGACTAAGACATCCACTTGTGGTATTTCTGTTATAGCAGCACCAGGTGACTAAGACATCCACTTGTGGTATTTCTGTTATAGCAGCACTAGGTGACTAAGACATCCACTTGTGGTATTTCTGTTATAGCAGCACCAGGTGACTAAGACACCATCCGCCTGTGGTATTTCTGTTATAGCAGCACTAGGTGACTAAGACATCCACTTGTGGTATTTCTGTTATAGCAGCACTAGGTGACTAAGACACCATCCACCTGTGGTATTTCTGTTATAGCAGCACCAGGTGACTAAGACATCCACTTGTGGTATTTCTGTTATAGCAGCACTAGGTGACTAAGACATCCACTTGTGGTATTTCTGTTATAGTAGCACTAGGTGACTAAGACACCATCCACCTGTGGTATTTCTGTTATAGCAGCACCAGGTGACTAAGACATCCACTTGTGGTATTTCTGTTATAGCAGCACTAGGTGACTAAGACACCATCCACCTGTGGTATTTCTGTTATAGCAGCACCAGGTGACTAAGACATCCGCCTGTGGTATTTCTGTTACAGCAGCACCAAGTGACTAAGACATCCACTTGTGGTATTTCTGTTATAGCAGCACTAGGTGACTAAGACACCATCCACCTGTGGTATTTCTGTTATAGCAGCACCAGGTGACTAAGACATCCACTTGTGGTATTTCTGTTATAGCAGCACTAGGTGACTAAGACATCCACTTGTGGTATTTCTGTTACAGCAGCACTAGGTGACTAAGACACCATCCACCTGTGGTATTTCTGTTATAGCAGCACCAGGTGACTAAGACATCCACTTGTGGTATTTCTGTTATAGCAGCACCAGGTGACTAAGACATCCACTTGTGGTATTTCTGTTATAGCAGCACTAGGTGACTAAGACATCCACTTGTGGTATTTCTGTTACAGCAGCACTAGGTGACTAAGACACCATCCACCTGTGGTATTTCTGTTATAGCAGCACTAGGTGACTAAGACATCCACTTGTGGTATTTCTGTTACAGCAGCACCAGGTGACTAAGACACCATCCACCTGTGGTATTTCTGTTATAGCAGCACCAGGTGACTCAGACACCATCCGCCTGTGGTGTTTGTTATAGCAGCACTAGGTGACTAAGACACCATCCACTTGTGGTATTTCTGTTATAGCAGCACCAGGTGACTCAGACACCATCCGCCTGTGGTGTTTCTGTTATAGCAGCACTAGGTGATTAAGACACCATCCACTTGTGGTATTTCTGTTATAGCAGCACCAGGTGACTAAGACACCATCCACCTGTGGTATTTCTGTTATAGCAGCACCAGGTGACTCAGACACCATCCGCCTGTGGTGTTTCTGTTATAGCAGCACCAGGTGACTAAGACACCATCCGCCTGTGGTATTTCTGTTATAGCAGCATCAGGTGACTAAGACACCATCCGCCTGTGGTATTTCTGTTATAGCAGCACCAGGTGACTAAGACACCATCCGCCTGTGGTATTTCTGTTATAGCAGCACTAGGTGACTAAGACACCATCCACTTGTGGTATTTCTGTTACAGCAGCACCAGGTGACTAAGACACCATCCACTTGTGGTATTTCTGTTATAGCAGCACCAGGTGACTAAGACACCATCCACCTGTGGTATTTCTGTTATAGCAGCACCAGGTGACTAAGACACTATGCACCTGTGGTATTTCTGTTATAGCAGCACCAGGTGACTAAGACACCATCCACTTGTGGTATTTCTATTATAGCAGCACCAGGTGACTAAGACACCATCCACCTGTGGTGTTTCTGTTATAGCAGCACTAGGTGACTAAGACACCATCCACTGTGGTATTTCTGTTATAGCAGCACCAGGTGACTAAGACACCATCCACTTGTGGTATTTCTGTTATAGCAGCACCAGGTGACTAAGACACCATCCACTTGTGGTATTTCTGTTATAGCAGCACTAGGTGACTAAGACACCATCCACTGTGGTATTTCTGTTATAGCAGCACCAGGTGACTAAGACACCATCCACCTGTGGTATTTCTGTTATAGCAGCACCAGGTGACTAAGACACCATCCACTTGTGGTATTTCTGTTATAGCAGCACCAGGTGACTAAGACACCATCCACTTGTGGTATTTCTGTTATAGTAGCACTAGGTGACTAAGACACCATCCACTGTGGTATTTCTGTTATAGCAGCACCAGGTGACTAAGACACCATCCACCTGTGGTATTTCTGTTATAGCAGCACCAGGTGACTAAGACACCATCCACTTGTGGTATTTCTGTTATAGCAGCACCAGGTGACTAAGACACCATCCACTTGTGGTATTTCTGTTATAGCAGCACTAGGTGACTCAGACACCATCCACTTGTGGTATTTCTGTTATAGCAGCACTAGGTGACTAAGACACCATCCACTGTGGTATTTCTGTTATAGCAGCACTAGGTGACTAAGACACCATCCGTTTGTGGTATTTCTGTTACAGCAGCACTAGGTGACTAAGACACCATCCACTGTGGTATTTCTGTTATAGCAGCACTAGGTGACTAAGACACTGTCCACTTGTGGTATTTCTGTTACGGCAGCACTAGGTGACTAACACAATGGCCCTCTGCGTTTCTACCTCCTCCTTTTCTGAACATCACACAAGGCTGTGCCTGTTTCCAGCCCTCAACACAAAGTCACATGAGTACCTACAGCTTGTCACACTGAAAAGAAAATGGTAGCGTTCTATTATCCCTGCTCATGGGGAAGGAAATTAACAACTTTCTGCCGTTTTCCGTACTGCTCGCATGACGTCTGGACCTCGTGCTAGTCTGAACGTGGACTCGTTCTAGTGGGTTTATTATGATCTTATTAGTTGCTGGTGGCACAGTGGTTAAGTACTTGGCCGCTAACCAAAAGGCCAGTGGTTCAAACCTACCAGCCACTGCTGGAAAAGGATGTGGTGGTATGCCTCCCCAAAGATTACAGCCCTGGAAAGTGTATGGGGCAACTCCGCTCTGTCCTAGAGGGTCGTTAGGAGTTGTTATCGACTTGATGGCACACAACAACAAAACGGCATTGTCCCCGAATAAAATCTTAATGTCTTATTACCAATGATTCCTTATAAATCAGTGTCAATTTCGAATGCTTCGCTGGACCGACATAAATTGTACATGAAGAAAACACCAGCTCATTTAAGAACTGATTTTCTGCTTTACGCAACTTGGTATTCCGTTTCTTTATCCAATAATCCTACACGCACTGCTTTGAGAACAATCCTCCCTGCCTTTAACTTTACTTCTAAAAAACAAGATTTTAATTGAGGCAGAATAATATGTCATTTTAGTGAACAAACAATTTTAAAACTGAGATCCACCAACATGTAATACCATAATTATCCACATGGTGGCAGCAGACCTCCAGTAACGTCCAAGCTACTTGGTCTGAACCCTCCTGTACAAACCGCAGGCTGAAGGCATCACGTTAGAGGTCTGCACTTTTTCTATACGTGCACGACTGCACGCAACTGTCACAAGTGAGGACAGCATGAATCAGCAGAGCAATGAAATTACCTTCTGGAAGGACTGTACACTCAGGCTAGCTCCCAACATCGCACAGGTCTGACTGACGCCAGCACTCGGAGGAATACAGGAGCCCTGGTGGTTCAGCGGGTTCGGTTTTGGTGGTTCAACAGTTACCCAAAGGTTGGTGGTTTGAACCCACCCAAAGGCTGCGAGGGAGAAAGACCCAGAGATCTAGGATCACAGCCCGGAAAACTGTCACGGGGTCCCTACAAGGTGAAACAGACATGGCGGCACCTGACAACAAGAGAAATGTGTATATACCATATATATATACCATACACACCATGTACGCCGTATGTATATACACCGTATATACCATGTACATCATACATACCCCATACACACCAGTTGCCGTCGACTCCAACTCATGGCAACCCTGCATGTCAGAAAAGAACTACGTCCTGTAGGGTTTCAATGGCTGACTTTTTTTTTGAAATTGTGCTTCAGGTGAAAGTTTACAGAGCGAATTAGTTTCTCATTAAACAATTAATACACAAATTGTTTTGTGACATTGGTTGCCGACCTTGTGATACGCCTAGTCTCCCCTTCTCCGTCCCTGGTTCCCTGTTTCTGTTCAGTTTTCCTCTTCCTTCCTGCCTTCTTGTCTTTGCTTTTGGGCTGTGTGTCCCATTTAGCCTCGTATGCGTGATTGAACTACGGAGCACGTCCCTCACATGTGCTATTGTTTGCCCTATGCTCACTAAAAACCCACTGCCCTCAAGTCAATTCCGACTCATAACGACCCTACTGTTTTTGTTGTTGTTTGTTACATGCCGTCAAGTTGGTTTCAACTCATAGCAACCCTATGCACAACAGAACGAAACACTGCCTGGTCCTGAGCCATCCTTTCAATCGTTGTTATGCTTGAGCTCATTGTTGCAGCCACTGTGTCAATCCACCTCGTTGAGGGTTCTTCCTCTTTTCCACTGACCCTATACTCTGCCAAGCATGATGTCCTTCTCCAGGGACTCATCCCTCCTGACAACATGTCCAAGCTATGTAAGACACACTCTCGCCATCCTTGCCTCTAAGGAGCATTCTGGCCGCACTTCTTCCAAGACAGATTTGTTGGTTCTTTTGGCAGTCCATGGTATATTCAACATTCTTCACCAACACCACAATTCAAAGGCGTCAACTCTTCTTCGGTCTTCCTTATTCACTGTCCAGCTTTCACATGCATGAAAATACCATGGCTTGGGTCGGGCACGCCTTAGTCTTCAAAGTGACATCTTTGCTCTTCAACACTTTGAAGAGGTCCTTTGCAGCAGATTTACCCAGTGCTATGAGTCTTTTGATTTCTGGACTGCAGCTTCCATGGCTGTTGATTGTGGATCCAAGTAAAATGAAATCCTTGACAACTTCGGTCTTTCCTCCGTTTATCATGCTGTTGCTCACTGGTCCAGTTGTGAGGATTTTTGTTTTCTTTATGTTGAGGTGCAATCCTTACTGAAGGCTGTGGTCTTTGATCTTCGTTAGTAAGTGCTTCAAGTCCTCTTCACTTTCAGCAAGCAAGGTTGTGTCATCTGCATAACGCAGGTTGTTAATGAGTCTTCCTCCAACCCTGATGCTCCGTTCTTCTTCATATAGTCCAGCTTCTCGTATTATTTGCTCAGCATACAGATTGAATAGGTATGGTGAAAGAATACAACTCTGACGCACACCTTCCCTGACTTTAAACCAATCAGTATTCCCTTGTTCTGTCCGAACAACTAATTCTTGATCTATGTAAAGTTTCCTCATGAGCACAATTAAGTGTTCTGGAATTCCCATTCTTCGCAGTGTTATCCATAATTTGTTATGATCCACAGAGTCGAATGCCTTTGCATAATCAATAAAACACAGGTAAACATCCTTCTGGTATTGTCTGCTTTCAGCCAGGATCCCTCTGACATCAGCAGTGATATCCCTGGTTCCACCTCCTCTTCTGAAACCGGCCTGAATTTCTGGAAGTTCCCTGTCGATATACTGCTGCAGCCATTTTTGAATGATCTTCAGCAAAATTTGGCTTGTGTGTGATATTAATGATATTGTTCTATAATTTCCACATTTGGCTGGATCACCTTTCTTGGGAATAGGCATAAATATGGATCTCTTCCAGTCAGTTGGCCAGGAAGCTGTCTTCCATATTTCTTGGCATAGATGAGTGAGCACCTCCAGCGCTGCATCTGTTTGTTGGAACATCTCAATTGATATTCCATCAATTCCTGGAGCCTCGTTTTTCTCCAATGCCTTCAGAGCAGCTTGGACTTCTTCCTTCAGTACCATCGGTTCCCGATCATATGCCACCTCTTGAAAAGGTTGAAGACTAATTCTTTTTGGTACAATGACTCTGTGTATTCCTTCCATATTCTTTTGATGCTTCCAGTGTCATTTAATATTTTCTCCCATAGAATCCTTCACTATTGCAACTCGAGGCTTGAATTTTTTCTTAAGTTCTTTCAGCTTGAGAAATACCGAGCATGCTCTTCCCTTTTGGTTTTCCATCTCCAGCTCTTTGCACACATCATTATAATACTTTACTTTGTCTTCTTGAGACACCCTTTGAAATCTTGTGTTCAGTTCTTTTACTTCATCAATTCTTCCTTTTGCTTTAGCTGCTCGACGTTTGAGAGCAAGTTTCAGAGTCTCCTCTGACATCCATCTTGGTCTTTTCTTTCTTTCCTGTCTTTTCAATGACCTCTTGCTTTCTTTATGGATGATGTCCTTGATGTCATTCCACAACTCATCTGGTCTGCAGTCACTAGTGTTTAATGCGTCAAATCTATTATTGAGATGGTCTCTAAATTCAGGTGGGATGTACTCAAGGTCATATTTTGGTTCTCGTGGACTTGCTCTGATTTTCTTCAGTTTCAGCTTGAACTGGCATATGAGCAACTGATGGTCTGTTCCACACTTGGCCCCTGGCCTTGTTCTGACTGACGATATTGAGCTTTTCCATCATCTTTCCACAGATGCAGTCGATTTGATTTCTGTGTATTCCATCTGGCGAGGTCCATGTGTATAGTCGCCGTTTATGTTGGTGAAAGAAAGTATTTGCAATGAAGAAGTAATTGGTCTTGCAAAATTCTATCATTCTATCTCTGGCATTGTTTCTATCACCAAGGCCGTATTTTCCAACTACTGATCCTTCTTCGTTTCCAACTTTCGCATTCCAATTGCCAGTAATTATCAATGCATCTTGACTGCATGTTCGATCAATTTCAGACTGCAGCAGTGACCCCATAGGACAGGGTAGAACTGCCCCACAGAGTTTCCAAGGAGTGGCTGGTGGATTCGAATCACCAACCTTTTGGTTGCAGTCGAGCTCTTAACCACTGTGCCACCAGGGCTCCTGTTTGCCCAGTAGACCTGTCTAATCTTTGGCTGAAGGGTGAACCTCAGGAGTGACTACAGTACTGAGTTAAAAGGGTGTTTGGGGGGCATACTCTTGTGGTTTCTCCAGTCTCTATCGGTCCAGCAAGTTTGGTCTTTTGTGTGAATCTGAATTTTGTTCTACATTTTTCTCCTTCTCTGTCTGGGACCCTCTATTGTGATCCCTGTCAGTGTCAACAGCTGATTTTTTGGAAGTAGATCACCAGGCCTTTCTTCCAAGGCACCTCTAGGTGCACTTGAACCTCCAACCTTTAGGTTAGCTGGTGAGTGCATTAACTGTTTGCACAACGCCGGGACCAATAAGAGTAATAACTACTATTTGTCAAAGGAACCACGATGGCACAGTGGTTACGCACGCAGCTGCTAACCGAAAGATTGGCAGTTCGAACCCACCGGCCATTCGTTCCTCGAGAGAAAGATGTGGCAGTCTGTTTCCAGAAATATTACAGGATGGAAAACCTTATGGGGCAGTTCTCCTCTGTCCTATAGGGTCGCTATGAGTCGGAATTGACTGGAGGGCAGTGGGTTTGTTTTTTTTCCCTAGTGAGTGCCAAGCACTGTGCTAGGTGCTTTACGTATATTGTATCAGCTACTTCTTTTAACAAGGAGCCCTGGTGGTCCGACTGTTATGAGCTCAGTTGCTAACTGAAAGGTTGGCAGTTCTAACCCACTGTGGCTCCATGGGAGAAAGACCTGGCAATCCACTTCTGCAAGTATTACCGCCTGGGAAACCCTACGGGGTGGTTCTCCTCTGTTGCCGTGAGTCAGAATCGACTCGAGGGCACCTCACAACATGGGGTGGTTCTCCTCTGTCGCCAGGAGTCAGAATCGACTCGAGGGCACCTCACAACATGGGGTGGTTCTCCGTCGCCGGGAGTCAGAATCGACTCGAGGGCACCTCACAACATGGGGTGGTTCTGCTCTGTCACTGGGAGTCAGAATTGACTCGAGGGCACCTCACAACATGGGGTGGTTCTCCTCTGTCGCCGTGAGTCAGAATCGACTCGAGGGCACCTCACAACATGGGGTGGTTCTTCTCTGTCACTGGGAGTCAGAATCAACTCGAGGGCACCTCACAACATGGGATGGTTCTCCTCTGTCGTCGGGAGTCAGAATCGACTCGAGGGCACCTCACAACATGGGGTGGTTCTCCTCTGTCGCCGGGAGTCAGAATCGACTCGAGGGCACCTCACAACACGGGGTGGTTCTGCTCTGTCGCCGTGAGTCAGAATCGACTCGAGGGCACCTCACAACATGGGGTGGTTCTCCTCTGTCGCCGTGAGTCAGAATTGACTCGAGGGCACCTCACAACATGGGGTGGTTCTGCTCTGTCACTGGGAGTCAGAATCGACTCCAGGGCACCTCACAACATGGGGTGGTTCTGCTCTGTCACCGTGAGTCAGAATCGACTTGAGGGCACCTCACAACATGGGGTGGTTCTCCTCTGTCACCGTGAGTCAGAGTCAACTCGAGGGCACCTCACAACATGGGGTGGTTCTGCTCTGTCACCGTGAGTCAGAATCCACTCGAGGGCACCTCATAACAACAACTCCTTACAACACTGCCTTCCTTGAGTTAACCGTCACACTGTTATACTGGTTTATTTTTAAAATGGGGCAACCAAACCCTCCAGGATCTGATAGCCAACCCCTCTGCTAAGCAACGAGACCACAACGGGGTGAAGACACGTCTCTGGCCTGGAGAGCTAAATCCAACTGGGGTGGTGAGCAATAGACACGAAAAGGCACTGTCCAAGAGATGTAACCAGAAAGGGAAAACCCAAACTGGAATTAGATGCCATCTAGTCAATTCCGACTCAGAATGACCCTATGTAACAAAGTGCTCCCTAGGGCTTCCTAGGCTGTAATCTTTACTGGAGTCCCAGGCTGTGATCTTTATGGGGGCAGATCACCCGGTCTTTATTCCACAGAGCCTCTGGGTGGGTTTGAACTGGCCACCTTTTGGTTAGCAGTTGAGTGCTTAACCGTTGCTCCATCAGCACAATGGAGGAAATCAGGTCTAGCAGCACTAAGTGACGCGCCCGGGGTTACCTTGCTTGCTGAGTGGGGCCCTCAGTGGTGGGCGTGGAGAGACCGATGAAGGAGCCATTACTCAGAGCAGCAAGACACAAGGAAGTGGGCGCACCATGGGTCCACCTTAAACCCTGAGTCTTGACTCCGGACTGTGGGATGTTTGTTGTTGTTGTTCAGTGCCTTCAAGTCAATTCCAACACATAGTGACCCCATGTGACAGAGCAGAACTGCCCCATAGGCGTTCCTAGGCTGCGATCTTTACAGAAGCAGACACCAGGTCTTTCTCCCATGGAGCTGCTGGGTGGGTTCGAACCATCAACCTTTCAGTTAGCAACCGAGCACTTAACCGTTGTACCGCCAGGGCTCCTTGCAGTGAGGGACAGAAAGTCTCTAAACAACCCCTGCCGCTGCTTGGCCAGTGAACAATAGCCAGCTCTTAAGTGGTCTTGTTCTCAGAGTCGTCCTTCCGTTACACCCTGAAGGCCACCCGCCCTCCTTCTCCACTCCCAGCGCCAAGTACTGACTCACTGCATTTTGGCTCAAAGGGACTGGACTGGACAGTTTCTCCTTAAAAAGATGCTGAGCAGGCTGCTTGGTCAAGCGGTGATGATTCATGCAGCGGGAACAAATGGCCTGAGGAAAGGCGGATGGTGGCCACTGACTGCATTCAAATCCTAACAGCTGGAGAGCCCAGAGTCTTTGCAGCCAGGGCTGAAAAGGACCTTTATCTCCGCATGGCAACCACATGCAGGCGGCATCCCCCTTCCAGACCTGGGGAATTCACTGAGCGCCTTTGACATCAAGCCAGCTGACTCCTGAGAATACTGGGTCTTTTGTACTTTGGGGTAAACCCAAGGACAACCTAAAGTTTGCTGTTGGAAATACCATAATATCTTATATGTTGTTGTTGTTAGGTGCCAGCGAGTTGATTGAGACTCATTATGATCCCGTGTGACAGACCAGAACCGCCCCATAGAGTTTTACTGGCTGTAATCTTTACAGGAAGGAGCCCTAGTGGCGCAATGGTTAAGCACTCAGCTGCTAACCAAAAGGTTAGCTGTGCAGGCCCACCCAGCAACTCTGCGGGACAAAGACCTGGCTGTCTGCTCCCATGAAGACGACAGCCTAGGAACGGGGCAGTTCTACTCCGTCACAGGGGGTCACTGTGAGTCACATCAACAACAACAATCTCTACAGGAGTAGATCGCCAGGTCTCTCTCCCGCGGAGATGCTTGGTGGGCTTGAACAGCCAACCTTTCAGTTAGCAGCTGAGTGCTTCACCATTGTGCCACCAGGACTCCTTCAGTTACTGCTAGTGGAGTTAGCTGCTGTCGAGTCAATTCCGACCCATGCTGGCGTGGATTCACCTACGTGAAAACTGCTGTCAAAGTATTCAATAATGCTTCTTGAACCTGGAACCAAAGAGCTTGGATTTTTACAACCAGAGCCTAGCAGACAATCCCAGAGAGTTTCCTTTTGGGCCGTGACCTTGAGGGTGGGTGTCTGTCTTTTAGCTGAGGGTATGGCTTTAGTCAATATTCACAAAGAAAATGCTAATATAAGTGAGGACAGCAAGACTTCATCTCATGTACTTTGGACATCGTCTTAGTCATCTAGTGCTGCTATAACAGAAATACCAGAAGTGGATGGCTTTAACAAAGAGAAACTTATTTCCTCACAGTAAAGTAGGCTAAAAGTCCAAATTCAGAGTGTCAGCTCCAGGGGAAGGCTTTTTCTCTCTGTCAGCCTTCTCATCAGTCTTCCCCAGCCTATGAGCTTCTCTGCACAGGGACCTCAGGTCCAAAGGACGCGCTCTGCTCCTGGTGCTTCTTTCTTGGTGGTATGAGGTCCCCAACTCTCTGCTTGCTTCCCTTTCCTTTTACGTCCTAGAGATAAAAGGTGGTGCAGTCCACACCCCAGGGAAGCTCCCTTTACATTGGATCAGGGAGGTGACCTGAGTAAGGGTGGTGTTACAATCCCACCCTAATCCTCTTAACATAAAATTACAATCACAAAATGGAGGACAACCACACAATACTGGAAATCATGGCCCAGGCAAATTGATACGCACATTTTTGGGGGGGACATAATTCAATCCATGACAGACATGTTATCAGGAAGGACCAGTCCCTGGAAGAGGACGTCATGCTTGGTAAAGTAGAAAAGGGTCACCAAAAAAGAGGAAGACCCTCAATGCGATGGACTGACACAGTGGATGCAACAATGGGCTCAAACATGATTGTGAGGATGGCGCAGGACAGGGCAGTGTTTCGTTCTGTTGTACACGGGGTTAATACGAGTGGGAACAGAGTCGACGGCACCCGGCAACAATAGCCTCTGGCCATCTTGTCAATTTCTGAAGGGCAGCCGCACGGCTGTGAGAACGAGCAGCAGCCAAGGCTCCCTCACGTTGTGCATCAGATGAGCCTTCGGAAGTGCTGGGTGCTGTCACCCAGATGGGTGAGTTTCTCCCAGCTGAGCTGGGGGAGAAGTCAGTGAGCAGAGCCCGGAGGAGAAGTGGTGGCCTCAGGAGCCTGACAACTGAGGAGAGAGCCGACGTCTCTCCCGACACGCTGTGGGGCTGAGGCAGGAAGTCATCCAATCCAGGGCTCCTGACAAATTCTGCACTCGAACCGCCTTAGCCATCACCCCATGCTTGCTACAGTCTGCTTCTCTTTGTTCCATCTTCGTGTGGGGTAATTCTGCCACATTAAGCCTTTCAGAAGATGGGGAAAATGCTCTGCAGAGAGAGAAATTCCTCTCCATTTTCCCCTCTGGCTCTGTTCCTAGCCCATTCACATTCTCTGTGTCGTTTTCCAGAACTCCCCTGGCCCAGGGAAACCTGCTCTTCCCTCTCACCCACCCTATAAGCACACTCACGATGGCTTCTCTGCCACCTAATGCCTCTTCCTCACCTCCCTCCAAAGCCCCTACCTCGGTAGGTACCCTGCAAAATATGCATGCAGGCACACACACGCACACACATGAACACATGTGCACACACAGGCACGCACACATGCCCAGGCACGCACAATGCACATCCACACACACGCCCAGACACGCACGACGTGCACACACACACATGCACTCACATGCACACATTCCCAGGCATGCACAATGCACACACATACGCACATACACGCCCAAACACGCACTATGTGCACACACACACGCCCAGGCGCACACAATGCACACGCACATATGCCCAGATACATACAATGCACACATGCACACGTGCACACCCACATATGTACGCACACACGTGCACACACACCCACCCATGTATGTACACACAGGCACACACGCAGGTGCACATGTACGCACACACACGCATACATACACACACACACATGCACACCCGAGAAGCCGCCCAGTGTGCCGGGCACCAGTTCAGCAGCACAGTAGTCACGTGTCTCTGCAGTGCCTCCCATCACCATGGAAACGAGCATTTGCAGGCACTATCAAGAGGCAGTCATCACCGGGGCCTGTCAATCCACATGTGAGCGTGTGTGCTTAAAATAGAAGTTCTGTGAATAAAAACAGCAATTAGGGAAATCTGGAGACCTTTCTGAATACCAATCCATCTGGCCCTGCTGCCAGTGACTTCCTTTCCAGTCATCTTTCTCCACCCCGGTCCCTGGCAGAGGTGAAGAAAGCCAGCAAGCCTGCCCTCCTTGGAAACAACGCCCTTTGCAACAGGGATTAGCTGTCTGTAGGGATTTGTAGGTTGTGCGGATCAACAGGAGCAGGTGCGGCTATCCCTTAAGAAAAGCTGACACTGAACCCTGTTCTCTGCTGTAAAATAGTCAGCGCACTTAAACTACAAAAATGGGAGACAAGAGAAGTCTGGAAATGACAAACGCTACGCGGTCAGAAGGCAGCTAAGACGTTGCTGTTGTTAGGTGCCATCGAGTCAGTTCCGACTCACAGCTACCCGACGTACAGCAGAACGAAACAGCGCCCGGTGCTACGCCATCCTCACAACTGTTACGCTTGAACCCACTGTTGCAGCCACTGTGTCAATCCACCTCACTGAGAGTCTTCCTCTTTTTTGCTGACCCTCTGCTTTACCAAGCATGATGTCCTTCTCCAGGGACTGATTTCTCCTGATAACGTGTCCCAAGTATGTGAGACATGGTCTCCCCATCCTTGCTTCTAACGAGCATTCTGGTGTGCTTCTTCCTAGACAAAGTTGTCTGTTCTTTCGCAGTCCACGGTGTAGTCAATATTCTTCGCCAGCACCACCATTCAAAGGTGTCAGTTCTTCTTCGGTCTTCCTTATTCATTGTCCAGCTTTCACATGCATGTGAGGCGGTTGAAAACACCATGGCTTATTGGGTCAGCTGCACCTTAGTCTTCAAGGTGAAATTTTTGCTTTTCAACAATTTAAAGAGGTCTTTTGCAGTCAATTTGACCAATGCAACGCGTCTTTTGATTTCCTGACTGCTGCTTTCAGGGGTGTTGACTGTGGATCCAAGTAAGATGAAATCCTTGACAACTTCAATCTTTTCTCTGTTTATCATGATGTTGCTCATTGGTCCAGTTGTGAGGATTTTTGTTTTCTTTATGTTGAGGTGTAATCGATACTGAAGGCTGTGGTCTTTGATCTTCATTAGTAAGTGCTTCATGCTCTCTTCACTTTCAGCAAGCAAGCGTGTGTCATCTGCATAACATGGGTTATTAATGAGTCTTCCTCCAATCCTGATGCCCCGTTCTTCTTCATACAGTCCAGCTTCTCAGATTATTTGCTCAGCATACAGATTGAATAGGTATGGTGAAAGGATACAACCCTGACGCACACCTTTCCTGACTTGAAACCAGGCAGTATCCCCTTGTTCTGTTCAAACGACTGCCTCGTAATCTATGTACAGGTTCCTCACAAGCACAATTAAGTTCTGGAATTTCCATTCTTTGCAATGTTATCCATAATTTGTTATGATCCACACAGTCATAGCCTTTGCATAGCTAATAAAACACAAGTAAGCATCCTTCTGGTATTGTCTGCTTTCAGCCAGTATCCATCTGACATCAGCAATGATATCCCTCTCTGAATCCGACCTGAATTTCTGGCAGTTGCACACTGATACACTGCTGCAGCCGCTTTTGAATGATCTTCAGCAAAATTTTGCATGCGTATGATATTGTTCGATAGTTTCCGTATTCGGTTGGACCACCTTTCCTGGGAATAGGTGTAAATACATTTCTCTTCCGGTCAGTTGGCCAGGAAGCTGTCTTCCAAGTTTCTTGGCATAGATGAGTAAGCAGTTCCAGGGCTGCATCCGTTTGTTGAAACATCTCAATTGGCACTCTGTCAATTCCTGGGGCCTTGTGTTTCGCCAATACCTTCAATGCAGCTTGGAGTTCTTTCTTCAGTACCATTGGTTCCTGCTCATATTGTACCTCCTGAAATGGCTGAATGTTGACCAATTCTTTTTGGTATGACGACTCTGTGTATTCCTTCCATCTTCTTTTGATGCTTCCCGCGTCGTTTAATATTTTCCCCATGGAATCCTTCAGTATTACAACTCGAGGCTTGAACTTTTTCTTCAGTTCTTTCAGCTTGAGAAATGCTGAGCGCGTTCTTCTCTTTTGGTTTTCTATCTCCAGCTCTTTGCACATGTCATTACAATACTTTACTTTGTCTTCTTGAGCCACCCTGTGAAATCTTCTGTTCAGCTCTTTCACTTCATCATTTCTTCCTTTTGCTTTAGCTGCTCAACACTCGAGAGCAAGTTTTAGAGTCTCCTCTGACATCCATTTTGGTCTTGTCTTTCTTTCCTGTCTTTTCAATGACCTCTTGCTTTCTTCATGTATGATGTCCTTGATGTCATTCCACAACTCACCTGGTCTTTGGTCATCAGTGTTCAATGCATCAAATCTATTCTTGAGATGGTCTCTAAATTCAGGTGGGATATACTCAAGGTCATACTTTGGTTCTCATGGACTTGTTCTAATTTTCTTTAGTTTCAACTTGAAATTGCATATGAGCAACTGATGGTCTGTTCCACAGTCACCCCCTGGCCTTGTTCTGAAAGACAATATTGAGCTTTTCCATCATCTCTCCACAGATGTAGTTGATTTGATTCCTGCGTATTCCAACTGGTGAGATCCATGTGTATAGTCACCGCTTATGTTGGTGAAAAATATATTTGCAATGAATAAGTCATCGGTCTTGCAAAATTCTATCATGAGATGACCAGCATCGTTTCTATCACCAAGGCCATATTTTCCAACTACCAATCCTTCTTCTTTGTTTCCAACTTTCCAATTCCAATCACCAGTTATTATCAATGCATCCTGATTGCATGTTCGATCAACATCAGACTGTAGGAGCTGGTAAAAATCTTCAATTTATCTTTGGCCTTAGTGGTTGGTGAATAAATTTGAACAATAGTCGTATCAACTGGTCTTTCTTGTAGGTGTATGGATATTATCCTATAACTGACAACGTTGTACTTCAGGATAGTTCTTGAAATGTTCTTTTTCACAAAGAATGCAACTTCATTTCTCTCCAAGTTGTCATTCCCAGCATAGTAGACTATATGATTGTCAGATTCAAAATGATCAAACCCGTCCATTTCAGCTCACTGATGCCTACGGCATCGATCTTTATGCATTCCATTTCATTTCTGATGATGTCCAATTTCCCTAGATTCATACTTCGTACATTCCAGATTCTAATAATTAACGGGATGTTTACAGCTGTTTCTTCTCATTTTCAGTTGTGACATAAACGCCAAGAAAGCACACCAGGCTGTGAATAAAGCATGCTGCCTGTTTGGTGGTGCAGTGGGTAAGCACTCAAGTGCTAACCAAAAAGTCAGAAGTTCGAGTCTACCCAGAGGTGCCCAAAAGAAAGGCCTGATGAGCTACTTCTGAGGAATCATCCTTCCAAGCTCAGTGTAGCACAGCCGTACTCAGACACACATGGGGTTGCCCTGAGTCGGAAGAAGCTTGACGGCAGCTGAGTGGTTAAGTGACTCCCTCTCTCTAGATGCTGGTAAGTGGTAACGAGATGCCTTCTCCTCTTTGGTGATACTACACGGAGGGTCACTAAAAGCCCTGGCTGGTGGGGGTGAGGAATTTGGTGGCCTGGGGCCTGAGGAGAGGCTAGCTGTGAATGGGGCCACTGAGTCCATGCTGCCTCTTCCAGGCCATCTGCTCGCCCCTTCTAGGACCTTCCTCCCTTCTGGCCAGGTAGCAATACCAACTAGTCAAACATTAAGGTTTTTTTCTAAAATGTATATTTGAGGCCTCACCCAAAACATAAATGTTTTTCTAGTGGAAGAGAGAGCTATTTTATCAGGAAGTATCCACGTTTTCACACAACGGTGTGATTATTCCTTTCAAATGCTTATTCCCACATTTAAGGAGAAGGTGCTGTTGTCAGGTGCCGTTCAGTTGATTCTGACCCATACTGACCCCATGTGACAAAGCAGAACTGCCGCATAGGGTCTCCTAGGCTGTAATCTTTAAGGCAGCAGATCGCCAGGTCTTTCTCCCACAGAGCCTCTGGGTGGGTCTGAACTACCAGCCTTTTGGTTAGCAGCCAAGTGTGTAACCGCTGCACTACCAGGGCTGCTAAGGAAAAGTAAGACATCTGGATAACTGTAATCACTGAGCTGGAGAAGACATCAGGAGGCCATTAGGTCCACCCCTCACTTAGAAGGCCGATGAAGTGGTGGTATCTCTCTTTATAGAAGAAGCAAGGGAGGGTCGCAGAGGTTGAGACTCAGTTCAGAGCCCACACTATGAAGCCCAACTCCTTGGATCCTGGTGTGGTTTATTTCCACTCTACCTCTCATGATTAGATGTTTGACTTTCATTGCTATACCTCAGCTTGTATACAGGCTTGTAATCAGAGCTGAAGAGCTAGCTAAATAGTGCGTTGCTGGGTGCCATTGAGTCAATCCTGATTCATGGGACCCCATGTGACCAAGGAGAACTGCCCCACAGGGTCTTCTAGGCTGTAATCTTTGTGGAAGGACAGTGGCAGGTCTTTTCTCCCACAGAGCCGCTGGGAGGGTTCCAGCCACTGACATTCCTCTTAGCAGCAGAGCCCTTTAACCGTTGGCCCACCTAGGGGCTCCTAATCCTGCTTGTTATTGCTGCATGCTGACAGATCGATTCTGACACATAGCAACCCCGGGTGACGGAGCAGAGTTACCCCATAGGATTTTCTTGGGTATAATCTTTACAGGAGCAGACAGCCAGGTCTCTCTCCTGCAAAGCTGCTGGGTGGGTTCTAACTGTTGACCTTCCAGTTAGTGGCTGAGCACTTAACTGTCTGGCCACCAGGTCTCCTTAGCTCAGGCCTGGTGGGGCCGGACACAGCAGGCCCGTATTTTCTTCTTCCAGCCAGCAGTATTTTGGGCTTTCTGGTCAACCAGCCCAGCTTGCACGATGGCCAAGATGAAGCCCAGGACCAGCCCCCAAGGGCGAGAGCAGTGTGCTGAATCAGCACCTGCAGTGGGGACAACTCACCGAGGCCTCTGGCAATGGTACATCACTGATGCCCGAGGCGGGGGCCCATTTTGTACCAGTGCTGTGCAGCCAGCTGCTCTGAGCTCCCAACACCAGCCCCCACCCCCGCCGGCACCCCAGGACGGCCCCCTGGACCTCCCCTGAGCTCTCAGGCACCCGTGTGTCCCACCCGGATGCCATGTCAGAGTTTTGGGGAAAAGCAGCACTGACTTAATTTTCCATTTGCATCTTATATCTATTTCACTATTTATGGTGTCTTATTTAAAAAATTCCCAAAGAGCAGCCTAACAGAGCTTCCCCACCAAACACAGATGGTTCTCCCCTAACTTGTTCCATTTCAATCTCTGCTCCTGAAATCTATTTTTCGACAGATGACCTGAAGTTCCAGAAATGGGTTACTCCTCACTGTCTTCTGAAATAACACTGTTTCCAGGGAGACAGCAAAGGAACCAGCGGTCATGATTTTACCGTGAGCCGTCAGCTTTCGCCCACAGCTCATTCGTTATTCATTCGCAGCAAGGAAATGGCCGAAGCCCAGAACTGTACACAAGGCACCATCAGCCCACGGCCGTGAGGGAGATGAAGAAAATTACCTACTGATGCTCTCTAGCCTGCAGGCACGTCCTTTGTAAACATAAAATCCCAACAAATGGTGAGTTAGGGACTTTACAAAGTCTCCCACGACTGGGAAGAAAATGGGATGTAGAACCCATGCCATGGAGCCCCTGAGTGGTGCAGACAGTTCATGTGCTCAATTGTTAACTGAAAGGTTGGTGGTTCAAGTCCACCCAGAGGTACCTCAGAAGAAAGGCGATCTACTTCCAGAAAATTGGCCTTTGAAAACCCAGTGGAGCACAGTTCTGCTCCGACATACATTGGGGGGGCGGGGGGGGCGCGGGGTCACTATTCGATGACAACTGGTCTCCCAGAAAACAACTGGTCTACCCATGCCATATTTACTCTCTGGAATACTTCATACCTGAATGGACTATCTCTCCTTCCCAGACGCCCTTACAATATATGTGTACCTGAAACGTTTAGGTGTCTTGCACTTTGTAAAAGATGCATGCTCCTGATGAATGGACAAACAAAACGGGGTACATGTACATCAGGGTGTATTATTTCAGCCATAAAGAGAAAGGAAGTCCTGATACACACTACAACACGGATGAACCCTGAAACATGATGCTGGTGAGATACGCCAAATCACAAAAGGACAAATATATGATTCCAATTCTGTGAAATATCTACAATAGGCAAATGGGTGGACATGAAAGTGTAGTGGACCCCAGGGGCATGGAGGGGAAAATGAGGAGTTTTCGCTGACGGGATATTGCAGTCGTCTGGAGTTGCTGACGGGTCACCGAGGTCATCTGGAGTTGCTGACGGGTCACCGAGGTCATCTGGAGTTGCTGACGGGTCACCGAGGCCATCTGGAGTTGCTGACAGTTCACCGAGGTCGTCTGGAGTTGCTGACAGGTTACCGAGATCGTCTGGAGTTGCTGACAGGTTACTGAGGTTGTTTGGAGTTGCTGACGGGTTACCGAGGTTGTTTGGAGTTGGTGAGGGGTTACCGAGGTTGTCTGGGGTTGGTGAGGGGTTACCGAGGTCATCTGGAGTTGCTCATGGGTTACCAAGGTTGTCTGGAGTTGCTGATGGGTTACCGAGGTTGTTTGGAGTTGGTGAGGGGTTACCAAGGTCATTTGGAGTTGATGATGGGTTACCAAGGTCTTCTGGAGTTGCCGACCAGTTACCGAGGTTGTCTGGAGTTGGTGAGGGGTTACTGAAGTTGTCTGGAGTTGCCGATGGGTCACTGAGGTTGTTTGGAGTTGGTGAGGGGTTACCGAGGTCGTCTGGAGTTGGTGAGGGGTTACCAAGGTCATCTGGAGTTGGTGAGGGGTTACCGAGGTCATCTGGAGTTGGTGAGGGGTTACCAAGGTCGTCTGGAGTTGCTGACCAGTCACTGGGGTCGTCTGGAGTTGCTGACGGGTTACCGAGGTCGTCTGGAGTTGCTGATGGGTTACCGAGGTCGTCTGGAGTTGCTGATGGGTTACCAAGGTTGTTTGGAGTTGGTGAGGGGTTACCAAGGTCATTTGGAGTTGATGGTGGGTTACCAAGGTTGTCTGGAGTTGCCGACTGGTTACCGAGGTTGTCTGGAGATGGTGAGGGGTTACTGAAGTTGTCTGGAGTTGCCGACGGGTTACTGAGGTTGTTTGGAGTTGGTGAGGGGTTACTGAAGTTGTCTGGAGTTGCCGACGGGTTACTGAGGTTGTTTGGAGTTGGTGAGGGGTTACTGAGGTCGTCTGGAGTTGGTGAGGGGTTACTGAGGTCATCTGGAGTTGCTGACCGGTCACTGAGGTTGTTTGGAGTTGCTGACGGGTTACCGAGGTTGTTTGGAGTGACAAAATGTTTGGGAAATAGACAGTGGTGACTGTACAACATGATGAATGTAGTTAATGTTACTGAATCATACAGTTAAAAAGGCTAAAATGGCAGATTTCTTGTTAATACATTCTTCCAGAATAAAATTAATTTAAAAAAAAAGTGTGCACGACAAAGAAAGACCAGGCTTACTGGCCTGACAGAGACTGGAGAAAACCTGAGAGTGTGGCCCCCAGACACCCTTCTAGCTCAGTAATGAAGTCACTCCTGTGGTTCACCCTTCCGCCAAAGGTTAGACAGGCCCATAAAGCAAAACGAGACTAAAGGGGCACAGCAGCCCAGGGGCAAAGACTAAAAGGCAGGAGGGGACAGGAAAGCTGGTAAGAGGGAGCCCAGGGTCGAGAAGGAAGAGCATTGACACGTCACGGCGTTGCTAACCAGTCCCATAAAATATGTGTATTAGCTGTTTAAAGACAAGCTAGTTTGTTCTGTAAGCCTTCATCTAAAGTACAATTAAAAAAAAGGAAAAAAGAAAAAAAAAAGTGTGCTTGAAAGTAAAAAGAGATCCATGCTCTGGAAATTAAAAATACGACCTTGACGGAAATATTGCTCGCATTTTTCATCTCTAAAGAAAGTAAACTTTAATCTAAAAAATCATATTTGATAAACTAAGAGTTTCTAGGTGGCAGATATAAATGTGGCATTAGGAAAAGCAATGCTTAAGTCATAAATTATTATTATTTTTTTATATTTTAGAGCAGGCACAAGGCCAGTCTGAATGACATTCTTTTAAATTTGTCTGCTAAAACTATGAATATCATGCCTGAAGGCAGCACGCTCTTGGAGTAATCAATCAGTGTAGAAAACAGATCCATGGTCTTAGGACAAAGTTCCCAACAATCTCTCTTTATACCACGAGCTATTTGTCCCCAGGGATATAAACGTAAGTTTAATATCAGAGTATAAGCTGTACCAATACTAAACACCAAAATAAAACAAAGCAAACAAACAGAAAAAAAAAAACTAGTATTTGTGTGCATTTAAGGAATATGTTTTCTAATCCAGAACCCATTTCTAATACCGCACTTCAAAATCCATTACCTAAAGAGGCCTGGTGGTGCAATGGTTAAGCACTTGGCTGCTAACTATAGGTTTGTACTTTGAACCCACTCGGTGGCTCCTTGGCACAAAGACCTGGCGATCTGCTCCCATAGAGATGACACCACAGGACACCCTACGGGGCAGTTCTACTCCATCACACAGGGTCGCTATAGAGTCAGAACTGTCCTGACCGCACCCGACAACATCAACACTCGCTACATTGTGAAATATTGGAAACACACGGCTGCCACTGTTTATGTTTTGAAACAACGCTTTTCCACATCCTGCCCTTGAGATCACTAATGGCTCCCCTCTTTCAAGGCAGCCTAAGACTTTGCAGAGCTCAGCAGCTTCATCAATAAATCAAGGCCAGGGACCCATCTTGAGTAGCAAAGGAGTTTAAACATAAGCAGAACATTTTAAAGTCCTGAAAGACAATGGAAAGAACTTGGCAACAAGCAGGAATGGAGCCCAGGTGATGCAATGGTTAAGCACTCGGCTGCAAACTGAAAGGCTGGCAGTTCAAACCCACCCAGCACCTCCACAGGAAGACCTGGTGAGCTGCTGGGGCGTCCTGCTCTGTCACATGGAGCTGCCATGAGTTGGAATTAACTCAGGGCCCTGATACAACAACAACAATGCCCACGAGAGGGAGGCACCGTCCACACCTGCCCGCCTGGGCAGGCTGCCAGCATCTGGGGACTTCTGCGTCCATTGTTCCTCCTCCTCAGTGTGTCTGGACATCAGTTCCCACTGGGATCCTTGGCCGTGTCGGCTGTCTGCCTGGAAAGCCTTCTGTCCTCCTCCCCTTGCCCGTCCCTCACTGCAGGCCTACCGCGTCCCCACACCACCTGGGAGCCGGCCCTGGCAAGCCCGTCCACCTTTCCGTCAGCAGCCAAGCACTTAACTGTCTTCGCCACCCAGAGGCGCCTTGATTCAAAGAAGTTTGGACCAAAACTGAGCTTATCTGAATCAGTGAAGTTTGTCTGCTTTGAACATTCTGCTCTTTTAAAGAACTATCTATATGGCATCAAACTGACAACACCAACTCTAAAGGCTGGAAGGGAAGTTTAGAGGGCGGTGAGTTCAAGATAACGGTGGTGGAATAATGTGGAAAAGAGAGAGAATCACTGCACAACTTGAAGAATTTAACTGGGGTCACCGAACTGTATGTGTAGAAATTGTTGAAACAGTGTATCTTTGGCTATGTGTACTTTCACACACACACACACACACACACACACACACACTCACACGTGCACACAAAACCAGCAAATAAAACTCAGTAGCACAGGGAAGTCTTAACTTGGAGTTCAAAGAGAGCTCGTAAACTTCAGGGGATCATTTTGGTTTAAAGTTTAAAGGTAGTTTCCGGGGTTCATCCAACCACAATGGCTCCAGAAAGCCTGGATTCCATGGAGAATTTGAAGTTTTGTTCTACATTTTCCCGCTTTGATCAGGGTTCTTCTACAGAATCTTTGATCAAAACCTTCGGTGATGGTAGCGGGGCACCATCCAGTTCTGGTCTCATAGTGAAGGAGGCAGTTGTTCACGGAGGCCATTAGCCACACATCCCATGTCTTCTTCCTACCCCAGACTCTCCTCCTTCCTCTGTTGCTTCAGGTGAACAGAGATCAACTGTTGCTGATTTTTAAACAGATATCCAAGGCTAGGAAATTTTTTAGGGAGGTATTTTGGAATATTTCAACCCATTGCAGTGGAGTTGATTCTGACTTATAGCAACCCTATAGAACACAGAGCTTCCAAGGAGCGGCTGGTAGATTCAAACTCCAGACTTTTTGGTTACCTGCTGAGCTCTTAACCACTGCACCACCAGGCCCCACAAGTTTCTCTGACTCTCATAGACTCTCTTGTACATCACGCCTGTGGAGTAGACCTGGACACTAAAATACTGAGCACGGACACTGGCATTTCCAAATGTCCTCAGTGTGCGGAGACTGCCTTGGCCTTCTGTAAACCAGGCTCCTAAAGGGCGAGAGCCCTCCCATGTGGGTATGGCCTCTCCTGGGCAAACCTAGGCAAAGGCTCTGGAATGTCTGGTGAGCTTGAAACTGCTGGCCCTATTCTCAGCCTACTTAGCTATTTTGTAAAAACTACTAGAGAGATCTGAAAAATGGCATTGATAAAGCTTTTTTAAACGCCTGCCAAGTGCACATAAATCACCCAAAATGTCAAACAAGAATCTAGATGACGGTTTTCATCACGAGAATTGCATCTTACGATACACTGGCCTGAAAACACCTTGGTTTCACTGCTTCTCTGAGAAGTCCCATGGCCCTGATCACAAATGGCCAAATCCTTTCGGATTTATAGTGAAATCTCAGGCAACAACTTCATCTCACGCACACGCCGTTCCAGTTCACGCTCCGTCCCGCTGAAAACCTTAACACTTAAGAGGTAAACGGCCAAAAGTCATTTCTGCCGGATTGAAGCTCCAAGCAGTCTGTGCCCACTTAGGAGACAAATAACCGCCTTTGACGTGGGAACACGCTCAGGATGAGATACTGACAATTCGCCAGGCTCCAGTCTCTAAAACGAAGACTCACACTGGGCCGTTGTTAGGTGCCATGGAGTCGATTCTGACTTGCGGGGACCCCACGTGACGGAGTACAACTGCCCCGCAGGGTTTCCTCTAGGCTGTAATCTCCACGGGAGCAGATCACCAGGTCCTTCTCCTGCAGAGCAGCTGGGTGCATTCCAATCACCAACCTTTCAGTCAGCAGCCGAGCGTTTAACCATTGCATCCCAGGGCTCTTTTGCTTGCTTTCTGTAATCTGGGCTCAAAAAGGGGGTGAAAGGTGAAATCATCGTATGGATATATGACCAACTCCTCAGTGGCAAAACTCTCACCTCCACGCGAGACCCAGGTTTGATTCCCGGCCAATGCGCCTCATGCGTAGTCTATCAGTGGGGGCTTCATGTTGCCGTGACGCTGCACAGGGTTCAGTGGCGCTTCCAGGCTAAGAGGGACCAGGAAGAAAGGCCTGGAGATCGACTTCTGAAAATCAGCCAGTGGGAACCCTGTGGACCACAACCACTCGATCTGCGATTGATCATGGAGATGGTGCAGGACCAGCAGCATTTGGTTCCATTGTGCACGGGGTCACCACGAGTCTGGAGGTCGACTCCATGGCAGCTAACAGCAACTTTCCGCCAGAAATCTACAGCTGACATCCCACTGTCATCTCAAAGCTTAAAATTCATGACCACTGGTCAAGAGAACAGCTTCCTCTCTGGACAGCGACGTCGCAGTTCACCCAGCGCCTTGACTGGCAGGATCAGACGTTCAGTTTGCCTGGGAGGGTTGCACGTTGTCTGTTTCCCCCACGGCCTGACTAGGTAGCATTCGTCTTGCAAATGTTCCAGGTTGGACAGTCAATTATATGGTCACTCCCAGCCCCCAAATCCTTCATTTTCCCTCAGTGACACTTGCCGTGCCTCCCTTCATTGCTCTCCCGTCATCTTTGGGAATGGCTCTGATACCGCACCCCACGCGATCTCCATTCTCACATGCGTTACATACGTGAGCCTGCTGCTCTAAGGCCCTCAGAGACTTCATAAGAGGAAGTCCAAATTCAGGCATTCAATATCTTGCATATCCCGGCCTTAACACTGTTTTCCAACCTTGTTTCCCACTGTTGGGTGCCATCGAGTCATTCCAACTCACAGCAACTCCCTGTGACACATCGGACTTTCTAGGCTGTAATCTTTACGGGAACAGATCACCAGGCCTTTTTTCCACAGAGCAGCTGGGTCAGCTTGAAACGCTGACTTTTTGGCTAGCGGCCGAGCACTTAACAACTGCGCCACCAGGGCTCCTTTGTTTTCTTACCCCCTTCCGTGACACGTGGTCCCTGCAAACCTGCTTTCTCAGCTTCCACTGGCTCTGCTTCCCAGCGTCCTTCTGCAAGCTGCTTCTGCCCACTCCTATGAGAGAGACCTCTCCTCCTTTCCAGACCCAACCCAAGCCTCAATTCTTCCCTACAGCTTTCGCTGATGTCCCCTGCTTTGAGCACTCTCCTTCATGGCAATCCTGCAGCAAGCATCCTCACAGCTATTCATTCAACACGTGGCATAGCCCACCCTGGAGTCCCTGGGTGGTGCAAGCAGCGAGCACACTCGGCTGCTAACTGAAAGGTTGGAGGTTCGAGTCCACCCAGGAGCTCCTCAGAAGAAACGTCTGCTGACCACTGAAAACCCTGTGGCACAGTTCTACTCTGACACACGTGGGGTCACCATGAGACAGAGTCAGCTTGACGGCAATTGTTTTTTGTTTTACGGCCCACCTTGATTTCTTCTTTGCCTCCTTGGTGTCTCTATTCTGTCTCTCCAAGGAGACCTCAAGCTCACCAAGAGCAGGGACCCTATCTTATCATTCTCTCTGTCCCCTAAGCCACCAATGCTTGCCCAAAGCAGGCAGGAGGTAACAGGAAACACAGGAAACTCCTAAGACATAGCATGGATGGCCTTGGGTTTGGCACTGTCTAACTGTGAAACCTTGGAAGAGAGGCTTAACCCCTCAGCCTCAGTTTCCACATATTTACAATGGGGATGATGACAAGAACAGAAGTAGTAAAGTCCATGCAGGGGTGCCTTGGAAGAAAGTCCAGGTGATCTGCTTCCAAAAAACCAGCCATTGAAAACTCTTTGAAGCACAGTCCTACTGTGACACACATGGGGTCGCCAGGAGTTGGAATCAACTTGACAGCAACAGTTTTTAACAAAAACAACAATTACAACAACTCATACCCTGCCTTCATCTTCAGGTTGCTGTGAAGATCCAGAACAATGGAAGTCTGTTGTGAATTACAAAGTCCTATACACAATAATTGTTGCATCTGAATTACAGCGCTGGGGGAGAATATTGAATATACCATGGACTTCTAGAAAAATTAACAAATCTGTCTTGGAAGAAGCATGCTCTTTAGAAGCAGGGATGGCAAAACTTTGTCTCACGTACTTTGGACATGTTATCAGGAGGGACCAGTCCCTGGAGAAGGACATCATGCTTGGTAAAGTAGAGGGTCAGCAAAAAAGAGGAAGACCCTCAAGGAGACGGACTGACACAGTGGCTGCAACAGGCTCCAACATAGCGACCATTGTGAGCACGGCGCAGGACGGGGCAGCATTTCCTTCTGCTGTGTGTCAGGTCACTGTGAGTTGGAGCCGACTCAACGGCACTTAACAAGAACAACATACACACGAGGGACTGCTGCAAATCCCTCCATAATGATAATAGTAATGCTATCTAGCCACAACCTAATCAGAACTTTATATCACAGGGTGCTTCTGAGATCCACGAGGCTTGAGCTGGCTGCACCCTGGGCAGTATCACAGCTTCAGTTCAATTGCTTTCTTCAACGCTCATGAAGGAGTGAGGGGCCGCGCCAACCTTGCGGTTAGCGTCTTTCCTTCCCCATTCAACACTGAAGTCTTTTCAGAGCTGGGGAATATGAAAGGCAAGAGAGACGGCGGAACAGAGCCAGCTACGTGTCTGCTCCTTCTGGCGTTTCAGACGCCTTTCAAGTCCTTTTCTCCAGTCTCCAAGCACCCTTTTGAGATGGCTGCAGTCAGCCTGTGAGCTTTTAAAACAAGAAACAAGGGAAGCCAGCCAAGGAGCATGCAGCCTCCAAAGGCATTATTCAAGCCCTTTCACGGGAGGAGAGCCCTGGTGGCGCAGTGGTCAAGAGCTCGGCTGCTAACCCAGAAGTCGGCAGTTCAAACCCACTCTGTCCCATAGGATCACTGTGAGTCAGAATCAATTCAATGGCAACAGGTTTGGGTTTTCTGTTTGCTTGTTTCGTAGGGGTGGGTGAAGGGCATGGGGATTTTTGTAATCACCCACACATTACAATTCCTATCCGGGCTTGATGGAGGTGTTCCAGCTAGGCAGCTCTTCTGGAACTTTCTGTGAGCAGAAATCTGTGCTTTGATGGATGTTTGTGGCAGGAGTCCAGCGAATTAGCAAGATAAAACGCGAGTGTGAGAGCAGGGACGTGGTCCCGGGGAAGCTGTACTGCTTCCTGTAAGCTCCCCACACGGCAGCAACGTCAATCACAGCCCACGAGAGGAATACTTAGCTGACCTCAAGCCACATTTTCTTAACTAATAAAACATCCTTACATCAGCTAGCAAGGGTACAGACGCTAAGCTAATGTAAGGTACCAATTCTGCAAGACAGTTTGCCCCTAGTAATTATCCTAAAAATAAAGGAAGGCAGCCAAGCGGAGAAGCGATCTATTCCTTTAGAGAAGGCCCCCCTTGTCCCCTCAAGCTTCACCATTAGTGAGACTGGCTTAGATGGATGGGAGGCTTCACGCAGCTTCTGCCCAAGACCAGCCTGGCACTATTTTGGCAACGCTCCGGCCTGGACTCAGTCTTCCACTGTCTGGCCCTGCCCGTGAACCTCTGAACGTGACCTGAAGCTATTACGGTGTTAACTTCTCCCACAATGGCATCGTTAGGCAATCAGCCACGTCTCATCCACGCCCCCTCCTCCCATACCACAATGCATCTAACTGCCGTTGACATAAATCGGAAATGGCCGTCATGAAAATTCTTTCAAAAGCACGCAGGTTGTAACTGGAGTGCGTCTCCTCTGAATACACAAGTAGGCTGAAAATTTAGAAAATGAGGAACAGCAATTTATGAATTTCCATCAAATATACAGCATACTTCTGGGCAATTTTTTCCAAATACTTTCAAAGGCAACTTGGTAACCAGGTGCCATCTCCTGGTGAACCCAAGTGTGTCAGAGTAGAACTGCGCACCACAAGGTTTCCAATGGCTGGTTTTTCAGAAATAGATCACCAGGCCTTTCTTCCGAGGTGCCCTGAGTGAACTCGAACCTCCAACCTTTCAGTTAGCAGGGGAGCACGTTAACTGCACCACCAGCGGCTCCATAGCTGGATGGTGGCGAGGTTTCTTCCGGTTCTTTAAAGCCTCTGCTCCAGTAGAATAGGGCCAGGAGAACAGATAATGCTGCTACATCTAAAGATAACCATGAAGGTTTCTTCTTTCACACCAGCATGTCGATACACCCTCGTTTTCCAGTATCTTACTGGAAAGACGTCATCTAAGCACCTGAGTCTCAAAGGATTCAGTGGGGGAAATTATTTAGTGTTTGAGTGAACTAAGTTCATTTGACTACTGAATCTAATGCTACACACTTTCAACACCCTACTAATATGGGGCAATCTTTTCAATGGGCCACACCAAAATATAATAAAAGGTACAAATATAACTCAGGGAACAAAGAAGAGGAAACTAATCTGGTCACTTTATTTTTAAAAGCCTGAAAGAATAAAAACATTTTGTTTTTATACGAATGTTCCTTTACGTTTCTTATCTTCACTGAGACCAGTTTAAAAGTTGGGGAACAGTCAGATAGGCCGTTCGATATCATCAGCCATTAACAGAAAACTATCATTTTGAAAGAAAATTTCCCCTCTTCCTAAATCAACAGAGAAGACACCGCCTTTTCTGATGAAATCACAGGTGGGCAAATAATAGAAGACGCTAATTATTAGTGGCAGGCTGTGAAAGGCAACCTGAAACATCAATCAGCCCAGCCATCTGAGATTACACATACTTGTCATAAAGCTTTGTAAACACAAATCTAGCAGAAATGTTTCAAACAAATGTGCTGAGATTAAAGCAGCTGGTCTAAAACATCACTTAAATTAGACTTTCTTAAGGTTAGCAGGCTTCTTGACCTATTTTAATTATAAATAAAGTCATCAATGCTTCCTCTGGGTTAAAGGGTGCCCCCCCACCAAAAATATATATATGCTGCAATCCTAACCCCATACCTGTGAAAATAATCCTGTTTGGAAATAAGGTTGTCTTTGTATGTATGTTAGGTCATATCCAAGTAGGGTAGGTTCTAAATCTAATCACTTCTGGGTCATAAAAAGAGCGGATTAGACACAGAAATACAGGGGAGAGGCCAGACAACATGTGAAAATCATCTACAAACCAAGAAGCCAAGGAACACCCAGGGCTACCCTACAGGAAGGAGTCGAGATCAAAATTTGGATTTTTAACCTCCAGAACTGTAAGAAAGTAAATTTCTGTTCTTTAAAGCCACCCACTGTGGTATTTGTGCTACGAAGCACAAGGAAACTAAGACGATGATCTGTTGTTGGTGGTGCTGTCTCTAGTCGATTCCGACTCATAGCAACCCCATGTGACAGAGTAGAACTGCCCCATAGAGTTTGCTAGGCTGTTATCTTTACAGGTTGGGCAAATCTGATATAAAAGACCTCTTTAAAGTGTTGAAAAGCAAAGATGTCACCTTGAAGACTAAGGTGTGCCTGACCCAAGCCATGGTATTTTCAATCGCATCATATGCATGTGAAAGCTGGACGATAAATAAGGAAGACCGAAGAAGAATTGATGCCTTTGAATTGTGGTGTTGGCAAAGAATATTGAATATACCATGGACTGCCAAAAGAACGAACAACTCTGTCTTGGAAGAAGTACAGCCAGAATGTTCATTAGAAGCAAGGATGGTGAGACTGTGTCTTACATACTTTGGACATGTTGTCAGGAGGGATCAGTCCCCAGAGAAGGACATCATCCTTGGTAAAGTACAGGGTCAGCGAAAAAGAGGAAGACCCTCAACAAGACGTACTGACACAGCTGCTGCAATAATGGGCTCAATAACAATTGTGAGGATGGCGCAGGACCAGGCAGCGTTTCCATTCGCTGTATGTGGTGTCGCTATGAGTTGGAACTGACTTGATGGCACCTAACAACACCAATCTTTTAACAACAGCAATCTTTATAGAAGTAGCTCATTAAGTCTTTCTCCCCGCTAGGTGGGTTTGAACCGCAAATCTTCTGGTTAAAAGCCAATCCTTAACTGTTGCTCCACCAGGGCTCCCAGACAATGTTCTGAGCAGGAGAAATACAGGAAGGCCTGTCTTCCTTGGAACATGCTCAGCTGTCCCGTGTAGCAGAGAGCAATGCCTTCCGATCTTGCCTATATAAAGGGTCTGAAGTGTTGTCAGGTCTTATCACTCAATGCGTCGCCCCCTGTACACAGGCTGCTTTCATGGACACAGACAGCAGGAATTCATTTTTGTAAACTTAATACTGAGAGTCAGCATTCGATCTGTTGGCCACAAACCTAGAGCCATATATTCAGACCTTTTTTTTTTAAGACCTCTTATTTTAACCCTGACTCCTGCTAATATTTTGCAAGCAGTTAAGAGCGTTAACGTTCTTTAACCATTTCGTACCTGCACGCGGAAGAACAGTCTCCTCCTGGCCTGGGGTGCAGTTTAAGGAATACCTGAGAACAAGGCAGGGGCCCTGGTGGTGCAGTGGTTAAGCTCTTGTCTGCTAACTGAAAGGTCGGTGGTTTGAACCCACCAGCTGCTCCACAGCACAAAGACGTGCAGTCTGCTTCTGTAAAGACCACAGCCTCGGAAACCCTATGGGGCAGTTCTGCTGTGTCCTTCAGGGTCGCTACGAGTGGACGGCAGTGGGTTTGGTTTTCTGAGTAGAAGGCAGTATGGACAGTATGTTGGTTTCCAGAATGGCTCTCCCTCCACCCTCACCCCCACCACACCCCGGGGCTGTATCTGTGATTTCAAATTAAAATATTCCAAGATCAGGAGAGCCCATTTCCACATGATCTCCAGATCCTGCCTGCTGACCGTGAGCCAGTGTCTGGATTTAGGTTATGTTGAACGAGGAGGAAAGGAGAGAAGCCCCACGGACAACACGAGGCCTGGTGGCACATGTTCAGTGTCATATTTTTCTACTTCGTCTTAAGGACTTTTTGAACCAATTTTTCTAAGGTTCTACAAAATCTTAGGATTTTAATTTCATTTTACTTATATTTTAACTTTAGGGCAGTCGAATGGATACAAAGCCATGTATCAAAGAGGTCAGTAACTAAAGCCCTGAGAAGGTGAGGATGAGAGAGGGTTGTATGAAGAAAACTTACTGAGCCCTTGTGGCTCAACAGTTAAGCGCTCGCTGAGCTGCTAACTGAAGGTTGGAGGTTCAAACCCAACCAGCAGCTCTTCAGGCAATCTGCTCCACAAAAATGATAGCCTAGGAAGCCTATGGGGCTATTGTACTGTCACACGGAGTTGCTGAGTTGGAACTGACCCGATGGCACGCAACGACACAGCCAGAAAAGTGGCCTGAATAAGCAGCTGGAACAAGGAAAACTGTTGACCATATTTCACATGAAAAGTAGACTGGCTCATTTAGATAAATTTTCAGTAATAAAACTTGAAGCAAAAATGCTCAACTGCAGAGCGCTGCACCAAACTACAAGAACACCTCCAGATCTACACATTCTGACTACAGTATTTTTAATGCAAACAACACATTTGTCTTTTTTTTTTTTTTGGCCAACCACACCCAGGCCCACCCCCCCCAAAAGGTTTTTGTAAATGTGCGGTGCTAATTTTTTAAATTGTACTTTAGATGAAGCTTTACAGGGCAAATTAGCTTCTCATTAAACAATTAACACATATATTGTTTTGTGACATTGGACGCCAGCCCCACAACATGTCAACGCTCTTCCTTCTCAAACTTGGGCTCCCTATTACCAGCTTTCCTGTTCCCTCCTGCCTTATAGTCCTTGCCCCTGCACTGGTATACCCATTTAGTCTCGTTTTGTTTTATGGGCCTGTCCAATCTTTGGCTGAAGGGTGAACCTCAGGAGTGACCTCATTACTGTGCTAAAAGGGTGTCCAGGGGTCACAGTCTCGGGGTTTCTCCAGTCTCTGTCAGACCAGTAAGTCTGGTCTTTTTTTGTGAGTTACAATTTTGTCCTGCCTTTTTCTCCAGCTCTGTCTGGGACCCTCTATTTGTGATCTCCATCAGAGCACTCAGTGGTGGTGGCCAGGCACCATCTAGTTGTGTTGAACTCAGTCTAGTGAAGACTGTGGTAGTTGTCGTCCATTAGACCTTTGGGTTAATCTTTCCCTTGTGTCTTTGGTTTTCTTCATTCTCCCTTGCTCCAGCTGGGATGGGACTAGTGGAGTATCTTAGATGGCCGCTCACAAGCTTTTAATTCTACCAAAGTAGAATGTAGAACATTTTCTTTAGAAACTATGTTATGCCAACTGAGCTAGATGTCTTCTGAAGTGTGTTTTGTTTTAACAGCAACAAGTTAAAAAAAAATTAGTTGAAATATTTCTACGTAACGGAGAAAGCAATGTTGTTGTTAGGTGACATTCAGTCGGTTCTGATTCATAGCGACCCCATGTATAACAGAACGAAACACTGCCTGGTCCTGCGCCATCCTCGCAATTGTTGCTATGTTTGAGCCCACTGTTGCAGCCGCTTGTCAGTCCATCTCATTGAGGGTCTTCCTTTTTTTTGCTGACCCTCTACAGTAATTTATCCACAGGAAACCTACTTGGTTTTGTTTGTTGGTTTGTTTTGCTTGTTTTTTGTTTCATCTGTTTAAAAGACCATTTCGTTACAAGCCTCATGACTTAAAATCTTACTTGGAACTTTCTGAATGAGAAGGAATGTTTTCCCTACAAATTGTTAATGTCATCAGAGAACCTATTCAAGCCTACACCACCTCATGACCATCGGTTTTAGAAGCCACTGATAGATGTAAACACATGATTGGCTACTGAACTGTTTTTCATTGTCAGGGTGAAATCAGCCCTTGAAATCTGATCCGTGTTTGCTCCATTCAAATCTGGAAAAAGCCAGGGAAATGAAAATGTTCTTTGCTCCAAAAACAACCTTTCAACCTTCTGGTCTACCATAACTTATTTATTTATTTTCCCTTAAAACGAGAGATGAGAGAAACTATTATCAATGTCCAGGTTTTGGTTGGGTGGAGGCCTATCTTCATCAGTAATGTTGTTGTTGGGTGCCGTCCAGTTGACTCTGACTCATAGTGACCCCATGTGACAGAGTAGAGCTGCCCCATAGGGTTTTCTAGGCTGTAACCTTTACGGGAGCAGGTCACCAGGTCTTTTCTCCCATGACGCTGCTATATGGGTTCAAACAGCCAACCTTTTGGTTAACAGCTGAGCACTTAACCACTGTGCCACTAGGGCTCCTTCTAGCCTTAGATAAATGCCATCACCTTGCATTTTTGGCTAGAAGGTTTTTGTCCGGAAAAAGCCGTAATTCGATCAGCTCTTTGCTGAAAACCCGTGGGCCAACTTGCACCTCAAATGAGCCCACGGTCTTCACTTCCTCTCACTATACCCTGTGAAGATCCAGCCTAATCTTCACAAATCTGCCTTCACGCCTTCTGAAGGCCGATCCTCTTCCTCCTCTTCTGATTCTGCAGCGTGGTCTGTCCCTCACCTTTCGACGGAGAGACCCTCAATCTGTAGCCTTCATCCCCTTTTCCTCTTCAACAGGAGTCCTCTTTCCCTTATCACCTCTCTTCCCTTCAGACAACAAACTGCCTCCATCTCCCTTATCCCAAAAAAATAACTCAACCTATCTTGCCCCTCCGGCTCCCACCACTTGACCACCAAGCCCTCAGAAGACACAGTCCCACCCACTCATCCACATCCACTCCTCAACTTCTGAAAATGTCGGCTCTCATCAGCTCAGACCGACACATCCAAGTATCTGCTGCAATGTGGCCTGAACCCAAGTTCCCGCCATGTGACACTCTGACCTGCTTCCTGAGCCCGTTTCTGCCCACATTAGAACACCCTACTGGAAGCATTCTACTCAGCATTCTCGGTGCCTGCAGGGGGTTTTGTCTGCTCCTTTGCTGACTATTCACGGAACACTTCTTAATAATTATGGACTTGTACTGAATATCTGGGGATAAAGGAAGGGCCATCTCACTTGTTCCACCACTCCCTCTCACTTTCTTTTCCTTGATCCTTCCTGAGCAACTGAAAAATTCTTTCTACTGGCTTTTAGCCATTAGGCTATTGGTGTGTTCCCTGTAGAAGCCAGCTTAGTTCCATCCACATCGTAGACATTCAGTGAATATCTGCTAAACTACAGTGAATGTAGCACCACCCTTCTGTCAGGAGGTCACCTCCCACCTACTGTGGTGGTTTGTACATTGCTGTGACAGTAGAAGCTAAGCCATCAGTATTTCAAAGACCAGCACAGCCACCCATGGTGGAAAAGCTGCAGCAGAGCTTCCAGACTAAGACAGACTAAGAAGAAGGACCTGACGGTCTACTTTCAGAACCCAGCCAGTGAAATGCCTATGGATCACAACAGAAGATTGCCCAGTACAGTGCAGCAAGACGAGCCCGCTAGGTTGGAAGGCATTATAAAACAGCTGCAACGATGAACTCTGACGTATCAACCATCGGGAAGATGGCGCAGCACCTCACTCTGTTCTACAGGCGTCGCCATGTGCTGGGATTGACTCGACGGCAAATAACGCTACAGTGAACGCAGGTGTATTTTATTACGTTAAGCACCTTGTGGTCATTCTGTCAAACTGAACGCTGAATAAGATGATACAGTAGTATCATAGGAGGTATAAGAGACTGGGTTTACCCTGTCACAGCTCAGTACAGGGCGGGGGGGCTTCTCCCCTGCCTCCAGTCA
Source organism: Loxodonta africana (assembly GCF_030014295.1). NCBI lineage: Eukaryota > Metazoa > Chordata > Mammalia > Proboscidea > Elephantidae > Loxodonta > Loxodonta africana. Next base: position 1,030,398 of record NC_087358.1, on the reverse strand, counting down.
CACGGAGGAGCGCCTGACAGACCCGCACTTAACGTTTGCTGAGTGAATGAATGACTGACCACTACCAAGCTTGCTTTATAAACAAATATCTCGTGCGGTTATTTTTTTTAAATCATTAGTCTTTTTTATTGAAAGTGTGGTACATGAACTAAGGGATTATTATTAATTTTTTAGCTAAGGTGATGCTATTGTGGTTGTACTTAAAGAAAGGCTTCCTTGCCATTTTAAAACCATACCCTGAACTACTTCCAGAAAGAGTTAGTTGAATGAAATTGCACTTATCAGAAGTTTTACTACTAAAATATCTAAATCATTTACTATTTTCTAGGCAGTGAATCCAAAAGATATGGGAACAAGATAAAAAAATAAAACATTGCCACGCGTCGATTCCCATTCAGAGCAACCCTATAGGACAGAGTAGAACTGCCCCATAGGGTTTCCAAGGAGCAGCTGGTGGATTAGAACTGCTGACCTTTTGTTAGCAGCCAAGCTCTTAACCACTGTACCACGAGGGCTCCAGGAACAAAATAAGTACAAATTTAATGGTGAGAAGGAATTCTGATTTTTAGGGTACAATTTTCAAATCCCCCAAATAAATATCTGTCACCAAAGACTTATTCACAGACAGTACTTTCACTCAGCACTCCTGAGAGTCTGATTACTCTCAGAGCTGTGATGGCTGAACCTGAACCTCCTAAAACCTGTCAGTCCAACCCCACGCCTACCAGGGTGGAGCTGGACTCCACGGCGTTCTCAATGACGGCGTTCCCAATGGCTGAGTTTCCTAAAACCTGTCAGTCCAACCCCACGCCTACCAGGGTGGAGCTGGACTCCACGGCGTTCCCAATGACGGCGTTCCCAATGGCTGAGCTTCCAGGAGTAGATGGCCAGGCCCTCCTTCCGTGGCTGCTCTGGGTGGACTCAAACCTCCAACTTTTCCATTAGCAGCTGAGTGCTTAACTGTTTGCACCACCCAGGGACTCCAGAACTCATAAAGGCCTCCTCAAAGTTTGCCAACACCATGTTTCTTGAGGTAAAAGTTTGGGGTGGTATGTTGTTGTTGGGTGCCGGTGAGTTGATCCCGACTCATCTCAACCCCTTGAGACAAGTGTACCTACGCCATAGGGTTTCCTGGGCTGTAACCTTTACCAGAGCAGGGGCCAGGTCTTTCTCCTGTGAAGCCGCTGGTGCGTCTGAACCACTGACCTTTTGGTTAGCAGCCAAACACTTAACCACTGCACCACCAGCTGGTACAGGCAACCTTAATTTTATTTCTTTCTCTTCTTTTGTCTCTCTCCCTTCAAGGACATTTTGGAAGAGAAAAACACTGCTCTTCAGGCTCAGGCCCAGCACTAAACTGCCTTCCTTCCACCCGGCTGAACAGGGTCACCTTCTGCTCCAGGGAGACTGGCTCTTGTCCTGGGGCCTTGGCCTCTCACTCTTCCTCGCTGTGTGTGTGTGTGCTTTCTGGTCATACACAGACAGCCATTATGAGGCTGGAGTTTAAATGCAGCGCTATTAAAATAAACCGAATTCTCCCCTCCTTATTACTGCTCCCTGACGTCTCATTATCCCTAGTTCTAAACTGTCCCGTGTGGAAGCTGGAAAAGAAAGAACTCTTGGGAGGTTGTGTAGAATGATGGTACCTGAGGCAGAGGCCCAGTCAGAGCAAACCCTGCACTGTTGTTGACAGAAGTACTGCTTTTTATACAGAAATAACAGTAACAACAACTGAAGGCTCACAATTCATCCAAAAAGTCTTAAGCTCGAGGGAGCTAGGATTTGGTTTCCGAACTGGAATGATGGGGGAGAGTGGCTGGTTACCTGCTGTGGCTGAAAAGGAAGGAAACCAGGTAACTGTAACCCTGGATCAAGGAGGGTCTTCCCCCATTCCCTCCTGACTGTGACGACCATCTCCCCATGACACATGCCGGGTCCACCTTCTTCCCTCGGTTCTTCCTCTTATTCCCCAGGCTAATCTGAAGCAGAGACGTCGCCTTGAGGACTAAGGTGTGCCTGACCCAAGCAACGGCATTTTCAATCATCTTATATGCTGGACAATGAAAAAGGAAGACGGAAGAAGACCTGGTGCCTCTGGATTGTGGCGTTGCTGCATATGCCGTGGACTGCTAGAGGACAAACAGCTCAGTCTCGGGGGAAGGACAACCCGCGTGCTCTTCAGAAGCGAGGATGGGGAGACTTTGGCTGGCTTGCTTTGGACACGTCATCAGGAAAGACCAATAGCTAGGAAAGGACATCATGTTTGGTAAAGCTGAGGGTCAACGAAAAGGAGGGACACTCTCAATGAGATGGCCTGACACAACGGTCACAACGACGGGCTCAGATGCGCCAGTGACCACGAAGACGGCGCAGGGCCAGGCAGTGTCTCCTTCTGTTAGCCATAAGGCACCGTACATTTGAGCCGACTCAGTGGCACCTAACCACCATCTGAAGCCCACACCCCTCAGAGGCCACATCAAGGACCCCAGCCCTTCTCCCAGACTGCTCCCTGGGCACGGACTCTCTTCGGCTTTCTTTTTGCCTAGGAGCTCTGGAGTTTCATAACGTGGGGGCATGACCTTTGGGTCCCATGCTCCTGGCACAGACTCTGCTGCACCCCAGCTGATGTTAGTTCCAGGGGTGAGGCTGAAGGCTTCCAGCCTCTAGGCTGACTGGATCCAACAGAGGCAAACATAGCAGTGCCACAGCGTTACAGGGGACGAGCTCCACACCCAGGGGTGTGAGATTTGTGGGACCTCTCATTTGCAAAACTGTATCAAGAGCAGGATGTAGTATTTTTATATCTAAAAGCAATTCATAGTTTATATGAGGTATTCATTTTAAATACCTCATATAAATTACCACTATATGACATTTATGTACCACAATATTGTTGCTGAAAAGGAGCCCTCAAGGTGAAACGGTTCAGCGCTCAGCTGCTAACCAAATGGTTGGCAGGTCGCACCCACCCAGCCGATCCACGCAAGAGAGACCTGGAGATCTGCTCCCATAAAGGTTCCAGACTAGGAAACCCCACGAGGCAGCTCTACTCTGTCCCATGCAGTTGCTGTGAGTCAGAACTGACTTGATGACATCCAACAACAACATGTCATTGCTGAAATTATTGAAAGTAAGCTGACTTTAAAGTCTTTAATATGTCATTTGAAATGTATTATTTAGACATCATAAATAAAATGCAGTCACCTGCAATAATCGCATGTTAACCATATTGTTTTTTCACAGCCAGAAACCAAAAAACACGAAGTAGAAATATCTTCTGAGCATCCCTTTTCGACATATTCACACTCTCAATTCGTTAAGTACACACCCTGTTGTTGGGGGCCGTGGAGTTGATTCCGACTCATGGTGAACCCACGTGACGTAGGCTTTTCTTGGCTGTAATTTTTACGGAAGCAGATCACCTGGTCTTTCCCTCCTGGAGCCGCTGGGTGGATCTGAACCGCCAGCCTTTCTGTTAGCAGCCAAGCACTTAACCGCTGAACCACCAGGGCTCCTTACATACCCTACACATGATTACAAAAGTAAAGATATAAATAACTGATTCTTTAGAGGCAGTAACCAAGCCCAATGTTGAATTATACATCTAATAGCAAAAAATATTGCTAACTTCTTTTTTTTTTTTTTCCAGCATCATCAAAGCAACAGTCTAGTGGAAAGAAACGACTCGGCTATAAACCAGGAGATAAGGTTTTGGTTCCTTCTTGGTTTGTGGGATCTCTTGCAGATTATTTCATTTCCGTGGACCTCAGTCTCTTGTTGTCGCCTGGATGCTGCTGAGTCGATTCCAACTCAGAGCGACCCCACGTGACGGAGCAGAACGGCCCCACAGGGTGTCCTAGGCTGTAATCTTTGTGGGAGCAGATTGCCGGGTCTTTCTCCCATGGAGCTGCTGGGGGGGTCTGAACTCCAACTTTTTGGCTAGCAAATGAGCACTTAATGACTACACCACCAGGGCTCTTTAGTCTCTACGTCTGTAAAATGGGGGGCTGCGGCCAGATGCCCCACGCCCCTCAAGTCCCTGCCATCTCTAGCATTCTAAGGTGGCTGGGGCTCCTTCAGCGTGGAGCACAGACAACATCCCTCAGCTGTGACACGACATCCCACCGACCTTGGGTTCCTCAATGAAAAGACCATGGGACCAGAAATACGTTGTACAGTCTACAAGTCAAAGTTGGGAGGCAGAAAAAGTACAAGGAGCCCTGGTGGCACAATGGTTAAGCACTCAGCTGCTAACTAACAGGCTGGCAGTTCAAACCTCCCAGCGGCATGAGGGAAAGACCTGGCGCTCTCCTTCCTTAAAGATTCCAGCCTAGGAAACCCCATGGGGCAGCTCTACTCTGTCACATGGGGTCGCTGTGAGTCAGAAACCACCCCACAGCACCCAACAACAATAGAAAAAAGGACTGTTTTGAGAAAAGAAGGTAAAAAATGCAAGACTCATCACCCTGGAGAATGTTTACACAAAGCTTTCTTTTAGTTTGTTTTGATTTGGTGGGGTAAATTTTTTCCCTTCAGGATAAAGGGTCAGGACCCATGATGCGCATCTTACTGAATCCCTCTTAATTAACCTGGGCTCAAAGCACGTCACTGTGCCGGTCCAGCTAACTGGAAGCTTTACCAGGTTTCTTTTCAGTATTAGCTGGCTGAAGCTTGGGGGCACTCTCACCTGCGTGTCACTGTACAAAGGACGACTCCAGCTTTGGTTACCTACCTCAACCCTTTTACAAATATAACGAGGCTACAGAGATCGTCTCTTTACAGACAAGAGCTGTGGTCACAAGGCCAGGTACGAGGGGTGAATAGCAAGAACCCAGTTTTTATTCTGGGCAGTGGCCAACTCAAGGCTTAGCTCCGAAGTCTGGAACCAAACTTTAATTTAGCAAAAACTAAAAAACGTAAGCATAGGCTTTTTGGTCTTTCCATTCTTCAGCAAGTGAAGTAACAAATAAAATCAATAAACACAACATGGTTGATGAAACACGCTGACAACATTGTTTTTAGAATGCTTTTGAGTTTCAATTTGGTATCATCCTACTCAAGTCAAAGAATTTCCTCAGGAGAACACAGCTACAAACGTCTGCTAGGATAATACATGCCAGAGAATAAGATGAGTTTCGAGACACCTTATTAAACTATCCGTACCGTACAGCTAAGCTTAAGTACCAGCATATGCCATTGTAGAAATAGCTAACGACTGATATTCAAAGTTTGAAAATCTGTTTTTCAAATATAACATTCTAAGCAAGGAACAAATAACGAAAGTTAGAATATAGGGTTTCTTTTTTTATTACCATGGTAGAACACATATAATTAAACATTTGCCCACTTTCACCTGCGGAACCCAGTGACATCGGTTACCGTCACCACGCTGTGTAACCTTCACCTCTGTCCCTTCCAAATCCTCCCAACACCATTAACAAGCTCGGTGCCCCCAAAGCAGTGACCCCCTTTCCCCTCCTTCTCACCCTGAGTAACTGCCAATAAGCTTTGGTCTCTGTACATTTGCCTAGTTCACATAAGTGGATCCTACAGTATTTGTCCTGTGTGGCTGACTTCTTTCACTCAGCAGCATGTTGTCAAGGTTCGCCCTGCTGTGGTGTGCATCAGGACCTCATTTCTCGTCATGGCCGAGCAGTGTCCCCTGCGTGCAAGGATCACATTTGTTCGTCCGTTCATCTGCTGACGGGCATTTAGGCTTTTTCCACCCTTTGGGTATTGTCAGTAGTGCTGCTGTGAACGCTGGTGCATGGAAAATTAGAATATTGCTTTATGTCGGGACACAAAGCACTTGCTAAGGGATCAGCAATTTTGAAATAAACGTTGAAACCAGTAGGAAAACGCCACCTTCTGGTTCATCTGCAAAGGCGTACGTTACGTCTGTCCGACGGAGCCCTGGTGGTGCAGTGGTTAAGCGCTTGGCTGCTAACCGCGAGACTGGAGGTTCAAACCCACCTTGCAGCTCCACAGGAGAAAGACTTGGCGATCTGCTTCCCCAAAGATGACAGCCTAGTAAACCTCACGGGGCAGTTCTGCTCTTTCACATGGGATCGTTGTGAGTCTGAACTGACTCAACTGCACACAACATGTCTATTCGTAAGTGTGTGTGTGTTACTCTAGGACTGTTGCTCCTTTCAGCCACCCGCCATCCTCGTGGTAACTAACGATACAATTTCATTAACTATTGTTGTAAATCTTATGGGAAATTAACTAAATCAATGAAACATTCTAAAGGATCAGCAGTTCTTAAGATGCCAGAAAGGGATAATGCCAACTTGGGGGAAAGCCGGGGTGTACCCTGAGGGCGGGAGGCTTCAGCGAGGCAGGCCAGCTCTGGCTCTCTCTGTCACCCTCCTTTCTCCGCCTGTCTACGGCAGGTGGTCTGGTCCAGGGAGCCCAGGTGGGCACAGTTTCTCCTCCTGTCTACGGCAGGTGGTCTGGTCCAGGGAGCCCAGGGGGGCACAGTTTCTCCTCCTGTCTACGGCAGGTGGTCTGGTCCAGGGAGCCGAGGTGGGCACACTTTCTCCTCCTGTCTACAGCAGGTGGTCTGGTCCAGGGAGCCCAGGTGGGCACAGTTTCTCCTCCTGTCTACGGCAGGTGGTCTGGTCCAGGGAGCCCAGGTGGGCACAGTTTCTCCTCCTGTCTACGGCAGGTGGTCTGGTCCAGGGAGCCCAGGGGGGCACAGTTTCTCCTCCTGTCTACGGCAGGTGGTCTGGTCCAGGGAGCCCAGGGGGGCACAGTTTCTCCTCCTGTCTACGGCAGGTGGTCTGGTCCAGGGAGACCAGGTGGGCACAGTTTCTCCTCCTGTCTACAGCAGGTGGTCTGGTCCAGGGAGCCCAGGTGGGCACAGTTTCTCCTCCTGTCTACGGCAGGTGGTCTGGTCCAGGGAGCCCAGATGGGCACAGTTTCTCCTCCTGTCTACGGCAGGTGGTCTGGTCCAGGGAGCCGAGGTGGGCACAGTTTCTCCTCCTGTCTACGGCAGGTGGTCTGGTCCAGGGAGCCCAGGGGGGCACAGTTTCTCCTCCTGTCTACGGCAGGTGGTCTGGTCCAGGGAGCCCAGGGGGGCACAGTTTCTCCTCCTGTCTACGGCAGGTGGTCTGGTCCAGGGAGCCCAGGGGGGCACAGTTTCTCCTCCTGTCTACGGCAGGTGGTCTGGTCCAGGGAGCCCAGGTGGGCACAGTTTCTCCTCCTGTCTACGGCAGGTGGTCTGGTCCAGGGAGACCAGGTGGGCACAGTTTCTCCTCCTGTCTACGGCAGGTGGTCTGGTCCAGGGAGCCCAGGTGGGCACAGTTTCTCCTCCTGTCTACGGCAGGTGGTCTGGTCCAGGGAGACCAGGTGGGCACAGTTTCTCCTCCTGTCTACGGCAGGTGGTCTGGTCCAGGGAGCCCAGGTGGGCACAGTTTCTCCTCCTGTCTACGGCAGGTGGTCTGGTCCAGGGAGCCCAGGGGGGCACAGTTTCTCCTCCTGTCTACGGCAGGTGGTCTGGTCCAGGGAGCCCAGGTGGGCACAGATTCTCCTCCTGTCTACGGCAGGTGGTCTGGTCCAGGGAGCCCAGGGGGCACACCCACATCCTCTCTTCAGCTACCGTCCACATTTTGTGAACAACCTCCTATCCTACCTGGTGCTGGAAAGCCAGCTACATAAACTACTGAATGAATGAACGCCTGATGCCAGACTGACCTCAGTCTATCTCATGCAACTGTGCTGACTGTGAGCTAAATGTTCCAGGCCCCGAAAATCCCCAGAGCTAAACCTTAGAGAGGAGCCCTGGAGGCGCACCGGTTAAGCGCTCGGCTGCTAAACGAAAGGTCAGCAGTTTGAACTGACCCAGCGGCTCCGTCGCAGGAAGGAACCTGGCGATCTGCTTCTGTAAAGATTACAGCCTGGGAAACCTCGGGGCAGTTCTCTGCCATGGGGGGCCGTCATGAGTCAGAACTGACTGGAGGACAGCCAAGAACAACAAACAACTCTGGAGGCCAGGGAGGGGGGAGGCATCCCGAAGCCTCTCATTCTATCCCAACAGCTTTGATGGAGACCAGGGAGGAGGGAGGCATCCCGAAGCCTCTCATTCTATCCCAACAGCTTTGATGGAGACCAGGGAGGAGGGAGGGATCCCGAAGCCTCTCATTCTATCCCAACAGCTTTGATGGAGACCAGGGAGGAGGGAGGGATCCCGAAGCCTCTCATTCTATCCCAACAGCTTTGATGGAGACCAGGGAGGAGGGAGGGACCCCGAAGCCTCTCATTCTATCCCAACAGCTTTGATGGAGACCAGGGAGGAGGGAGGGACCCCGAAGCCTCTCATTCTATCCCAACAGCTTTGATGGAGACCAGGGAGGAGGGAGGGATCCCGAAGCCTCTCATTCTATCCCAACAGCTTTGATGGAGACCAGGGAGGAGGGAGGGATCCCGAAGCCTCTCATTCTATCCCAACAGCTTTGATGGAGACCAGGGAGGAGGGAGGGATCCCGAAGCCTCTCATTCTATCCCAACAGCTTTGATGGAGACAAGGGAGGAGGGAGGGATCCCGAAGCCTCTCATTCTATCCCAACAGCTTTGATGGAGGCCAGGGAGGAGGGAGGGATCCCGAAGCCTCTCATTCTATCCCAACAGCTTTGATGGAGACCAGGGAGGAGGGAGGCATCCCGAAGCCTCTCATTCTATCCCAACAGCTTTGAGGAATCACAGAACTAAGACGGGGATAATAAGAACTGCATTTCCAACTGAGTTTACGTAGGTGTAATCCATCCAATTTACCATCCTGAAGGTATCGAGGGTTTGGAGAAACATATCCTCAAACACCCATGGAAAAGCGTAAACTGTAAAAAAACTTTGTGAAAAGAATTCGATGATAATTTGAAGAAGCTTAAAAGCTTATCAATTTAACTTCAGATAATTTATCATAAGGAAATATTTGAGAATATACAAAATATTTGCTATGAGACTATTATTTATGGCAAGGTTGTTTATAAGAATGGGGGGAAAAAAAACCTGGAAAAAACCAAACAGGCAATAATAGGGTCTTGGGAGAATAAATTAATCTAGGTCCATACAAAAATATATACCCTTTGAAATTTTGTTAAAGAATATTGATTGCTGGCATGAAAAAAATGCACAGTATATTGATAAGCGATAAAGATTATAAAGCAATTATACACTATGATGTCTAGTTTTAAAAAATACATTTATTCAAAGAAAAGTTTGGAAGGAAATAATAGAGATTTTATGTAAGTAGTTGTGTTTTTTAATTATCTGCACTTTCTAATTTTCCTATAATGCACACATATTTCTTTTGTAATAAAAAATTGAAGTTGTTCTTATAAAAGAACAATGAGCAATCAAATCTTATGTCTTTGTGTTAAAAAAAAAAAAAAAGACAAGATTTCAGTATCATTCACTGTGGAGTTTCCACAGCCTGAACCAGCAAGGGCTCGATAAATATCTGTTGAATAAATGAAGGGGTAAAGCGTCAGGGAAGAAAAAAAGATACGTAGAAGATACATCAAGAAAAGCAAGACACGTCAGATGGTCTTAAAGATAACACGGAACGAGCAAAGAACACACTTGCTGATAAGGTTTACGGAACAGTAACAGCTACCATTTACTGTTCACTACGTGCCAGTGGGCGTCCCTGGGTGGCACTATGGGTAACTCGCTCAGCTGCTAACTGAAAGGCTGGAGGTTCAAGTCCACCCAGCAGTGCCTCAGAAGAAAGGCCTGGCAATCTACTGCCAAAAAACCAGCCATTATAATTTTAGGGAGACAGTTCTACTCTGACACACATGGGGTCGCCGTGAGTCTGAATCGACTACACAACAACTGTTTTTTTGTTTTGTTTTGTTTTAACTTAATTCTCACAACAACCCTGTTAAGTATTCATTTCTTTACAGATGAAGAAAGGTGTGGTGTTGAGATGTTGAGTAACTTATCCCAAAGTTACATAGTTCTGAGGCAGTAGAAGACATACTGGAACCCATGTCTGGGACTTCAAGGCCTGGCTCTTCTCCTGGGACACAACGCTTTCCGTCAGCACTTGGGACCGTGGAGAAGCAGCTCCACATGAGTTAGCTGCTGGTTCTAGAAAGCAGTGACGTTGCCACCACATCAAGGAAGGCAGAAATCACTTCCGAAAATGGAAGGTAAAGCTATTTTATTTTTAGGACACTCTAATTTTGGCAAAGAATATTGAATATACCATGGACTGCCAGAAGAAGGAACAAATCTGTCTTGGAAGAGGTACAGCCAGACTGCTCACTGGAAGCAAGGATGGCGAGACTTCATCTCACGTACTTTGGACATGTTATCAGGAGGGACCAGTCCCTGGAGAAGGACATCATGCTTGGTAAAGTACAGGGTCAGCGAATAAGAGGAAGACCCTCAACAAGATGTGCTGACACAGTTGCTGCAATAATGGGCTCAAACATAGCAACCATTGTGGGGATGGCGCAGGACCAGGCAGTGTCTCGTTCTGTTGTACACGGGGTCGCTATGAGTTGGAATCGATCTGAAGGCACCTAACAACAATTTAAGCAGATGGTAATATTCTTCTTACAATTAAGTTTCTCACCTCACAACACTTAAAAAAATTTCTTAAAAGCAAATACTAATTCAGTAAATTTGTTTACATTTAACTCATCTAGGAGAACACTAATGTGTTAGTTTCTAAATACCAAGGAGCAAACCTAAGCCATTTCATGTACACGACCTTCTAATAATCCTCATTTGAATTACTTACGGCTGAATATTAATTTATAAACAAGTTCCTTTTTGTCATTTAAACAAAAATGAAACATGTGCAAAAATGTTAAATATGCAGTCAAGTAATTGCACTATTAATTCTCAATCAATAATTAGTTTCTATATTATGAAACTTAAAGGGCACAAACAGAAGTGGGTTTGAACTTAGGACAAGAGTGAACAAGGGGAGGGAGAATTACCAGGTAATTCTGCTGAACGCATTTCCTTATCTCTGTCCTCAGCTGTTGTTAGGGGCCAACAAATGACTCTGACTCACAGGGACCTGTAGTGACACAGCAGAGCTTCACAGGGCTGTGCTCTTTGCAGAAGCAGGCTGCCAGGTCTTTCTTCTGAGGAACTGCTGGGTGTGCTGGAACCTCCGACCCTCTGTTTACCAGCTGAGCACTTAACTGTTATGCCACTAGGGCTCCTTAGAACTAGTTAAGCTAATATAAAAAAACTAGTAAGCCCAGCAAAGCTTCAGTGAAATATGACCATGCATGATTCTTTCAATAGAAAAGCAGAATATAAACTTGAAAAGCTACATTTATTCAGAGATTCTAAATAGTATAGTCGTCATATGTCATAAAGCGTTAAAAAAAAGTTTGAGATCTGAGCTTAATAGATTGTAATCTAAAAGTCCTTGCCAAGAGTAAGTATGTGGAAAAGGTAACTGAACCTTCTGACAAAGGAGGTCTGTTCTGAATGTAGAGAACAGCGAACACAGATGCAGTTCTAACCCTAACCCTAACGTTCACCAAACGCAGCTTTCACACATCAGTCCTCCCACTGCAGAGGAACAGTGAGACAGCAATGACCACATACACAGAGAATCCAGTAAACAACTTTTCATCATAAAAAGCATTGTCAAACTATTGCGCTCTTTTAAGGTCAAGGCAGGAGCCCTGGCAGCCCAGTGATTAAGCGCTTGGTTGCTAACCAAAAGGGCGGCGGGTTGAACCCACCCAGCAGCTCTGCAGGAGGAAGACCTGGCAATCTGCTCCCATAAAGATTACAGTCTAGAAAATTCCATGGGACAACTCTACTCTGTCAAATGGGGTTGCTATGCATTGCAATCACCCTGATGGCACCCAACAACAACACGGTTAGAATGACCACCTCTTTCTGATTTGCCAAGGACTTTCCTGGGTTTAGCACTGGAAGTGCCACATTGCAGGAACCCTCTCAGTCTCAGACAAACCCAAAGGCCTGATCAATCTATCTGTGACTTGGCTAGATATAACCACCAATAATTAGTTTGCTCCAAAAGGATTTACGGATCCTATATTAGCATAAGAAGCCCTCGTGGTACAGTGGTTATGCACTCGGCTGCTAACCAAAAGACTGGCAGTTCAAATCCACCCAGGGGCTCCGTGAGAAACAGACCTAACAATCTGCTCCCATGAAGATTACAGCCTAGGAAACCCCATGAGGCAGCTCTACTCTGCCACATGGGGTCGCCATGAGTCGGAATGACTCTGGGGCACCTGTTAACAAGGTCGAAGTAGAACCAGTAGTAAGACTCTAAAAAGAAGACATCAGAAAAACACAACAGAAAAATGCTTTTATAAGGTTACCCACTAACCCGTTGTCAGTGTCTCCTGATCACTTTATAAAAAGGACGCAAGAAAACACACTACTCCGTGCAGTAGCTACACCTGCTGCAGGTAAACGCCCCCGCTGCTGGTGGAGGGAGAAGTTAGAACTGCACAGAAACGAGTCGCTTTTAGGGAAACCGTGGGTGGACAAGCAGGAAGAAAGCTTGAAGACAAGCACGATTTCCAGGGAGAGCACCTGGGAGCTGGGCGCCCAGTCCACGGGGGTGGAGGTGGGGCGGACACTGAGCTTAGAGAAACTCTATGAGCACTTCTGGTTTAAACTGAGACATCGAACGAGGAGGGACCACAAGTACCACAGCTACCTGTGGAACTGTATACAATGAAGCAAGAGACATAATACACTGTAGGACACATAAGCAAATCTGTACATACGTTTTAACAATGTACAGCACTCTTGTGCTGTTGGTGCGGTTGAGTTGTTTATTATCTCAGGGCAATGGTTTCAGGGTTTCATACAGCCTCCAAGGCTCTAGGAAGTCTGGAGTCCATGAGACTTTGAAATTCTGCTCTGCACTTTCCCCTTTTGATCAAAATTCTTCCAGATAATCTTTGATCAAAGCGTTTAGTAATAGTAGCCAGGCACCATCTAGTTCTTCCGGTCTCATGATGAAGGAGGCAACTGTTTATGGAGGCAGTTAGCCACACAGTCCACATCCTCCTATATTTTTAAATTCCAGTATGTGTAAATATGGAAAACTCTGAATTGCTGTTCCTTCTGCTTAGATTTATAACACAAGTTGGTTTTTTTAACATATATAATGATTTATATCTCAATTGATGAGAAGTTTACACAAACTTTATTTTTAGAATATTATTAGTGGGCTTTTTTTTACATGGCTGTTTTAACACACTCTTGAAGAATCAAACAGTCTTGCATTTGAAGGGCAGTGGGCCAAGCCCTCTACTTTCCCAATAACCAATATGCATTGCCAGAAAGTCAATTTCACCTCATAGCAACCCTAAAGGACAGAGTACAACTGCCCCATAGGGTTTCCAAGGCTGTAATCTTTATGGGAGCGGACTGCCACATCGTTGTCCTGCAGAGCAGCTGGTGGGTTCAAAGTGCTTAACCACTCAGCCGCCAGGGTCCCGTTTTCCCGGTAAGCCCTAGCCAAACTTCTTTGGTGAAACCTCAGAACATCACAGGGCTGTGAGCAGAGATGAACACTGCATACTAGAAGGATCTAACGATCTTAAAAGGAGGCTAGCAAGCAGCAAGCCGGATGAAGTACACAAAGGAGATGGAATATATCTTATTTCTTAAAATCATGTTTCCTTTATGACACTTTCTAAAGTCATACTATTCATGGGTAAAGAAACTCCGGAAGAGACAAAGAGCAAAAGAAAAATACATCGAAACATAAAACTCTAAGCATTTACTGCCTTTGAACAACTAATGAGACAGATTTGTTATAAACAGTATGTGCACCAATCACAGGGTATGAAAAAACTCAGTAAGACACTTAACAGAGTTATGTTCAGTTCGTCTTTATCTGTGGCTCCCAAGAAGTCAGGAATAATTATTTTGAGTGCCATTTACAAGCCCTGAATCATCCACACAATAACGGCAGCTCTCATGAGTAACTGTAATTATTTTATGAAAATTCACACATATTTTTAACTTCCTTCTTATATACTAAAAATATTTCCCATTATACCTAATTGCAATTCTCATCATTTCCAATAAGTAACTATTAGCAGGATGCTGTTTTTAACACCAACCTTCTCCTCGATATTTTATAGACACCTGAAGGTCATATACATTAAAAAATCTAAGCTTGGGGGAGTAAGCAGGTGCAATTTCTGTCATTTGAAAGACTTACTTCTTAGTTCAAATGAAGTCTACTCTGTCCTGCAGAGCTGCAGTACTTCAGACGGGAACTATCTGAACTACTGACCGGGCTGTCGACTTTCACTGTCACATAGGAAATGCCTGCAGCCAAAGGCGTTAAGTTAAAACCTTGGAGTGACCAACGAGCCTACTGTATATGAAAGCCCAAACCTGAGGAACTGTTTTCAGAAAGTTTATCAGTAGGAAAATATTTAACAAAGCCACAGTAAGTTACTACGAACAAGTCAAAATTCTCGATCTTTTCACTATCCTGAAAAAAAAAAGCCTTCCAGTAAGACCAAATTCTATCAAGAAAAAGTCAAATTACGCAACATAATAGCATATTTAGATTATTCCTAAAAAAATTTTTTAAAAGAAAATAGATGCTTAAATTTAAATTACAAAATCATCAAAATTGGTCCTTTCAGTGAAACTGACACATTGAAGATAAACCATGCTCCTTTCCCATAATCCACAGCAAAGCCACAAACAACGGTGTGCGGCCACTTCTCCTCATCCTTCAGAGCTTGGCCCAAACACCACTTCCTCCAAACAAGTTCTAACGTCTGATTATTCAGCCTCATACACACCGCTCTGTCTCCTCTCTCTTTCTCTCACACACAGAACCTATTTTTTTATTTATTGTGGTAAAAATACATATAACAAACATTTTCCAACACTGTTTACATGAACAATTCAGTGACACAGGTGACACCTGCCATGTTGTCCCACCAACACCACTGTCTCCAGATTTTCCTTCACCAGAAACTCAACACCTTCCAAGCAGAGACTCCCCTTTCACCCTCCCTCCCACCTCTAATAACTACAAATAAGCTTGGCTCTCTATACACAGGCCGACTTGAAAAAATTCATACAAGTAAGATCACACTTGCTCTTGAACATCGAGTAGCTAAAGTGAAAGGAAGAAATGATGAAGTAGAAGAGCTGAGGAGAAGACTTCAAAGGGCGGCTTGAGAAGACAAAGTTTTATAATGAAATGTGCAAAATCCCGGAGTTAGAAAACCAAAAGGGAAGAACATGCTCAGCATTTCTCAAGCTGAAAGAATTGTAAAAAAAAAAAATTTAAGCCCTGAGTTGCAATACTGAAGAATTTTACAGGGAAAATATTGAACAACACAGGAAGCATCAAAAGAAGGTGGAAGAAATACACAGAGTCACTGAATCAAAATGATTCGG
The DNA here is from genome assembly GCF_030014295.1 of Loxodonta africana. NCBI lineage: Eukaryota > Metazoa > Chordata > Mammalia > Proboscidea > Elephantidae > Loxodonta > Loxodonta africana. The sequence goes on along the minus strand of NC_087358.1, from coordinate 1,014,996 downwards.
TCAACTTTTAACAATTTCAGGAAATAGCATATTATCAAGAACCAACGGTACTGAAGGAAGAAGTCCAAGCTGCACTGAAGGTACCGGTGAAACACAAGGCCCCAGGAACTGGGGGAGGGTACCAACTGAGCCGTATCCACAAACAGATGCGGCGCTGGAAGTACTCCCTCGTCTATCCTGAGAAATGTGGAAGACATCTACCTCGCCAACTGACTGGAAGAGATCCACACTCGTGCCCATACCAAAGAAAGGTGATCCAACAGAATGTGGAAATTACTGAGCTGTGTCACTAAAATTACACGAAAGGAAAACTTTGCTGAATACCATTCAAAAATGGTTGCAGAAGTACCTTGACAGGGATCTGCCAGAAATTCAAGCAGGTTTCAGAAGAGGACGTGGAACCAGGGATATCACTGCTGAAGTCAGATGGATCCTGGCTGAAAGCAGAGGATACCAGAGGATGTTTACCTGTGTTTTATTGACAATGCAAAGGCATTCAACTGTGTGGATCATAACAAACTATGCATAACACAGTGAAGAATGGGAATTCCAGAACACTTAATTGTGCTCATGAGGAACCTTTACATAGATCAAGAGAAGGTTGTTTGAACAGAACAAGGGGTACTGCATGGTTTAAAATCAGAAAAGGGTACACCAGGGTTGTATCCTTTCATCATACTTACTCAGTCTGTATGCTGAGCAAATAATCTGAGAAGCTGGACTATATGAAGAAGAACTGGGCATCAGGATTGGAGGAAGACTCATTAACTACCTGCATTACGCAGATGACACAACCTTGCTTGCTGGAAGTGAAGAGAACTTGAAGCACTTACTAAGATCAGAGACCACAGCCTTCAGTATGGATTGTACCTCAACATAAAGAAAACAAAATCCTCACAACTGGACCAGTAGGCAACATCAGGATAAATGGAGAAAAGACTGAAGTTGTCAAGGATTTCATTTACTTGGATCCACAATCAACACTCAGGGAAGCAGAAGTCAAGAAATCAAACAATGCACTGTATTGGGAAAATATGCTGCAAAAGACCTCTTTAAAGTCTTCAAAACCAAAGATGTCACTTCGGGTCAGGTGTGCCTAACCCATGACTTAGTATTTTCAATCGCCACATAAATACATGCGAAAGCTGGACAATGAATAAGGAGGACCAAAAAGAACGAATGTGTGTGAATTATGGGGTTGGTGAGGTACACTGCATATACCCTGGGCTGCCAGAACAAACAAACCTGTCTTGGAAGAAGTACAGCCACAGTGCTCATTAGAAGCAAGGGCGGCCAGACACCGTCTCCCGTACTTTGGGTATGTTGTCAGGAGGGACCAGTCCCTGGAGAAGGACCTCATGCTTGGTACAGGAGAGGGTCAGCAAATGAGATGGGCTTACACAGTGGCTGCAACAATGAGCTCAAACATAACAAGGATTGTGAGGGGCGCAGGCCCTGGCAGTATTTCATTCTGTTGTGCACTGGGTCGCCATGAGTCAGAACCGACTTGACGGCACCTAACAACAACAGGCTCATACAATATTTGCCCTTTTGTGGCTGACTTATTTCACTCCACAGACTATTTTTTATTTGTGTCTGCTCCATGGGGATCCACTGATCACATAAGAACTGACTAGACGGCACACGACAACAAAATTGACTTTAGACATTTTTATAAGCCTATACGTAACAATTTTCCCATATAATTATTTATGAAGGCCATGATTTTGGGGGGAAAAAACGAGCTGTCAACAATTTTTAAATACAGAAATAAATTTTAAAAGTTTTATCACTTTCCCATTCAAATGTTTCTCTCTTACTCATATTTAATTTGTTCTCATATAAACTATGTGAATTATAAGTGAACTTGTCAAGGACAATCTCCTCCAAACTCAGCTTAGTACTAAGAATATTCTTACAACATTTTCCATATGGCCCTGGAGTGCCTTCCTGTTCACCAAAGTGCAGATCCCAACTGCTTACTTGAGAATTTTAAATTTATCTTGAGGTATAACTGGTATCTTCTTACCTAATTAGTATGCAAACTTGTTCTCATTTTGCTTTTTCTAAGTACACCACCAAAACAAGCTCCATTTTTTCCATGATTAATGTCAAAGACATTCTCTGAATTACTTTCTTTCTGTTGTTTTCTCCAAAATTTTAATTAACCTGCTTATTAACCTCCTGATTGTGTTCTTTCAGTTACTACAGGAACTGATGAGACGGTTCTTGGGATTAAAACAAACTGTTCTGCATTCTCGATGTCCAGGCCCGTGTGGTAAACGCCTCAGTTTTTAAATCGCTTGGCCCGTCATCTTAAGCTTCGGACATTTCGGCTGAAATATATCTCCTTACAGCCCCAAATTCCACATCTGAAAACTGTAACTGCAATGGTTAAGCGCTCAGCTGCTGACCGAAAGGCTGGCGGTTCAAACCCACCAGTGGCTCCGTGGGAGAAAGACCTGGAAAGCTGACCCCCAGCCCCCTGAGGAGATGACAGTCTACGAAGCCCTATGGGGCATTTCTGCTCTGTCCCATGGGGTCGCAGTGAGGCGGGACTGACTCAGTGGCAGCCAACAACAACTATATATATATATATATATATATATATATATATAAAATGTATGCACACACATATTTACATTTAACTTACATAATAATGACCGCACCTCTTTGTTCACGCTGCATCTTTTTTGTATGTTTCACTCATGCACCTATACAGCACTTTTCAAAATTCCATACATTATTACTGAAGCATCAAATATGAATGGGGTCTTGATTATCCTAGAGATTTCCTTTTTTGACTTATTTGTTCATATGCCTCTTATTCAAGGAGCCCTGGTGGTGCAGGGATTAAGCACTCTGCTGCCAATGAACAGGTCGGCGGTTCAAACCCACCAGCCGCTCCACAGGAGAAAGATGTGGCAGTCTGCTTCAGCAAAGATTCACAGTCTTGGAAACCCCATGGGGCGTTCTACTCTGTCCTACAGAGTTGCTAGGAGTCAGAACCAACTCGATGACAGTGGGTCTGGTTTTGGTGTATGCCTCCTATTCACTGCTTCCAGCTCTTTCTCGATACAAACTGGAGCTATGAAGGGAACTAACGTTAAAAGCCAGTGAAAGAGGCATAACTGTTGGTATCTACTAGTCCAGAGCAAAAGAGAAAGACGGAAACCAAAGACTCAAAGAAGAAACTAGTCTACAGGACAACAGTCCACAGGAACTACACCCTCATCCACCCTGAGACCAGAAGAGCTAGACGGTGCCCAGCTATCACTATCAGCCATTCTAATCGTGGCTACAAAAGATGGACCCTGATAGAATGGGAGAAAAACATGAAACAGACCTTCAAATCCCTACAAAAAAAAGAAAAAAAAAAGACCTACTGGACTGGTTGTGGCTGAGGTAGCCCCCAAGAATATCACCCTGAGATACTCTTCAAACTTGAACAGAAACTAATCCCCTGAGGTCACCTGGTAGCTAAATAACAGATTGGCTCAGAAAATTATCACTAGTAAGTACTGTGTGCTTTAAAAAATCATCTATACAAGACCAAACGGTCCACAGTTCCTTTAAAACAAAGAAGAGAATGTAACGGGGCAGGGAAACCACGGAAACGGAACCAGAACTGAAATCGTGGGAATACTCACGTAATGTGAAGAATGTAGCCAATGTCACCGAACAACTTGTGTAGGAACGGTCACATAGGAACCTAAACTGCTGTTAAACCTTCACTGAAAACACAATCAAATATTATTTTAAGAAAAGAGGGTTACATTAGCGAAGGCTTTCTTCACAGATAATGTGAAAATAAATTACAGCCCAACTGACTTGCAATTACCACCAATTTGGAACAAAGGAGACTTTACTGTATACAATTACGTAACAGCTTCATTAGGAAAGAAGGAGCCGTGCTGGGGCAGCGGTGCAGCATCTGGCTGCCAACCGGAAGGGGGGCAGTTTGAACCCATCCAGTGGCTCTGCGGGAGAAAGACAAGGCAACCTGCTCCCGAGAGATTACAGCCTGGGAAACCCGCAGGGCAGCCCTCCTCGGTCACACAGGGTCTCTGCGTTGGAATCGACTGAAGGCCCCAACAACAACGTTACTGCACTATAAGCTACTATATTACTTCTAACCACCAGTGCGTTACCCTAGTTCACGATAAAATGCCTAAGAGGCTGTTGACTGAAGCTACTCCTGCTCAGATGAATTTTGAGCAGTTATGTTTCCAAGGAAACAGGTTCTCTGTCAGCCAAACATGTACCGAGGGCAGTGCAAAAACATTTGACTAAGAATAATCCAATCGTATGATAAAATGTGAATTCAAGTGTCCCCCAACCCCTACACCAACACTTGAAAGAGGTTTTCATTTCTGGCAAAATTGACTCCATTTAATAAACCCACCACAGCATGTATTTCAAGCAAACATTTATGTGACACAAAGCACCTGACTTCCCATTAGGGTGTATCCACAGATTTCAGAGTTCTTGTAGATGCAATACAGCTCTGCTGATGAAGAGTGGACAGGGCCTCTGCTTTCTCCATTGTTGTGGTTGTATGCCTTTAAATCGATTCTGACTCATAGTGACCCCATGTGACAAAGTAGACCTGCCTCAAAGGGTTTTCTAGGCTGTAATCTTTACAGGAGCAGGCTGCCAGGTCTTTCTCCCGTAGAGCCCCTGAGTAGGTTCAAACCGCCAACCTTTTGGTTGGCAGCCAGGCGCTTAACCATTGCACCACCAGGCCTCCTTGATATTAGGAACTTTGTATCAGCTTTCCTCATTGACCCAAAGCAAAGTACGCTGCTAAAGAGGCCTTCCCATTCTTGAAATATCATTGAATCTTCTTATTGAAAAACACATTAAAAAGTTTTAAAGTACTTTTATTGATTTTCTAATTTCACTCTTTCACAAATGTTAGCTAAACTAATTGGTCTAAAATCTAAGGCTTCAGGTATTTTCACACAGTGAGATCCTCACAGGATTATTTTCTGTGATAAAATTAAATGTGATCAAATTGGACACATACTGGCTAAGACATGGCCTCCGTGATGTTACTGAGCTCTGGGCGAGTAAGCAAACCTGACAGCTTCACCACGTGGCCGTTAGAGATGGACATCTCAGTGCCGACCCCCCACGATAACTATTGCAGTGCCGGGTACGAGTACGGCTGGTCTGCCAGGCATTCAAAGTGCCACGAATCGGGACATGTGAAAATACATCTTGACCTAGTACATCCCAACACCCGTCTGTCAGCATGTTCTACTGTGGTAGCTTGGGTGTTGCTGTGATGCTGGAAGCTATGCCACCAATATTTCAAACACAGTAGGGTCACCATGCTGGACAAGTTTCAGCGCAGCTTTCAGACTATGACAGACCATCTATTCCAAAAATCAGTCAACGAAAACCCTACAGATCACAAAAGAATATTGCCTGATACAGCACTAGAACATAAACTGCAACAACGGACCTGAGCACAGCGGCGACAGCAAAGACGGCACAGGACTGGGCGACGCTTCGTTCTGTCGGACATGAGGCTGCCATGAGCCGGAGCCGACTGGACAGCTGCTAAAGACAACCACCTAGTACGCCGGCTGGGGCAGTCGACTGCCTGTTCTCTGTCGAGGGTTGTGGTGAGACTGATGCAAACTTGACTTAAAGCAACAAGAACAACAAGAGACCTACTGGACTGGTGGACTGGTTGAGACTGGAGGACTCCCCAGGACCACTGCCTTGAGGTACTCTTCAAACCTGGAAATGAAACTAACCCCTGAGGTCGCCTTGTAGCTAAATAACAAACTGGCTCAAACAATAATGAATAGCACCCATGAGTACTGTGCTCCCTTAAAAAAACTGTCTGTATGAGACCAAAAGGTCAACAACTACTTCAGAAGAAAGATGAAAACGTAAGTGGGGAGGGAAACATGAATGGAAACGGAATAACCAGAATGGAAATAATGAGGATGTTCACTCATTGTGAGGAATGTAACCAATTTCACTGAACAATTTGTGTGGAAATTGCTGAACGGAAACCAAAACTGCTGTGTAAACCTTCACCAAAACAAAATAAAATATTTTTTCAAAAATTGATTTTTAAGTTATTTTGAAAGACTGGCTTTTTTTTTTTTTAATTGTACTTTAGATGAAGGTTTACAGAGCAAATTAGTTTGTCATTAAATAATTAATACGCATATTGTTTTGTGATGCTGGTTGCTAACCCACGACATGTCAACACTCTCCCCCCTTCCTGACCTTGGGTTCCCTGTTACCAGCTTCCCTGTCTCCTCCTGCCTTCCAGTCCTTGCCCCTGGGCTGGTGTACCCCTTTAGTCTCATTTTGTTTTATAAGCCTATCTAATCTTTCGCTGAAGAGTGAACCTCCGGAGTGACTTCATAACTGAATTAAAACGGTGTCCGGGGACCATAATCTTGGGGTTTCTTCAGTCTCTATCAGGCCAGTAAGCCTGGTTTTCTTTTCTTTTTTTTTTTGTGAGTTAGAATTTTGTTCTACATTCTTCTCCAACTCTGTAGCTCTGTCCGGGACCCTCTATAGTGATCCCTATCAGAGCAGTCGATGGTGATAGCCGGGTACCATCTAGTTGTGCGGTATTCAGTCTGGGGGAGGCTGTGGTAGTTGTGGTCCATTAGTCCTTTGGACTAATCCTTCGCTTGTGTCTTTGGTTTTCTTCATTCTCTCCTGCTCCAGATGAGGTGAGACCGGTGAAGTATCTCAGATGTCCGCTCACAGGCTTTTAAGACCCCAGATACTACTCACCAAAGTCGAACGTAGAACATTTTCTTTATAAACTCTGTTATGCCAATTGAGCTAGATATTCCTGAGACCGTGGTCCCCACAGCCCTCAGCCCAGCAATTTCATCCCTCAGGGAGTCTGGATGTGTCTGTGGAGCTACCGTGACCTTGCCTTGTACAGGTTGTGCTGACTTCTCCAGTATTGTGTTGTCTTACCCTTCACCAGTTACCACTTATCTATTGTCTAGTTAGTGTTTTTCTCTCACCACCCCCCCCCCCATAGCCATCAAAGATTGTTTCTTCTTCTGTGTAAACTTTTTCACGAGTTTTTACAGTAGTGCTCTCATACAGTATTTGTCCTTTTGTGATGGACTTATTTCATGCAGCATAATGCCCTCCAGATTCACCCATGTTGTGAGCTGCTTCACAGATTCACCATTGTTCTTTACTGTTCTGTGGTATATTCTATTGTGTGTCTGTACCATAGTTTATCTATTCATCTGCTGATGGGCACTTAGGTTGTTTCCATCTTTTTGCTGTTGTGAACAGTGCTGCAATGAACATGGGTGTGCATGTGTCTACTCGTGTGATGGCTCTTATTTCTCTAGGATATATTCCTAGCAGTGGGATTGCTAGATCATATGGTATTTCTATTTCTAGCTTTTTAAAGAAGCACCTTATCGTTTTCCAAAATGGCTTTTCTAACTGGTTTTTTTTTTTTTTGTCTTTAATTATGAAATGCAATTTACATTTCCTGTGGACTTACCTACTGACTATAGCTATGGCAGCTAAGTAAGGCTATTTGTAATGGGTCAAGCACATGAAAAAAGATTTGATTTCTCTAAAATCCAACTGCACGGCAGAATAACGAATTGATGTTTAAGTTCAAAACTGATCTTCTGTCATAAATCTCCACACAGTTCTCATGGAGACACCAGGCTGGCCTTTGGGGAGGATGACCTGACCACATCACTCATCTGGCTACCTGCTCCCAGGTTTTTCTGCTTCTTCCTGGGAGGCCCATATGGTCTGGCCTTTACCAGCCAGCCTCTCCAGCTTCACCTGGGGTCGCCCCTTACTCTCTGCTCCACGCACACTGAATTTCTCTATACCACACATACATGTTGTTGCCAGTCACTGTCACGTCTGCTCCATGTCATGGTGGCCACATGTACTACAGAACAAAGCGCTGCCTGGTCCTATACCTTCGCAATCCTTGGCAGCTCAAGTCCATTGCTGCAGCCTCTGTGCGTTTTGAGTGCCTTCCAACTTAGGGGGATCACCTTCCAGTGCTAAATTGCATAATATTCTCTGTGATCCATGGAGTTTTCATTGGCTGATTTTCAGAACTCAATTGTCAGGCCTTTCTTTCTACTCTGTCTTAGCCTGGAAGCTCTGCTGAAACCTGTCCACCACGGGTGACCCTGCTGGTATTTGAAATACCACTGGCATAGCTTCCAGCATCACAGAAACACGCAAACCACCACAGCACGACAAACTGACAGACACGTGGTGGACATTCGTACACATACATGTATATTTCATCATTTGTTTTTAAAAGGTCGGTCTTATGATCTTCTATCAGGTCCTAAATTACTCCCTGGTAATAAATTTGATAATGAAAGGAAGCTCTTTTTTCCTAGTCAACAATTAAGACTGTCATTTGTTAAGTTGTAAAGATAATGCAGAACGTATACATAGACCAAGAGGCAGTCTTTGGAACAGAACAAGGGGATATTGCATGCTTTAAAATCAAGAAAGGTGTGCATCAGGGTTGCATCCTTCCACCATACAAGCGGATACCGCATGGTTTAAAATCAGAAAAGGGTGCACCAGGGTTGTATCCTTTCATCATACTTATTCAGTCTGTACGCTGACCAAATAATCTGAGAACCTGGACTATATGAAGAAGAACAGGGCATCAGGATTGGAGGAAGGCTCATTAACAACCTGTGTTATGCAGATGACACAACCTCTCTTGCTGAAAGAAAAGAGGACTTGAAGCACTTAATAGTGAAGACCAAAGACCACAGTCTTCGGTATGGATTACACCTCAACATAAAGAAAACAAAAATCCTCACAACTGGACAAATAAGCAACATCGTGATAAACGGAGAAAAGATTGAAGTTGTCGAGGATTTCATTTTACTTGGATCCACAATCAACGGCCATGAAAGCAGCAGTCAAGAAATCAAAACATGTATTGCAGTGGGAAAATCTGCTGCAAAGGACCTCTTCAAAGTGTTAAAAAGCAGAGAAGTCACCTTATGGTCTAAGGTGAGCCTGACCCAAGCCATGGTGTTTTCAATCACCTCATATGCACATGAAAGCTGGACGTGAATAAGGAAGACCAAAGAATTGATGACTTCGAATTATGGTGTTGGTGAAGAGTACCGAATATGCCATGGACCGCTAAAAGAACTAACAAATCTGTCTTGGAAGAAGTACAACCAGAATGCTCCCTGGAAGCAAGGATGGCGAGACTCTGTCTCACATACTTTGGACTTGGTATCTGCAGGGACCAGTCCCTGGGTCAGTGAAAAAGAAGACCCTCAACGGGATGGTTTGAAACAGTGGCTACAAAAATAGGCTCAAAGATAGCAATGACTGGGAAGCTGGTGCGGGACTGGGCCCCGTTTCTTCTGTCGTACACGGGGTTCCTATGAGTCAGAACTGACTTAACAGCACCTAATAACAACCAAGATGAATCTTGTCACCATAGGTCTTACATATAGCTATATAAAAACACGACCTGCAGTGGTCGGCTGCCGCTCACTGGCGGTGCAAAATTCGTCTGACAACACGGCTTTGCTGTTGTTGTTGCCGGCGTGTGAGGCTGTCCTTTTTCCCACGGTGGAGGCTGTCCTTTTTCCCACGGTGGACCGGTTTTGCATTTGGCTTCTGCCCAGTTGGGCTGCTCATTGACTCTGACTGCGTCCCCACCCTGCTCCCTGCTGGGCTTACCTGTTAGACGAGGGTGGTCAGAAGCCAAGACAAGGCTCGTCAGGCAGCCTATCATTTTAGCCAGAAGTACAAAAGGACCCTTCTAAACCATCCCTTATTCTTTCTGCCACCTCATTGGGTGGCTCAGACCCCCAGTGTACTGTCAACTTGAAATTAAAAAACCAGCTGCCGTGGAGTCAACTGACTCGTGGTGATCCACTATGTCCCAGAGTAGAGCTCCACAGGGTTTTCAATGGCTGATTTTTTAGACAAAGACAGCCAGGCCTTTCTTCCAAGGTACCTCTGGGTGGACTTGAACCTCCCACCTTTCAGTTAGCAGTTGAGCATGTAAACATTTGCACCACCTAGGAACTCCAAATTGGAAATTAGCTGCTATGCTTCTATAACTCATGTCCAAGTATCTATGACTTTTATAATTAATTAGTAGAAGTAAATTTGAAGATTCACACCATAACATTCCATTTTTTATCTTACAAATTCTATTCTAAAAGAGACTCTGTCTTAGCTGTTTTGAAGGCTATCAATCAAATGGACTCCAACTTGGCCCCTCATGTTCCCAGGGAGGGGCTGTCCCTTTTCCCATTGACCCTTCTGATCACACCAGGAAAGGAAAGTGGGCCCAGGGCCTTTCTTGGCTCTCCCCCACCAGGGGACAGCCATGTGAGGCTTAGCCTTACACCCTTCTGCACAAACACCCCTTTGGTGTCTTCAAGTCAACAGGGGCCCCTCAGAAGAAAGGCCTGACAATCTACTTCTGAAAAGGCACCCACTGAAAACCTAGGAAGCACAGTTCTGCTCCGACACCGTGGCAACTGGTCTACTTCCCTACTTACTTTTATTGCAAATGGAAGGTGTAGACCTGGGTCACTAAAAGTTTCTTTGGGATTTTATACAAGACTCCTTGATCAAAAGGGGGGAAATCGTAAATTAGAATTTCAAATCCTCATGGAGTCCAGAATTTCTGGGGTCACTGAGGCAGGATGAACCCCCAAAACTGTTGCCCTAAAATAATCTTTAAAACAATCCTTAAACAAAAAATATCCCGACCTCTTTTTTAAACCAATCAGTAGTTTCGCTTAATCAGTAAAGAACGTCTGCCTTGAGCACTGTGCTGTTTTAAAGAACTATCTACATGGGATCAAACTGACAATTAACCCAAAAGGTTAGACAGGAAGCTTAGGGGGCAGTGAGTTTCTGTTAATGGGGGTGCAACAATTTGGAAAAGGAGGGTGAGGAGAATGTAATCAAGGTCACTGAATTGTACATGTGGAAATGGCTGAACTGGTATATGCTCTGCTGTGTATATTCAGAACAACAAAAAAAAATATTTTATTTTTAAAGTTCCTCTGGGTGAGAGAGAATTATTTCCAACATCACTAAGAACAATTCCTTGTAATAAAAACAAACGAATAAGCAAAAACGAATCTTCACCTTTTTCCTGAGGCAGAAGCTGGACCCGGATTCAGGGGAGCATGGGTGAGTGAGAACTGTGTGTTTGCCGTAAATAACAGGATCCATGGAGAAAACTCACTGTGCGCCAAGTGCCATCCTGAAGGAAACAAGCAAATAGCAACTGAAGATTTCTTTCTTGGCCTCCATTCTTGCTTTTAAGAGATGAACCACTTAAAGACATTTACATGCGGTCTGTCTTCAAGCCAGAAGAAGCTTTCAGAGTTTGAGGCGATGTCCTATTGGCGTTTCACGTTAAATCGGATGCGATGATCTCATTTTAGCTGTTATTGCTCTCGCGAATTTGGCCATCTGGGGCAGAGCTGGATGAGGAGTCAAGGGCCTTTCTAGCTGTCCAATTTCAAGTCTCTCAGCCTTTTTTAAACTTTAATCTGAAAGGAGTAAAGATACTTGCTCTGCACTCTTCACGGGGTAACGCTGTCGTTGGGAGTTGAGGCGATTCCGACTCACTGAGACCCTATGTGACAGAGCAGAACTGCCCCAGAGGGTTTTCTAGGTTGTAACCTTTACGGGAGCAGATCGCCAGGTCGTTCTCCTGTGGAGCTGCTGGGTGGGTTTGAATTGCTGACTGTTCAGTAAGCAGTTGAGCACTTACCCACTGTACCACCAGGGCTCCTTGTGGGATGCTGGGCCTTCCAAATGTTTGCCAAGTGAACGGGATCCTCCCTGGTGTGGGGTGAAGAATTCTGAACCAAGTGTGGTTCCCAGGGCTCTATAGCCTTGCTCTGGTCAGGAAAGAGAGGGGAGACATGGAATCTGAGGGAAACGGGGCAGAACTTCAACTCAAGGTCCAAAGAAGCACTGGCACTCCTTGGCACCTACTTTTTCCTTTTAATCAAACAAAAAACTAGGAAGCTTTTCTAGCATGGTTTCCTAAGCTGCGTGTGCACAGTTGGCCTTTTGGAAGCAACGTGTTTGATAGCACTCTTCAGGCAGGTGCTGGCGTGTCGTCCGTAAATACTAGCTCGATAATGAAAACAGCTGACATTTACTTAATTTTTGTTTGTTTGCTTTTTCATTTACATGATTTTTCATGGGAGCATTGATGGTCCAGTGGTAAAACTCTGGCCTTCCATGTAGGAGACGCAGGCTCGGTTCCCAGCCAATGCACCTTATACACAGCCACCACCCATGTGCCGGTGGAGGTTTGCGTGTTGCTGTGACACTGAACAGGTTTCAGCAGAGCTTCCAGACTAAGACTAGGAAGAAAGGCCTGGAGATCTACTTCTGAAAATCAGCCAATGGAAATCCTACGGATCACAACCATTCGATCTGCAACCAATCATGGAGGTGCAGGACCAGGCAGTGTTGTTTCATTTCTGTGTGCGTGGGGCCACGAGTCAGGGCCAACTCCGCGGCAGCCAACAGCTCCTTAATTTTTATTACATGATATGATAGGCACAGGACAAAGTTAGATCCTTTCATACTAAAAACAACTCTGTGCATTAGGTACTATCACCGTTCTCACTCGGCAGGTAAGGAAACCGAGGTGTGGAGAAGTTTGGGGGGCTGCCCAAGGCCATGTGGTTGGGAAGTGGCAGTTTTGAGACTTGACGCTTCTCTAACTCCAAAGTCAATGCTCTCAGCCATCTGCTTTAGAAAGGAGTCCCCTGCGGGCAGGACGTATGTTTAACATTTTGTGATTCACAGTGTCACACTGTACAAATAAAGAAGGAATTTTACATGACTCAGTAGTCAGCCGGTGTCCCTGGTGGTGCACATGGTGGATGCGCTCACCTGCTAACTGCAAGGCTGGAAGATCGAGTCTACCCAGAGGCACCTCAGACAAAAGGCCTGGCAATCTACTTCCAAAAATCCAGCTGTCGAAAACCCCGTGGAGCACAGTTCCACCCTGACACACGTAAAGGCACTATAAGTCGGAGTCGACTTGACAGCAGCTGGTGAGCAGCCATCAGTCAAGGAACCCACAAACACAGCCCGTTCACAAATGTCCAGCTGGGGCCTTTTTTTTTTGGTCTTTCACTGTTCTGGAAAATGCAGTTTTCAACTTAAAAGTGGCTTAGTTAAAAAGATATAAATATCTCACTTCAGGTAAGGAATGACTGGGCAATTGATCTGGGAACACAGAGACTCTCCAAGGAGGAGAGGGCTTTAAAAGAAAACTCCAGAAATAACTCTTGGCCCACCACGTATTTCTGATGTGTGAAACTGCAACCCACAGCCAGATCCTCTGAACAAAACCTGTGAAAATCAAAGGACGTAATCTGGTAGGGTTTTTTCTAACGTGAGAGCTATACTGAGCAGCGGACAATTCTGGCTGAAATGCTTCACTCTTCCGAAAGGCAGCAGCTGGCCGCTGGTATAAAAAGCAAACCGGTGAATAAAATTCACACGATTCAGGATGTGCGACACTGGTGATTTTCACTCGGCACTACTTTCTTCTGAAGCTAACCCAGTTTAGGCAAACGCTGCCTGTAAAAAATCCATTTTTAATTTAAATTTGTCAATTTCCTTGGCAAAATATTCTGCTCTCACATGTGGAAACACAAACCCACTGCCCTGCTAGCCCCCGGCGCTGAGCTGCGAGGCCAAAAAAAGCAAACCATGGACTCAGTGAAACAAAGACCTAAATTTACCATAAAGTCCTGAAGGTGTAACTAAGAGACAGAAATATGTTGTCTTATAAAGTGAATTGTTTCCTAGCAAAATGCTTCCGAATTCAGTGCAGAGATTTTACCCTCAATTTAAAATTGAGATGGGTCTACCAAGTGCAAGACATTTATGTAATGCAAGTAATTTCTCTTTACATCGATCAATCACAACAATTTGATTCAGGTACAGGAGTTAATTTCATGAAATTCACACTTACCCCGTTCCACCCACCCCCACAGTATAGGTTCAGCAAAACGACGCTATAAATACCTCCCAGGACACAATTTTCTAGACGGATTTCCGCAATATTATGTAACAGCTTTTTCCAGTTTTTCTGGGAAGTGAAGTTTGTTCTACATCCCATTTCATTGAAAGCAGTTAAAACAGGAAAGCTATTATTTAAAAATATATATATTCTTCAATTACTTTTAGAAAATGTTTTTTAAAAAGATACAGTGATTTATAGCACTCATGATGAGAACAAAAAAGTACATTTGGGGGAGTTTAATTGTGCATTATTGTGGGAAGGTGGCGTGTTGATTTCTCTCTGAAACCCTGGTAGGTAACCTGCCGGTAAAAGACACTGAAACTACCAGAAAACTACTCAGATAAAAGATGACACAGGAGCCAGGAAACTAGAAAAACAGGAGAGCCCAAAAGGAGGGTCCCAGGAGAACGGTGATGGGAAGGGCTGGGGTCATGGGAAGGGCTGGGGTGATAGGCAGGGCTGGGGTGATGGGAAGGGCTGAGGTCATGGGAAGGGCTGGGGTGATGGGAAGGGCTGGGGTGATGGCTCTGCATAAGACCCAGAGATCAGCCGGAGCCACCAAACAGGAGAACGGAGGCTTCTAAGAGACGCCTCCAAACAAAGGCAACTGACAGATTCGCCGAGGCATTTAAACATTTGGAAAATAATACTCATTAGTGTCTAACATGTCTGAAGGAGCATTTAGATACATACATGCAAAAACTAAGCAAGTATGTAAAAATCAGGCAATTTATGTTTTTGGGTGCCGTCGAGTCAATTCTGACTTCCAGCGACCCCATGTGACAGAGTAAAACTGCTCCATAGGGTTTCCTAGGCTGTGATGTTTGTAGGGAAACCCTGGTGGCATAGTGGGTAAGTGCTACAACTGTCAACCAAGAGGTTGGCAGTTCAAATCCACCAGGTGCTCCTTGGAAACTCTGTGGGGCAGTTCTGCTCTGTCCTATAGGGTCACTATGAGTCGGAATCGACTCGACGGCAATGGGTTTGGTTTTTTCTTTTTGGTATTCTTTACAGGAACAAATCGCCAGGTCCTTCTCCTACGGAGCCACTAAGTGGGTTCAATCCACCACCTTTCAATAAGCAGCTGAGCGCTTAACCTCTGCACTACCAGGGCTGCTTCAGGCAATTCATGACACCAAGCAAAGATAATATATCGTGTAGGAATCCCTGGGTGGTGCAAACAGTAAAGTGCTTGACTACTAACCGAAAGGTATTGTGTAATAAACGAACAATTATAGCGTACTACTTTTTTTTTTTTTTTACTTGGCTCTGCAATAAGGTGTAAACGCTAACTAATGACTTAATAAAAAAAATTATCAAGACGAAGAAGAATGGAGGCAGGAAACTGGGGAAGATATAAGGAAGATAAATCCTCACTTATCGAAAAATAACTAGAAAATAATATCTAAACTTGATAAATCGAGAAACAGCAGAATAAACATTTTTTTAAAAAGAAACTCAGAGATAAAAACCCAAGCTGCTTTCAGAAAAAGTCTAGAGGGTAGGACCGGCATGGAAATGAGCGACAAGAAAGTCCCCTGGTTTGCCATAAATCTTTTAGTACTTTTTAATTTCTAAGTTCATGTACTTATTTGTTGTTGTTGTTGTTAGGTGCCATCGAGTCGGTTCCGACTCATAGCGACCTTATGCACAACAGAACGAAACACTGCCCGGTCCTGAGCCATCCTTACAATAGTTGTTATGCTTGAGCTCACTGTTGCAGCCACTGTGTCAGTCTACCTCGTTGAGGGTCTTCCTCTTTTCCGCTGACCCTGTACTCTGCCAATCATGATGTCCTTCTCCAGGGACTGATCCCTCCTGACAACATGTCCAAAGTATGTAGGACGCAGTCTCACCATCCTTGCCTCTAAGGAGCATTCTGGTTGTACTACTTCTAAGACAGATTTGTTCGTTCTTTTGGCAGTCCATGGTATATTCAATATTCTTCACCAACACCACAATTCAAAGGCGTCAACTCTTCTTCAGTCTTCCTTATTCATTGTCCAGCTTTCGTATGCACATGATGTGATTGAAAATACCATGGCTTGGGTCAGGCACTCCTTAGTCTTCAGGGTGACATCTTTGCTCTTCAACACTCTGAAGAGGTCCTTTGCAGCAGATTTGCCCAATGCAGTGTGTCTTTTGATATCTTGACTGCTGCTTCCATGGTTGTTGATTGTGGACCCAAGTGAAATGAAATCCTTGACAACTTCAATCTTTTCTCCATTTATCATGATGTTGCTTACTGGTCCAGTTGTGAGGATTTTTGTTTTTTTTTATGTTGAGGAGTAATCCATCCTGAAGGCTGTGGCCTTTGATCTTCATTAGTAAGTGCTTCAAGTCCTCTTCACTTTCAGCAAGCAAGGCTGTGTCATCTGCATAACGCAGGTTGTTCATGAGTCTTCCTCCAATCTTGATGCCCCGTTCTTCTTCATATAGTCCAGCTTCTCGGATTATTTGTTCAGCATACAGATTAAATAGGTATGGCGAAAGAATACAACCCTGACGTACACCTTTCCTGACTTTAAACCAATCAGTACCCCCTTGCTCTGTTCAAACAACTGCCTCTGATCTATGTAAAGGTTCCTCATGAGCACAATTAAGTGTTTTGGAATTCCTATTCTTCGCAGTGTTATCCATAGTTTGTTATGATCCACACAGTCAAATGCCTTTGCACAATCAATAAAACACAGGTAAACATCCTTCTGGTATTCTCTGCTTTCCGCCAGGATCCATCTGACATCAGCACTGATATCCCTGGTTCCACGTCCTCTTCTGAAACCAGCCTGAATTTCTGGCAGTTCCCTGTCGATATACTGCTGCAGCTGTTTTTGAATGATTTTCAGCAGAATTTTGCTTGCATGTGATATTAACGATATTGTTTTATATTTTCCACATTCGGTTGGATCACCTTTCTTGGGAACAGGCATAAATATGGATCTCTTCCTGTCAGTTGGCCAGGAAGCTGTCTCCCATATTTCTTGGCATAGATGAGTGAGCACCTCCAGCGCTGCATCTGTTTGTTGAAACATCTCAATTGATATTCCATCAATTCCTGGAGCCTTGTTTTTCGCCAATGCCTTCAGAGCAGCTTGGACTTCTTCCTTCAGTACCATTGGTTCCTGATCATATGCCACCTCTTGCAATGGTTGAATACCGACTAATTCTTTTTGGTATAATGACTCAGTGTATTCCTTCCATCTTCTTTTGATGCTTCCTGCATCATTTAATATTTTCTCCATGGAATCCTTCACTATTGCAACTCAAGGCTTGAATTTTTTCTTCAGTTCTTTCAGCTTGAGAAACGCCGAGCGTATTCTTCCCTTTTGGTTTTCTATCTCCAGCTCTTTGCACATGTCATTATAATACTTTATTTTGTCTTCTCCAGATGGCCTTTGAAATCTTCAGTTCAGTTCTTTTACTTCATGAATTCTTCCCTTTGCTTTAGCTGCTCGACACTCAAGAACAAGTTTCAGAATCTCCTCTGACATCCACCTTGGTCTTTTCTTTCTTTCCTGTCTTTTCAGTGACCTCTTGCTTTCTTCATGGATGATGTCCTTGATGTCATTCCACAACTCGTCTGGTCTTCGATCACTAGTGTTCAATGCGTCAAATCTGTTCTTCAGATGGTCTCTAAATTCAGGTGAGATATACTCAAGGTCATATTTTGGCTCTCGTGGACTTGCTCTGATTTTCTTCAGTTTCAGGCTGTACTTGCTTATGAACAATTGATGGTCTGTTCCACAGTTGGCCCCTGGCCTTGTTCTGACTGATGATATTGAGCTTTTCCATTGTCTCTTTCCATAGATGGAGTCAATTTGATTTCTGTGTGTTCCATCTGGCGAGGTCCATGTGTATAGTCGCCGTTTATGTTGGTGAAAGAAGGTATTTGCAATGAAGAAGTCGTTGGTCTTGCAAAATTCTATCATTCCATCTCCCGCATTGTTTCTATCACCAAGGCCATTTTCCAACTACCGATCCTTCTCCTTTGTTTCCAACTTCCACATTCCAATTGCCAGTAATTATCAATGCATCTTGATTGCATGTTCGATCAATTTCAGACTGCAGCAGCTGATAAAAATCTTCTATTTCTTCTTCTTGGCCCTAGTGGTTGGTGCATAAATTTGAATAATAGTCATATTAACTGGTCTTCCTTGTAGGCATATGGATATTACCCTATCACTGACAGAGTTGTACTTCAGGATAGATCTTGAAACGTTGTTTTTCACGATGACTGCAACACCATTCCTCTTCAAGTTGTCATTCCCAGCATAGTAGACTGTATGATTGTCTGACTCAAAATGGCCAATACCAGTCCATTTCAGCTCACTAATGCCTAGGATATCGATGTTTATGCGTTCCATTTCATTTTTGATGATTTCCAATTTTCCTAGATTCATACTTTGTACATTCCAGGTTCCAATTATTAATGGATGTTTGCAGCTGTTTCTTCTCATTTTGAGTCATGCCACATCAGTAAATGAAGGTCCCGAAAGCTCTACTCCATCTAAATCATTAAGGTCAACTCAACTTTGAGGAGGCAGCTCTTCCCCAGTCGTCTTTTGAGTGCCTTCCAACCTGGGGGGCTCATCTTCCAGCACTATATCAGACAATGTTCCACTGCTATTCATAAGGTTTTCACTGGCTAATGCTTTTCAGAAGTAGACTGCCAGGTCCTTCTTCCTAGTCTGTCTTAGTCTGGAAGCTCAGCTGAAACCTGTCCTCCATGGGTGACCCTGCTGGTATCTGAATACCGGTGGCATAGCTTGCAGCATCACAGCAACACACAAGCCCCCACAGTATGACAAACTGACAGACACGTGGGGGCATGTTGTTATTACTCACCTATAAATAAAATAAGCAACATCATTGTAAACGGAGAAAACACTGAAGTTGGCAAGGATTTCATTTTACTTGGATCCACAATCAACGCTCATAGAAGCAGCAGTCAAAAAATCAAACGATGTATTGCACTGGGTATATCTGCTGCAAAAGACCTCTTTAAATTGTTGAAAAGCAAAGATGTCACTTTGAGGACTAAGGTGTGCCTGGCCCAAGCCATGGTATTTTCAATCACTTCGTATGCATGTAAAAACTGGACAATGAATAAGGAAGGCTGAAGAAAAATTGGCGCCTTTGAATTATAAGAATTGGTGCTTTCAAATTATGGTGTTGGCTAAGAATACTGAACACACCATGGACTGCCAGAAGAACAAACAAATCTATGCTGGAAGAAGTACAGCCAGAATGCCCCCTGGAATCACGGATGGCGAGACTTCATCTCACATACTTTGGACATGTTATCAGGAGGGACCAGTCCCTGGAGAAGGACATCATGCTTGGTAGAGAAGAAGGTCAGCAAAAAAGAGGAGGACCCTCAAAGAGATGGACTGACACAGCGGCTGCAGCAGTGGGCTCAAGCACAGCAACATTTGTGAGGATGGGGCCGGACCCGGCAGCGTTTTGCTCTGTTGTGCACAGGGTCGCTATGAGTCGGAACAGGCTCAACGGCACCTAAACAGCAACAAAAATAAATAAAAACATCCCTTGCAGCAAAAACCAAATAACTTCAGAGCCATCAATATAATACTATTTCTTAAGCTGAGTAGTGGGCTTAATTTTTCTCCAAAATTTTACTGTGTAAATTTTCAAACATAGGGAAAAGGTGAGAGAACTTTCATGTGGAAACCTGTCAAGCAGACGCTCAGTCTCTGCCGTGAACACTTTGCGGTGCTCATCTACCCATCTGACCACACTCGATCCACCCAAAATCCTCCTTTCTAAACGCATTTCTAGGTAAACTGCAAACATCCGTACATTCCTCCTAAGCACTTCAGCTACATATATATATATATATTTAATTTTTTTCAAGCACATTAATAAACAATGTACAAGTTAAGAATACAACAAAATATGAGCCCCTCTCCGTCAGAACTTGACTTCACGTTTGAGCCCGTAAAATTCTACCATCAGATCGATGTTCAGTGCTCAGTAGAGGAACTGGGTGAATGTACGCTGAAGTAAACTGAAACCTCAGCTGTCTTCACAAAGTTTGGGTGAGCTCACAGCCCAGTTCCAGGGGAGATGGCCAGCTTCCATTCTGCAGTGTGGCCTTTTTAAACAAATACTAAATTTATCATTAAAATTACAAGGTTCCTCAAGTACATCAAGAAAACCTAAATGTTGGTTTGGTAAAGAAAGTTACGACACCTGATTGGGATAAGAAATTACTTGCTTTTCCAATAAGAATTCCTATCCTTTCTAATAACTTTACAGTAGCCAACATATACAATGAAACCTGTGAGAGCTGTAACTGGAAGGGGCTGCCTTGTTTTTCCAGGTCTCACAAGTTTTCCACCTCTGACAGGGAACAGTCTTACCACTTTTTCTATCACTCTCCTTAGTGAAAAATATTTGAGTTTTCCTTCTCTGACAGTTTTTGCCTTACACAGGTTCCAGCTTTCGCAGGTTTTAATGTACTTTTTCGTGGTCTCACATTTATTAGAGTCAAGTGACTAACTTGAATGTCACAATATGAACTGCTGAAATAATTTTAATGACACTTTATGGTTCTCTAATTGCCTGACAGCATCCAAATTAATGCAAATTATGACATACACAGCCAAAGGGTGACTGCACAGTGGTAATTCTATGGCTATGGTCTAAGAGACAGCGCTGAGTCTTTCATGGCTTCGTGGCACTGCCCAGGTCCAGAAGCCACAGCTCACAGAAGCCAACAAGTAAACTGGTAGTTTGAAATTTCATTAGCCTTCTGCTCCCAGGTCCGATGGCTGTGCCAGCATTGAGCACATGAGGGACAGTGATGGCAGAAAATAAGTGGGACATTCTGCAAAGTGGCTCCATCAAATCTCCTGACAGATACGGCGAGACTCGGGGCCTCGGGAGAGTAGGTGGTGACCCCGTTCCTTTAGGGTGACTGATTTTTCATTTCCTATTTTTAGTAATTCCTGACTTAAAATACAAGAAATGACCAACCTCAGGGGGAAGGGCTAGGGTGAAGGAGACCAGACAAACAGAATTAAATTGGAATCTGAAAACCATAAATACAGTGCAAACAGCTCAGTAGTGACGGCAGGGTGGCTGCAGTAAGACCCAAGTTTGCTCACATGAAAGTCAGCTGTTGTGATAAAGATGAAGCCACATCTACCTGTGAGGACATAGTGACATCCACCTGTGAAGACGTGGTGACATCCGCCTGTGAGGGGGCACATCCGCCTGTGAGGGGGCACATCCACCTGTGAGGGGGCAGTGACATCCACCTGTGAGGAGGCAGTGACATCCACCTGTGAGGAGGCAGTGGCAGCCATCTGCGAAGACGTGGTCACGTCCACCTGCGAGGACGTGGTGACGTCCACCTGTGGAGCAGGTAGCAGCATCCATCTTTGGAGGGTGTTGCCAGAGCCACAGACCCTCTTGCATGGGCAGCTAAACTCCAGGCCCAACATCATAACTCACTCCGGCCACATATTCAGTGCAAGGCAAGCTGGATCCAACCAATATACTCAGCACCGGATATGGGTTAGAACTGGAAACCATTAACCAGTGTAGAAGCATTTATGACAGAGGTCTCAGGAATACTGTAAATGTTAACCCAACAAATAAACAACTAAAAGAAACTATAAAATATCCATTTTAAATATTTAGGGAATCAAGAACTATTACTTATCTTAATGTGTCCTCGAAGACAATATTATTTTACTTTACACAAAGTAACTTGTTTCAAATTCCCTTCACAAGTTTATGGGATACAGATTACATTTCAACTTTCTGATCTCAGTATATCCACCCACCATGGACAGAGATTGGAGGGCACTGGGTGTTGCGAACAATTCACACACTGGACTACTGGGACTACTACCCCAAAAGTTGGAGGTTCAAGTTAACCCAGAGAGCCTTGGAAGAAAGGCCTGGCGACCTACTTCCCAAAAACTCAGCCACTGAAAACCCTATGGAGCACAGTTCTGCTCTGACACACGTGAGGCCAAACGTAAGACTGAGGGTCTACAATCTTTGCTGGATAAAGGCTGCAGAGTCTCACCCTACATTTCCCTTGCTGTGGTGAGGTTCTGAGCCCAGAACAACTATTTGGCCAACTCTCTCACTGAGCAGTAATTTCCAGGGTGAAACAATTCAGTGATGTCTGAGCACAAGTGCTAAAAATAGCACTAAGCTTGGAAATAAGACACTTTGATTTCAGTTCTGGTAGTGGCGAGCTGTGTGCTCTTGGAAAGTCGGCTTCTCTCTTTCCTTATCTGTAACAGCCAAATGCCTCCCAGCTTTCGAGTCTGTGATTGTACCATCTTGAGCATTGGTAAGATGGCGGCACGGACCTGTGAGAAGTCACTGCCAAGTCCTGAGGCCTGTGGTCCCCACCTCCATCCTCTCTGGAAATGGCTCTGGCTTTGTCAATCTGCTCAGCGGGGTCACAGGGCTGATGTGGAGGGGTGGCTGGATGTGGTTCTGGTATAATTTCCTGCCCGTAGTTATTTGCCAGATCTCTTCCCTTAGACTCAACCTCCTAGCTTCCATGCACTTTCCATCGGGTCCTCACCACTTTCCAAAGACAATAAACAAGCCAAGAAAATGTAACCAGGCCGCACCAGAAGAGAAAGCTCTGTTGTCTGAGAGCACTTGATTGAGATGCTGTACTGAAGAAACGGTACGTTATTTTAGTGTTTTCTACTGGATTGTACTGGACCTGACTGTTTCAGCGAGTGCTGTTGCTTAAGAAGTATGAGCATATTCTGACGATTTTCTGAGAATTCACCAATCTACCCCCAACTCCAACGACCTGGAAGAGCAGATCCACGTCTTAAAGCGTCTAGTGGACTTTCAGGAGACGTTCAGAGAGCGTGAGAAGCCGGCTGCTGCACAGATCCCTTCCGTTAAGGCATTCTTGTCTAAACTACCCTTCCCAGTTCTTGGTCTGCTCTGTTTTCTAACGCTCCAAGCCCTCCGACACAGCTCCCTGGCTACCCCACATGGTCTAACAGAGCTCTCTGTCAATTAAAATGAAATAATCATTCATATGTCCCCACCTTAGTTATTTGTCACACTTTTCAACCACTTAATACTATCTTTCCATAATCAGACTTCATCTCTGGAAAAGTTTAATCTAAAAAAGTTAAAGCTGGCAAAAAGAAAGCTGCAAATTATTTAACTTTATCATTAATTTTGTTTAGAATCAAATTTGTGATTTTTTTATAATCATTTTTTGTGAAGTATAAGTCCTTTGCCTTAAGAAATTGGTTGTAAGGGAATCTAGAGGACTGGAAACAGAACAACCAGAACACAAGTAACGGGAATGCTGACACACGGTGAAAAACGTAACCTGTGTCGCTAAAGGATGTGTAGAAAATGTCAAATGGGAACCTAATCTGCTGTGTAAACTTTCACCAAAAACACAATAAAATGTTACTTTAAAAAATAATAAAAAGAAAAATTGTTTGTAGAAAGACAGTAAAAGTAGCAATGATGGTAGAGCTGTCATTTTGAAAACAGAAAACCACAGAAAAGACCACTCTAACACGACTGCTTATCAGTGCAGTGCCAGAGAACGCTCATCAGTTGGCCTTCTGAAGGGGAAACGAAGGCCCAGTCTGCAACACCTGCTGATTGCTATGGTGTGAATACGCCCTCCACGCAACCCACAGCAAATTCCAAGTTACACCTGTGTAACGGCTGGCTGGGAAAAATCTTGAAATTTTAACAATCAGCTCACAACCTGGTCCCACCACATGACTGGTGTGTTAACCGAAAGGCTGGAGGTTGTTCACCCAGAGGTGCCTCAGAAGAAGGACCTGGTGATCCGCTCCCCAAAACCAGCCTTCGAAAACCCCATGGATCACAGCTCCACTCTGACACACGTGGGTCGCCCTGAGTCGGAACCAGCTTGACGGCAACTTTTCAAGTTTAGAGCACTGTTACATGTTTATAACCGAGTAAGAATTTAACACACGTCTGCTATCATCATAAGTCCCTTGGCCCATCAACAGTTGGTTCTTTAATAATATCTTTTAAATAACTACATCTGTAGAGTAGGGAAGAATAAGATTTTTCCATCAACCTCAGGTATTTACACTACCAGGCTACTTCTGGGAGAGCTAAAGAAGCCTATCGTTGAATGTAAATCCCAACACAGACACAGCCTGTTAACTGGATGCTCAACCAAAACCAGAACCACAGCGGCCCCGCAGGACAGAGGAGAACTGCCCCATAGGCTTTCTAGGGCTGTAATCTTTACAGAAGCAGGCTGTCCCATCTTTGTCCCATCAAGTGGCTGGTGGGTTCAAACTGCCCACCTTTAAGAGAGCAGCCGAGTGCTGAACCACTGAGGTGCTGGGGTCCTAACTGATGCTCACTGGTGGATATTAACTTCATGCTAGGCCTGCATAACAACAGATTAGATTTAACAGCCTGCAAGAGTCAAGAAGAATTGGTTTTAATTTCAACATTCTCCTGAACTCCCTGGGGGCTGACCGGCACCAGAAGATGAAAGAGTCATCACCGCCTCCCAACCTCTAAGACTCCCAACGCCAATTTCCTTATCATGACATAAAACCCACCACTCAGGCAGACTGGCCTGTGAGGATTAGCCCATTATCTCATTTGTTTTTTAAATGTGCTTTTGCTTCATAGCCAAAGATTAAGTTAATCCCTTCTTCCATAATGCATGAGATTTGGGTTTTCCTTCAAATTACGGGATTTGCCCTGTGTACACCATCTCCACCGGTGTCTCCTGGGATTAAGCCTGCTCATTTCTATGTTTACAAGTGCCACCTACTCATCAGAGCTGTGTGAGGCCCTGCGGATTCAAAGATGCTCCACGATGTGTGCCCTGCTCGCTGCTGGTCTAGTGACCATTTAAGGGCCAGTCAGAGCGAGGCGTGCCAGTTGTTGCTGGGTGCGCTGGGTCCATTCTGACTCATCATGACCCACGTGACAGAACAGAACCCACAGAGTCTCCTGGGCTGTAACCTTTACGGGAGCAGATCGCCAGATCTTTCTCCTGTGGAGCTGCAGGTGGATTTGAGCTACCAACCTTTCAGTTAGCATCTGAGGGCTTAACTGTTGCTCCACCATGGTGCCTTAAGGAATGCCATTAGGATCATATAAAAAATACGAAAAATTAAACCTCTAGAGTTGGCCTGTGAGCAAAGCAGCATTTCTCAAGATATCCGCACAGCAACGGCTCCTCCAGTTAGCAGAAACCGAGGCTTCAGAGGAAGACACACATCCTGCCCCACCCGAAACATGAACCCTTCACAGGGAAGTAAAGCACTTGGCTGCTAACCAAAAGGTTGTCGGTTCAAACCCACCAGACGCTCCGTGGGAGGAAGATGTGACAGTCTGCTTCTGTAAAGATCGCAGCCTAGGAAATCTCACGAGGCAGTTCTACTGTCCTAGAGGGTTGCTATGACTTTAAATCAACTCAATGGCAACGGGTACCCCCTGCTCCCTTTCATATTTTTTACTATTAAATGAATAAGTACATATTTAAGAAATTTAGAAAAATGGAGAAAAGACAAAAGCACTCATAATCTAAACATTTCTCGCCATCCTCTCCTTGGACGTTAATCCTTCACGCTCACGTTTGCATTAAGGGTTCATCTGTGCCTGCCTCATCCTGGTCTCTGCTGAAAGTTCAGAACTTCAGCACATCAGGGTAAAAAGCAACAATGACTCATTGTTCTGCATGTTTCTACAATGATCTTAAGTCTCATGAGGTGTAAGTCACTGTCATGCTTTCAAAGTACATATGTGTACGCACTCATAATACGAACTTAGAAATGTCTAACTCTGTGAGCAAATAATCCGAGAAGCTGGACTATATGAAGAAGAACAGGGCATCAGGATTGGAGGAAGACCCATTAACAACCTGTGTTATGCAGATGACATAACCTTGCTTGCTGAAAGTGAAGAGGACTTGAGGCACTTACTGATGAAGATCAAAGACTACAGCCTTCAGTATGGATTGCACCTCAACATAAAGAAAACAAAAATCCTCACAACTGGACCAGTGAGCAACAGCATGATAAACGGAGGAAGGACTGAAGTTGTCAAGGATTTCATTTTACTTGGATCCACAATCAATAGTCGTGGAAGCAGAAGTCAAGAAATCAAAAGACTCATAGCACTGGGTAAATCTGCTGCAAAGGACCTCTTCAAAGTATTGAAGAGCAAAGATGTCACTTTGAGAACTAAGGCGTGCCCGACCCAAGCCATGGTATTTTCATGCATGTGAAAGCTGGACAATGAATAAGGAAGACCGAAGAAGAGGTGATGCCTTTGAATTGTGGTGTTGGCGAAGAATATTGAATATACCATGGACTGCCAAAAGAACGAACAAATCTGTCTTAGAAGATGTGCAACCAGAATGCTCCTTAGAGGCAAGGATGGCAAAACTGCGTCTTACATACTTTGAACATGTTGTCAGGAGGGATGAGTCCCTGGAGAAGGACATCATGCTTGGCAAAGTACAGGGTCAGCAGAAAAGAGGAAGACCCTCAACGAGGTAGACTGACACAGTGGGTGCAACAATGAGCTCAAGCATAAGAACGATTGTGAGGATGGCTCAGGACCGGGCAGTGTTTCGTTCTGTTGTGCACAGGGTCGCTATGAGTCGGAACCGACTTGATGGCACCTAGCAACAACAACTCTGTGAGGCCCTCTAACACTAACTGTAAGTCATTAGTAACCTGTAAGTCATGAGAAAGTTATCTAGAAAATTTCTGAACTTAAGACATAGAAATATAGAAACATGTGAACTACACAGAGAAACTAAGCAACCACTTTGTTCCCTTTGACCCGACACGCAGTGACACAGAAAACATAACTTAAACAATCTCCCTGATCTCTAACCTTAAAGAGAAGACGCATCATTCAGCTACTCTCTAAGCCAGCAGAGAAGACGTGACATTCTGTTCTTTGACCTCACGCTGGCCCTTGTCGTGTGGAGCCAAGGTGACAAATTCACATATAAACCCTAAATTTCTGCTCACTCAGAGAAGGCAGAGATGAAGCTGAAACTCACCCACCCCCGCCGATCCGGGACTTGAGTTCGAGCCATGGTTAAGCCTTCCTCCCAAGACCTCTCTTTACAGGTAAAAGCCTGAAATCTAAAGAGCTAGACTCTAACCACTGAACTAATGTTGGAATTGTTAATTCTGAGTCTCCAGTTCTAAATGAATGTTGTGTGGTCTTACTTGTGTGCCTTCCCATGACTATCCTGCAATAAAACTAAACAAATTTATGCATGACAAACCTGAGTATCTCTCTATTGATTTTCTAAGATAAAACCCTACCCAGCATTCACCCATTGCCAAGCTTCACCAGTCAAACCCACATGGATAACTGACACGGTCACGCGGATGGTCAACAAGACCGTAATCAATGTCACTGAAAAACCTGTGTAGAAATTGTTGAATGGGAACCAAAACTGCTGTGTAAACCTTCACTAAAAACACAATGTTATTTTAAGAACAAAAGGAGTATTTCTCTTTATGTACGAGTTAATGGATTTTTCTTTAACAACACATACGTAGACTTACCTCGCTTGATTCTTGCCAGTTTAGATCATAAAAGCTTCTCTATAGTCTGTTAGAGTCAGTGGTAGCCCAGTGGTAGAGAGACCTGGGTTCGATTCCCAGCCAATACACCTCATGTGCAGCCACCACCCAGTTATCGGTGGAGGCTTTCGTGTTGCTATGATGCTGAACCCATGGAAGCAACAGTCAAGAAATCAAAAGACGCATTGTGTTGGGCAAATCTGCTGCGAGAGACCCCTTAGGAGTACTGAAGAGCAAAGATGTCACCTTGAAGACTAGGGTGTGCCTGACCCAAGCCGTGGTATTTTCAATCGCATCATATGCATGCAAAGCTAGACAATGAATAAGGAAGATGGAAGAGAACTGACGCCTTTGAATTGTGGTGCTGGAAAAGAATACTGAATATACCATGGAATTCCAGAAGAACGAACAAATCTCTTGGGAGACGTACAGCCAGAATGGTCCCTAGAAGCAAGGATGGCGAGACTGTGTCTTACATACTTTGGACATTTTATCAGGAAGGATCAGTCCCTGGAGAAGGACATCATGCTTGGCAAAGTACAGGGTCAGAAGAAAAGAGGAAGACTGTCAAGGAGATGGACTGACACAGTGGCTACAACAATGGGCTCACGCATAACAATGATTGTGAGAATGGTGCAGGACCAGCAGTGTTCTGTTCTGTTGTACACAGGGTCACTATGGGTCGGAACCGACTCAACAGCACCTAACATCAAACAACAACAACATGATGCTGAACAGGTTTCAAAGGAGCTTCCAGACTAAGACGGACTAGGAAGAAAGGACTGGGGATCTACTTCAGAAAATCAGCCAACAAAAACCTTGTGGATCGTAATGGTCTGATCATGGGGATGGTGCAGGACCAGGCAGCGTTTTGTTCCGTTGCGCACAGGCTGGCCATGGGTTGGCGGCTGACTCAGCAACAGTAGCAGTTACTCACACCATTTTCGTGTGCACTCTCAATTTGCTAACAATCATGAAATCCTTGAAATTCACTATTCCTTTCATTCCATGGATTCATCATTAAATCTCAACAAGCACATGGCACTGGCTTTTCCTCTGAAACTACTCAGATGTAAGCAGAAGAACAGAAGCTTGCTCTACGGTAGTGAAAAATCAAAATAACGTTGAGGATAAACACTAAGCCCCACCTTTCTTTGGACTCAGAGTACAAAGCTCCTTGTTTTCTCACTAGGAGCGTTCTGACTTTCAATACTTTGCCCATCTTAGTGATAAAACCAAAAAAACCAAACCCAGTGCCATCGAGTAGATTCCGACTCATAGCGACCCTATAGGACAGAGTAGAACTGCCCCACAGAGTTCCCAAGGAGCGCCTGGTGGATTCGAACTGCCGACCCTTATGGTTAGCAGCCGTAGCACTTAACCACTACGCCACCAGGGTTTCCACCTTAGTGATAGTCACCTAGAAAGCTATGTTTGCAGATGAACAGAAAAGGACCTTCAAGGGAATGCGTCTGTGCACAGTGAGGCCCTCTCTCACACAAGAAGGAAAAGGTCTCTCAGCAAAGTCTGGCTGCTCCTTAGAGTGAGGAGTCACTGTTTAGCAAGTCTGGCCACCAGCATGATCTGGGACACAGCTCCATTGTTCACTTCCATCCTCAGAGACAGCCAGTGGGAACTGCTGCTTAATGTTTCCACTATCTGCCACCATTCAGAACTCTTTCTTCTTGAGAAACTCAGACTTCTACTCATCTCTCGGCACTGAACCTGCTCGCAGAACAGACCTCATGCAAGCTCACTGAGTAACAGCCTTTTCAGATGGCTCCTTCTCTTTGAGCTTCCTCCCTTGTTCTGACGACAGAGCTGACCTAGGCGAAGAGAAAAGGCATTACTCTCAGCAGCAACGACAAAAATGTCATTGTCCAACGGAGATTCGAGGATAAATTTGTTTTAGAAGGAGCAAAGCGGCGGTGATAACATTTGGGAAGGAAAGTCCAGGGGTCGCGGAAGAGCCCAAAACTCTGTGGATCAATAATATTGAAAAGGAACGGAAATAATGAGAACATTCACGCCTTGTGAAGAATGTAACCAATATCAATGAACAACTTGTACGGAAGCTGGTGAATGGGAACCTAAACTGCTGTGTAAGCCTTCACCGAAAACACAATAACGTGTTACTAAAATAATACTGGAAAGGCCAAATCCAGATTGATTATTTATTCATTGATTCTAGTAAAATCCAAAGAGCTGAGAATAGGAAACTTAAGATCTGCCTCTGTTCACAGGACATATACAGTATCCCAGAAAGACAGACAAGTAAAAGAATACTGTGAGAAGTATAACAGCTCTTTGAAATGTTTTAGGATTTAAAAGGAAAAAGGATGAAAGCTCTGCCCACAAGGATGGAAGGGACACTTGCACCTCCGGGCTCTGAAAATCTTCTTCATGTCGTCACGTGAAGGGTGGACACACTAGGGGCACACACACGGAGTCAGAGTCTAAGTCAAGGTGCTTCTCTGAACCTCCAGTCATGTCTCCTCCACCTTGCCCTGTCCTTGGATCTCTGCCAACCTTCTGCCAAGCAGCCACCCAGTCTCAGCATCTTGGGCAATGGGGTGTCGTCTGCCTTTGCAGCGGTCACACCCTTGAAAAGTTCTACTTGTTTTCCCTTCTACTTAGATGGAATCCAGTTTTTCTTAGCTTCTACCCATGGCATTAGTTACTGCCTCCAAGCTCTTTGTTAGAGAATACATTCCAATTACCCCAGACACAGAGCCAGTTAACAAGCATCAAAAGGAGTCCTGTATTTCAGGCTACCTGGTCTTTTCACTTACAATAAAACACAACGCACATTTATTGAGCGCCTACTATATAAAGGAACTGTATAAGATACTAAGAAGCTACGAGAATAAGAGAGAGGCTCTACCCTGTAAAAGGTGACAGTCTCATGGAGAAAGGGGAGGGACGAACACTTATGGGACGGAACAGATCATCACCAAGAAACCAAAAAAACGAACCTGTTGCTGTCAAGTCGATTCCAACTCACAGCAACCTTATAGGACAGGGCAGAACTGCCCCACAGGGTTTCCAAGGCCATAAATCTTTACAGGAACAGACTGCTGCATCTTTCTCCTGTGGAGCCACTGGTAGATTTGAACCACCAACCTTTTGGTTAGCAGCAGAATGCTTAACCACTGTGCCACCAGCGCTCCTCATCACAAAGAAGGAGAAGTAAATACTAATTAAGGTCCAGCACATGGGGAGATTGCATTCCACTCAGCAAACAAGCCAGGAAGAGCCTTGGAAAAGTAAAATACAAACTTAACTCACAGAGTAAACCAGGACTAATCTGCTACCTACTGTGTGCCAGGCAAAGCCCTGGTGGCAGCTTTTGCCCAGAATTATCTTTTCAAATATGTTTGTATAGTAAGCAGCCTCAGTAGTACAGAGGTAACACCTTTTTTTCCTGCAGAGGGAAGATCTGTTTCCTGACCAGGTTAACAAATAAAATATCTCTGTCTGGGGCAACTGTTTGGTAGCAGTCCTCTCGTAAGGCTGGAATTGTTCCAACCTGGAGTTTTCTAAGCTGTGACACAGCCTCACTGTGCATACAGCGCCCACCTGGACCACCCAGCACTGCCCCGGAGGACCTGGGGAACCAGTGCCAACATGCAGCCATGGTGCCTGTTGTGCTGTGAGTAGTAAAGTCCTTTGTCTCTGACCCAGGAAAGTCATGTCTTCTGGTAGACCCTATGAAGCCATCACAGCTTAGTGTGTTAGCTTGTAAGTAGGGTAAACTCTCAGATCCTTCACAATTGGGTTGGGTTCTTATTACGGTGATAGCTGAGTGCTGAGGGACTTACATTTAATTTGGGAGAGGGCAGTGGGAAGCCAGTGATAGCTTTCAAGGAGAGCAGTGTTTGGAAGATTTAAATGATCAAATGGAAGTAATGTGCAGGTAGAGGGGGCAGATGGAGACTCTGAACTTTCTACACGATTTTTCTGTAAACCTAAAACTTCTCTGAAAAATAAAAACTAATTATTTTTAATCAAGGTTAAAAAAAAAAGATTAAATTATCAAGGCGGCTTAGGATCAATGGAAGAAGAAAATGGTGATGGCGGCTGAAAGCTCAGACTTTCTGGGCAGGTACTTTGACACGTGATGTCACTTAATCCTCCCAGTAGACTGCATCTTCATTTATTTATTCATTTATTCACACAACATGCAGCTATTGAGCACCTACAGTGTACCAGGAATTCCTTAGACATTGGGGATACAACAGGGAACAAAACAACACGTTCCTGTTCTCATGGAGCTCACAGTCTAGCGGGGAATACAAATAGACAAACACTTGATGTAATATCTGGTGACCAACAATGCTATAAAGAAGAAGAAAGCGGGGTAAAAGCAAGAGTAACAGGGAAGCCATTTTAGTTAGGGTGGTCAGGGAAGGTCTTTTTTTCAGTGTTGAATTTGATCTGTCTATAATTTTTTTAATTTTTATTTAAAACATATGGTGAAGACAATGACTTCTTACTATCCAAATATTTCACTGAAATAGATATTTTTTTTCTGGACAACTTCTTGTGACTTTATAAGGTCCTCAAAATTTGCCAAATTCAAATAATTATTCTATGTTTATTATTTTTAAAAAATTTATTTATTTTGTTGTTGAAAATGTACATAGGAAAACATACACCAATGCAGCAATTTCTACATGTACAATTCAGTGATGCTGACTACATTCTGCAAGTTCTTCAACCATTCTCACTTTCTTTTCTAAGCTACCCCTCTATCATTAACATAAACTCACTGCGGTGAGTGAGTGCCTGTGCGGGCCCGTGTGCTATCCGCCGCCATTCTCCTCAGCGCGCCCCCACGGAGCCCCTTCTTCTGCCTGGTGGCAGGGGAGCCTCTCGGGGGCTGGCGCATAGGGGAAGAAGGTGGCCCCGGCCCCTGCTGTCGTCAAGAAGCAGGACGCCAAGAAGGTGGTAAATCCCGTTTGAGAAGAGGCCCAAGATTTTTGGCATCAGACATAACCAAAAGGAACCTTACCCTCTCTGTCAAATGGCCCCGCTACATCCAGCTACATCGGCAGAGAGCTATCCTCTACCAGTGGCTGAAAGTGCCCCCCGCCATTAACCAGTTTACCCAGGCCTTGGACCGCCAGACAGCTATTCAACTGCTGAAGCTGGCCCACAAGTACAGACCAGAGACAAAGCAGGAGAAGCAGAGGCTGTTGGCCCGGGCTGAAAAGAAGGCTGCTGGCAAAGGCGACGTCCCCACCAAGAGACCATTTGTCCATCGAGTGGGGGTTAACAATGTCACCACCTTGGTGGAAAACAAGAAGGCCAAGTTGGTGGTGACGGCACATGACGTGGACCCCATCAAGCTGGTTGTCTTCCTGCTGGCCCTATGTCATAAAATGGGGGTTCCCCACTGCATCAGGAAGACCTGCACCGCTGTCGCCTTCACACAAGTGAACTCGGAAGACAAAGGAGCTCTGGCTAAGCTGATGGAAGCGATCAGGACCAACCACAACAACAGATATGATGAGATCCGCCGTCACGGTGGAGTCAACGTCCCGGGTCCCAAGTCTGCGGCTCGCATTGCCAAGCTGGAAAAGGCCAAGGCAAAAGAACTCGCCACCGAATGGGGCTAAACATACACAGCTGATTTTTCTGTACATAAAAATAAAACCCTTCAAAAAAAAAACAAACTCACTGCCCCCTAAGTTTCATATATAACCTTTTGAGTTGCTGTTGTCAATCTGATCCCACATGGACAATTCTTTAAAACAGCACAAAGCTCAAGGCAGACATTCTTACTAATAAAGCTAAACTATTATTTGATTTGAAGAAGACACTTATTTTTGGTTTCAGGTTTAAAGATTATCTCAGTGCAATAATTTACAAAGTTCACCCAGCCTCAATGACTCCAGAAAGTATGGATTTCATGGGAATTTTAAATTCTGTTCTCCATTTCCTCCCTTTTGATTAGGATTCTTCTGTAGAATCTTTGATCCAAATGTCCAGTAATGGTAGCCATGCACCATCCAGTTCTAAGGGAAGGCATCTTTGAGGAGGTGAATTTGAGCAAAGACCTGAAAATAAACGAGGCAGCTACTATTATTATCTCTATTTAGGAAATGAGGAAACTAAAGCTAGAAGAGAAACTGTACCTGAGCTCTTTCCCATCGATTCAACGAATGGGGACAGACTAGGACCAGCACTCCTGGTGTGGAGACCAGGTGAGAAGCTACTAGCCTCTGTAGGAGTAAGAGCCAGAACTACGGGAATGCCAGAGAGCTGTGAGAAGGGCAGGTGTGAAAGATCACTGAGAGACAGCTTTCACAAACCTGGCCACCAGATTCGTTTGAAAGACAAAGAGAGAGGTCAGAGAGGCTCTGAGCACAGATGGCCTGGAGAAAGGCCTTTAACAGGAACAGGGGTCCAAGGAAGAGGAGTCGTGCAGGAGGGAGGGTGGATACATGGAGAAATAATGGTTTGATTTCAGACTCGCCAACCGTGATGCATTAGCAGAACAGCTTTGAAATTTCACCTCGGATTTGAGATGTCCTGGACTTCGCTCCTTTGCAGTCTACTGCTACTCTTATCATCTTCAAGCTCTAGCTCTATCCCGGCCACTGGACCCCACCAGAAAACAGCAGGAGAAAACGAACAAGCCCGTCCTGGCTGTTCCTCACTGGCCAGCACCCTTTCTTTCAGTGAACTCAGCATCTAGTCTTTCTTCTTAATAGGTTTCATATTTTTCTTTCCCTTTGGACTGAATAATAATGAGGAAAAATCAGCATTTTCTCAGGCTTCTTTCCTGTGTCTTCTCCAGGAACTACAGTTGTTCACCTACCTTCTCCACTTACACTGGGTTTAACAAAAGCAGCACCAGGT
This sequence comes from Loxodonta africana, assembly GCF_030014295.1. Taxonomy (NCBI): domain Eukaryota; kingdom Metazoa; phylum Chordata; class Mammalia; order Proboscidea; family Elephantidae; genus Loxodonta; species Loxodonta africana. The sequence goes on along the minus strand of NC_087358.1, from coordinate 980,475 downwards.
TATCATAACCCACCTCTGCGTGCACTGCAGGACACCCTACTTCATCCTCACTTCTTCAGGCCTCGCCAGACCACACTGGGGTTAAGGTCAGATAATAAGCCCTTCATTTCTATTTTAAAACAGTTCTAGTTTACTACAGAATTTAAAAAATAGAGAATATCGAAAATACAAAAAACGGGCTCTTTAAACTAGTTAAATGTTGAACATGTAATATGTAATACTTTTACATGGCTCAAACATCAAAGTGTATTCAAAAGTTAGTAAAAAGTTCACATGTGTATACACATGTATGTATGTGTCTGTGTTTTGTTGTTGTTGGGTGACATTGAGTAGATTTTCAACTCTGGGACCCACGTGACAGAGCAGAACTGCTGCACAGGGTTTTCGAGGCTGACCTTCACAGAAACAGATCATCAGATATCTCTCCTGCAGTACTGCTGGGTGGGTTCTAACTGCCAGCCTCGTGGTTAGCAGCCAAGTGCTTACCCGTTGAGCCACCAGGTTTTGTGTGTGTGTGTGTGTTGTCACAAATGACAGCATACTATACAAACCCTGAAAATGAAAGCACAGTGTTCTGGTACTACTACTGTGGACTCACCCCTCGGTAAGCACACACATTGTCAGACAGCTATTTGTGAAACAAGGTCAATATTTAAAATTTTAATAGAGGGCAGAGCCAAGATGGCAGACTAGGCAGACGCTACCTCGGATCCCTCTTACAACAAAGACACGGAAAAACAAGTGAATCGATCACATACTTAACAATCTACGAACCCTGAACAACAAACACAGATTTAGAGACGGAAAACGAACTAATACAGGGAACCAGCGATTATTTCCAGAGTCTGGAGCCAGCGTACCAGTCAGGTACGGCACAAGCACAGAGAGCTGCTCCACCCCCCTGAACTAACCCCGGGAGGGAGACCAGCCGGTTACGCGGGCGGCGTGGGACGCAGCCGGTAGGAGAAGTCCCCGGGAGGCAGTGACTCGTCTTGGAGCAGGAAGAGCACCGTCCAGCCGGGGAACCGTCTCGTCGGGATTTGGACTGGACGCAGGTACGGCATAAACACGGAGAGCTGCTCCACCCCCCTGAACTAACCCTGGGAAGGGGCCCAGCCGGGTCGCGCGGGCAGCGTGGGACGCAGCCGATAGAAGTCCCCGGGAGGCAGCGACTGGTATTGGAGCGGGGAGAACAGCATCCCAGCCGGGACTCTCGGTCACGGCACAAGCACGGGGAGCTGCTCCACCCATCTGAACTAACCCCGGGAGGGGGCCCACCTGGTTCTCGGGGGCGGCACGGCCACCCGGCTGGAGGGACGAGAAGTCCCCGGGAGGCAGCGACTGATTTTGGAGTCGAGAGTGCACCGTCCCAGTAGGGGAGCCTTGACGCTGGGCGTGGGCCTGGAAGCGGAGGATCTGACCATGACTCCAGCGGGCCAGACCCCCCGGGCAATCTCCACACAGCCAGCACACATAGGCGACGCGCCCACGGGAATCTCAGATATAATAGTCATTCCAAGCAAGACAAGCAACTCTGGCTATATTCTGAGGTGCTACTCTCCTATCTCTCTGTTCCCTCCCCCACCCTACCCAGGCAGCTTCATTAACATCCGAATAGCCTGAGCCAGACGGAGAACTCTGATAGGGGTCTGACTGCATTTTTTTTTTAGCGGATTTTCTGGAAAAACTAGTTTCCCAGTGATGGCTAGGAGACAACAATCCATATCAAACCACTTAAAGAAGCAGATCATGACAGCTTCTCCAACCCCCCAAACAAAAGAATCAAAATCTTTCCCAAATGAAGATACAATCCTGGAATTAACAGATACAGAATATAAAAAACTAATTTACAGAATGCTTAAAGATATCACAAATGAAATTAGGATAACTGCAGAAAAAGCCAAGGAACACACTGATAGAACTGTTGAAGAACTCAAAAAGATTATTCAAGAACACAGTGGAAAAATTAATAAGTTGCAAGAATCCATAGAGAGACAACATGTAGAAATCCAAAAGATTAACAATAAAATTACAGAATTAGACAACACAATAGGAAGTCAGAGGAGCAGACTCGAGCAATTAGAATGCAGACTGGGACATCTGGAGGACCAGGAAATCAACACCAACATAGCTGAAAAAAAATCAGATAAAAGAATTAAAAAAAATGAAGAAACCCTAAGAATTATGTGGGACTCTATCAAGAAGGATAACCTGCGGGTGATTGGAGTCCCAGAACAGGGAGGGGGGACAGAAAACACAGAGAAAATAGTTGAAGAACTCCTGACAGAAAACTTCCCTGACATCATGAAAGACGAAAGGATATCTATCCAAGATGCTCATCGAACCCCATTTAAGATTGATACAAAAAGAAAAACACCAAGACATATTATCATCAAACTCACAAAAACCAAAGATAAACAGAAAATTTTAAAAGCAGCCAGGGAGAAAGGAAAGGTTTCCTTCAAGGGAGAATCAATAAGAATAAGTTCAGACTACTCAGCAGAAACCATGCAGGCAAGAAGGGAATGGGACGACATATACAGAACACTGAAGGAGAAAAACTGCCAGCCAAGGTTCATATATCCAGCAAAACTCTCTCTGAAATATGAAGGCGAAATCAAGATATTTACAGACAAACACAAGTTTAGAGAATTTGCAAAAACCAAACCAAAGCTACAAGAAATACTAAAGGATATTGTTTGGTCAGAGAACCAATAATATCAGATATCTGCACAACACAAGGTCACAAAACAGAACGTCCTGATAGCAACTCAAATAGGGAAATCACAAAAACAAACAAATTAAGATTAATTAAAAAAAAAAATACACATAACAGGGAATCATGGAAGTCAACAGGTAAAAGATCACAATAATCAAAAAGAGGGACTAAATACAAGAGCTATTGAACTGCCATATGGAGAGTGATACAAGGCGATATAGAACAATACAAGTTAGGTTTTTACTTAGAAAAATAGGGGTAAATAATAAGGTAACCACAAAAAGGTATAACAACTCTATAACTCAAGATAAAAGTCAAGAAAAACGTAACGACTCAACTAACATAAAGTCAAACACTATGAAAATGAGGATCTCACAATTTACTAAGAAAAACGCCTCAGCACAAACAAGTATGCGGAAAAATGAAATTGTCAACAACACACATAAAAAGGCATCAAAATGACAGCACTAAAAACTTATTTATCTATAATTACCCTGAATGTAAATGGACTAAATGCACCAATAAAGAGACAGAGAGTCACAGACTGGATAAAGAAACACGATCCATCTATATGCTGCCTACAAGAGACACATCTTAGACTTAGAGACACAAACAAACTAAAACTCAAAGGATGGAAAAAAGTATATCAAGCAAACAATAAGCAAAAAAGAAGAGGAGTAGCAATATTAATTTCTGACAAAATAGACTTTAGACTTAAATCCACCACAAAGGATAAAGAAGGACACTATATAATGATAAAAGGGACAATTGATCAGGAAGACATAACCATATTAAATATTTATGTACCCAATGACAGGGCTGCAAGATACATAAATCAAATTTTAACAGAATTGAAAAGTGAGATAGACACCTCCACAATTATAGTAGGAGACTTCAACACAGCACTTTCGGAGAAGGACAGGACATCTAGTAAGAAGCTCAATAGAGACACGGAAGATCTAATTACAACAATCAACCAACTTGACCTCATTGACTTACACAGAACTCTCCACCCAACTGCTGCAAAATATACTTTTTTTTCTAGCGCACATGGAACATTCTCTAGAATAGACCACATATTAGGTCATAAAACAAACCTTTGCAGAGTCTAAAACATCGAAATATTACAAAGCATCTTCTCAGACAACAAGGCAATAAAACTAGAGATCAATCACAGAAAAACTAGGGAAAAGAAATCAAATACTTGGAAAATGAACAATATCCTCCTGAAAAAAGACTGGGTTATAGAAGACATCAAGGAGGGAATAAGGAAATTCTTAGAAAGCAACGAGAATGAAAATACTTCCTATCAAAACCTCTGGGACACAGCAAAAGCAGTGCTCAGAGGCCAATTTATATCGATAAATGCACACATACAAAAAGAAGAAAGAGCCAAAATCAGAGAACTGTCCCGACAACTTGAACAAATAGAAACTGAGCAACAAAAGAATCCATCAGGCACCAGAAGAAAACAAATAATAAAAATTAGAGCTGAACTAAATGAATTAGAGAACAGAAAAACAATTGAAAGAATTAACAAAGCCAAAAGCTGGTTCTTTGAAAAAATTAACAAAATTGATAAACCATTGGCTAGACTGACTAAAGAAATACAGGAAAGGAAACAAATAACCCAAATAAGAAACGAGAAGGACCACATCACAACAGAACCAAATGAAATTAAAAGAATCATTTCAGATTATTATGAAAAATTGTACTCTAACAAATTTGAAAACCTAGAAGAAATGGATGAATTCCTGGAAAAACACTACCTACCTAAACTAACACATTCAGAAGTAGAACAACTAAATAGACCCATAACAAAAAAAGAGATTGAAACGGTAATCAAAAAACTCCCAACAAAAAAAAGCCCTGGCCTGGACGGCTTCACTGCAGAGTTCTACCAAACTTTCAGAGAAGAGTTAACACCACTACTTCTGAAGGTATTCCAAAGCATAGAAAATGACGGAATACTACCCAACTCATTCTATGAAGCCACCATCTCCTTGATACCAAAACCAGATAAAGACATTACAAAAAGAGAAAATTATAGACCTATATCCCTCATGAACATTGATGCAAAAATCCTCAACAAAATTCTAGCCAATAGAATCCAACAACACATCAAAAAAATAATTCACCCTGATCAAGTGGGATTTATACCAGGTATGCAAGGCTGGTTTAATATCAGAAAAACCATTAATGTAATCCACCACATAAATAAAACAAAAGACAAAAACCACATGATCTTATCAATTGATGCAGAAAAGGCATTTGACAAAGTCCAACACCCATTTATGATAAAAACTCTTACCAAAATAGGAATTGAAGGAAAATTCCTCAACATAATAAAGGGCATCTATGCAAAGCCAACAGCCAATATCACTCTAAATGGAGAGAACCTGAAAGCATTTCCCTTGGGAACGGGAACCAGACAAGGATGCCCTTTATCACTGCTCTTATTCAACATCGTACTTGAAGTCCTAGCCAGGGCAATTAGGCTAGACAAAGAAATAAAAGGTATCCGGATTGGCAAGGAAGAAGTAAAGTTATCACTATTTGCAGATGACATGATTATATACACAGAAAACCCTAAGGAATCCTCCAGAAAACTACTGAAACTAATAGAAGAGTTTGGCAGAGTCTCAGGTTATAAAATAAACATACAAAAATCACTTGGATTCCTCTACATCAACAAAAAGAACACCGAAGAGGAAATAACCAAATCAATACCATTCACAGTAGCCCCCAAGAAGATAAGATACTTAGGAATAAATCTTACCAAGGATGTAAAAGACCTATACAAAGAAAACTACAAAGCTCTACTACAAGAAATTCAAAAGGACATACTTAAGTGGAAAAACATACCTTGCTCATGGATAGGAAGACTTAACTACCAAAAGCCATCTATACATTTAACGCACTTCCGATCCAAATTCCAATGTCATATTTTAAGGGGATAGAGAAACAAATCACCAATTTCATATGGAAGGGAAAGAAGCCCCGGATAAGCAAAGCACTACTGAAAAAGAAGAAGAAAGTGGGAGGCCTCACCTTACCTGACTTCAGAACCTATTATACAGCCACAGTAGTCAAAACAGCCTGGTACTGGTACAACAACAGACACATAAACCAATGGAACAGAATTGAGAACCCAGACATAGATCCATCCACGTATGAGCAGCTGATATTTGACAAAGGACCAGTGTCAATTAATTGGGGAAAAGACAGCCTTTTTAACAAATGGTGCTGGCATAACTGGATATCCATTTGCAAAAAAATGAAACAGGACTCATACCTCACACCATGCACAAAAACTAACTCCAAGTAGATCAAAGACCTAAACATAAAGACTAAAACGATAAAGATCATGGAAGAAAAAATTGGGACAACCCTAGGAGCCCTAATACAAGGTATAAACAGAATACAAAATATTACCAAAAATGATGAAGAGAAACCAGATAACTGGGAGCTCCTAAAAATCAAACACCTATGCTCATCTAAAGACTTCTCCAAAAGAGTAAAAAGACCACCTACAGATTGGGAAAGAATTTTCAGCTATGACATCTCCGACCAGCGCCTGATCTCTAAAATCTACATGATTCTGTCAAAACTCAACCACAAAAAGACAAACAACCCAATCAAGAAGTGGGCAAAGGATATGAACACACATTTCACTAAAGAAGATATTCAGGCAGCCAACAGATACATGAGAAAATGCTCTCGATCATTAGCCATTAGAGAAATGCAAATTAAAACTACGATGAGATTCCATCTCACACCAGCAAGGCTGGCATTAATCCAAAAAACACAAAATAATAAATGTTGGAGAGGCTGCGGAGAGATTGGAACTCTCATACACTGCTGGTGGGAATGTAAAATGGTACAACCACTTTGGAAATCTATCTGGCGTTATCTTAAACAGTTAGAGATAGAACTACCATACAACCCAGAAATCCCACTCCTCGGAATATACCCTAGAGATACAAGAGCCTTCATACAAACAGATATATGCACACCCATGTTTATTGCAGCTCTGTTTACAATAGCAAAAAGTTGGAAGCAACCAAGGTGTCCATCAACGGACGAATGGGTAAATAAATTGTGGTATATTCACACAATGGAATACTACGCATCGATAAAGAATAGTGACGAATCTGTGAAACATTTCATAACATGGAGGAACCTGGAAGGCATTATACTGAGCGAAATTAGTCAGAGGCAAAAGGACAAATATTGTATAAGACCACTATTATAAGATCTTGAGAAATAGTAAACCTGAGAAGAACACATACTTTTGTGGTTACGAGGGGGTGGGGAGGGAGGGTGGGAGAGGGTTTTTTTACTGATTAATTAGTAGATAAGAACTGCTTTAGGTGAAAGGAAAGACAACACTCAATACATGGAAGGTCAGCTCAATTGGACTGGACCAAAAGCAGAGAAGTTTCCGAGATAAAATGAATGCTTCAAAGGTCAGCGGAGCAAGCGCGGGGGTCTGGGGAACATGGTTTGCGGGGACTTCTAAGTCAATTGGCAAAATAATTCTATTATGAAATCATTCTGCATCCCACTTTGAAATGTGGAGTCTGGGGTCTTAAATGCTAACAAACGGCCATCTAAGATGCATCAATTGGTCTCAACCCACCTGGAGCAAAGGAAAATGAAGAACACCAAGGCCACACAACAACTAAGAGCCCAAGAGACAGAAAGGGCCACATGAACCAGAGACCTACATCATCCTGAGGCCAGAAGAACTAGATGGTGCCCAGCCACAACCGATGACTGCCCTGACAGGGCGCACAGCAGAGGACCCCTGAGGGAGCAGGAGTTCAGTGGGATACAGACCCCAAATTCTCATAAAAAGACCAAACTTAATGGTCTGACTGAGACTAGAGGAATCCCGGCGGCCATGCTCCCCAGACCTTCTGTTGGCACAGGACAGGAACCATCCCCGAAGACAACTCATCAGACATGAAAGGGACTGGTCAGCGGGTGGGAGAGAGATGCTGATGAAGAGTGAGCTAATTATATCAGGTGGACACTTGAGATTGTGTTGGCAACTCTTGTCTGGAGGGGGGATGGGAGGATAGAAAGAGAGGGAAGCCGGCAAAATTGTCAAGAAAGGAGAGACTGGAAGGGCTGACTCAAGAGGGGGAGAGCAAGTGGGAGCAGGGAGTGAGATGTATGTAAACTTATATGTGACAGACTGATTGGATTTGTAAACGTTCACTTGAAGCTTAATAAAAGTTAATTAAAAAAAATTTTTAATATAGTTTCTAATTAGTTATCTTTCAGCATTTTGTTGTTGTTGTTGTTTTCGCCCTGTAAGCCACAGTTAGTGGTGTGTTCTCCAAACGAATCCTTCTGCTCATAGTAACTTAAGGAGCCCTCATGGTGCAACAGTTTATCGCTCAGCTGCTAACTGAAAGGTCAGTGGTTCAAACCCACCAGTGGCTCCGCAGGAGAAGGACCTGATGATCTGCTCCCATAAAGGTGACATTCTAGGAAACTCAACGGGGCAGTTTCACTCTGTCACACGGGGTCGCTATGGATCAACCTGAAGGCACAACAACATGGTGACATAAATCAGAACCGTGGACAGCAACACCACGCCTTCACTTCAAAGTGATTTACTTTTTCAAATGAGTAATTTCGCATGATCTCTACCTTCCTCCTTTTAAAAGCTGTAAGGTGTATGTGAGAGGAAAGACTCTCCACTGGGCTGATTTCTGAAAGTATTAGAACTGTTTACTTAAGTGTATACACACCACACTGGGAAGGAGCCAAAGCCGTCATCTATTCAGTCAAGTTACAAAGTCAGTAATAAAAGGAGAGACTGGAAGGGCTGACTCATTGCGGGGAGAGTAAGTGGGAGTATGGAGTAAGGTGTATATAAGCTTATATGTGACAGACTGACTTGATTTGTAAACTTTCACTTAAAGCTCAATAAAAATTATTAAAAAAAAAATTCCACTGGAAGCCCTTGGGGCGGGAAAACGAGCTGAGACATTGTCTGTTTACAGTGCTGTTTTACAGGGATCAGGGTGCTGGTGAAGGGAGCCCTGCTGGCTCAGTGGTTAAACATTCGACTGCTAACCAGAAGGAAGGTCAGCAGTTCAAAGCCACCCAGCAGCTCCACAGGACAAAGACCTGGCAATCTGCTCCAGTAAACCTACAAAGCCTACAGGGCAGTTCTACTCTGTGTTATAGGGTCACTAAGAGTCAGAATCGACTCAATGGCACCCAACAATGAGAGGTCTTTGCTCACGCCTTGATGTTTCAGCCCATGCACAGTTCCAATGAGGGTCACACTCAGGATACTGAATTCATGGAATGGACTAAGCCACGCT